>NW_003852619.1:857440-897830 GCF_000181295.1 Otolemur garnettii
AAAAAAAAAAAAAATAGAGGTTGGGATTCTTCTTGTGACAAAAGTATCTTGGGCAGAGCTTTTTCAAATGTGTGGTCAATTACCTGGGGAACCTATGAAATATGCATATTCTTGAACTCCACCTACTGAGTCAGAATTCCTACAGAGCCCAGCACTAAGCATATTTTAATCTGCATGATTATCTGTGATTCCGAAGCGCGCTAAAGTTGAAGAACCACTTTTTTAGGCATTTGTAGTGAGGCAAGAACGTAAGAGCAGAGCTAAAAGAATCTGTCCCAGCCGCCCTGTGCAGGCCTCAGCCAAGCTGCAGGTGTTTCTGTTGTCTGTATGTTCCTCCCGTGACATGCACGGGGCCTAGATTGTAACCTAGTAACTTCCTTGGACTTCCGTCGCCCTTGAGGGCCGGTGGCCCGACTGGTCTCAAGGGCGCAGGCCAATCTGACCTTCTGCTTGAGCCCGGGACCTTGAGGATGATGTCATGTCTCTCTCTCTGTTTTATGACCCTCACGTGCACTCTCGCCCTGAAAAGTGGATAAAAGAGAGGCACGAGACTGAGTCGGAGGGCTCAGTGTTGGAGACGCAGGTCTTCCGAGTTCCCCCCGGCTGGAATAAACTCGCTTCCTCTAACCAACTGGTGCCTGCGTCGGTTTCCTGCTACAGTAGAAGCAAGTAAAGATAACTTATGCCTAGTAGCAGTGTTTTGATGCAGTGACTACGAAACCTGGGGTATATAACTGGGATGAATCTCTCTGTTTAATTGTCTGGGACTGCACCATTTGCTCTGGACTCCTGAATCCACTGCTGTACCAAGAATAAAATAACACAAAAGCTGATGTCAGGCATGTGGGTTACATGCGGAGGAGAGACTATTGAGAATCTAATATGTGCAAAACACTGTTCGGTGTTTGGGGAGGTAAAGAGATAAAAAAAAAAAAAGACCCTTTTCCTGTTTTCAGGAGCTCAGGGCTTGGTAGGAGAAACAGGTATGCAAACAGCTGACTCTTCCAGTGGGAAAAATACGAGAAGTGTTCCACGAGCGTTCCATGAGAAGAGAAGGGATTGGAGTGATTAACTGAGCAGATGGACACTTCATTCCATGCCCAATAAGCAAAAAAATTAAAGCCCTTCCAAGGTCCTTAAAGCAGACAAGTGGCTCTAATTCAGTTGTTTAACCAGGGTAAATATAAAGACGCTAATCTTCTTGGCTTGCAGGGGACTAGGGAGGTTCAGATGGATCACCGGCTCCTTAAGGCCGCTGCTGCAAGTCACTGGCACTGGTTTCCTGCAGGTCTTTTGCTTGCTCTCTCTCCCTTACTTGGAGGCTCCTGTGGAGCTAGAGGGGGTGTACCACAGCTGGGAGCAGTGAAAGCCGGGAACACCAAGAGAGGAGGCATTTGGAACAGTAGCCCCAGGGCACCCAGGAAAATATTTTTCCCCACATGTGGTCCTTTCAAATTCCCTGTACCGTAGACACTACTTTGATTTAAAATGCACTTTGCTTCTTTCTTGCCTTTCCTGTTTGTTCAGTGTATTTTTGCCCCTGATTTCTTTTTCTCTGTACACAAATTTCTTTTTCACTGATGACCAGCTTTCCAGTGTGGGTTTGGTTCAATCAGAATGTCCCTTCTGCTCCCCGTTCTCCCCCAATTCAGCAAATTATATTAACAGATTTTCTATAGGTTTTAGATGCCACTACCACCTTTCCTTCCAATACGCTGTTCTCAGCCTCTTATTAGCACGTTATCTCTTTACTCGACTAATTAAACATGTGGATGCCACCGAAAAGCTGGGAAAAATATCAGATTGAATAAAAGAGCTCTCCGATGTCTGGAATTGGTGCCTAACACACTAAACAATGAAAAATGCCTTTTCAAATGGGCAGTCACTTTTATCTTACATTTTTATTGAATAGTGAATTTGTTATTATTGAAATAATAAATAATATATGTGGAAGTACCGAGTGTCAGGCCTGGAAAAAATATTAACAAATGTACTAATAAGAATCAGATTAAGCATTTACAGGTTTCAAACTGTCAATAACACAATTCCAACTTATTTTTGAAAATAAATAGATTTAAAGTAAATACTAGCGCCAAAATGATCTTCAAAACTGTATTCTAAAACTAACCATGGAATCAATTCAAAACTGGAACTCACATTCTCATCTATTTATGTGCTATAGATTTCAAGCTAATGTTTCATATTTAATAATTGACAATTATACAGGGCTGATCCTCTAAGACCTCTGTTTCTGAGAGAACAGCAAGCTTTCTGTTGAATCTAGAAAGACTGAAGGAAAGCAGATAATGGCATGTAAGTCCTGTCTTATGATTTGTAGGTAAGGCCAGTGCATGGGCAAAGATGTATTTACTAATTATCACATTGGATAACACCCCATACAGTATGTCTAGACTGTTACAAATAAGTGTAAATGACAGTCACATTTTATGTGTGTGTGTGTGTATTTGGCTATTAACAGTTCTGTTATTCTGAATTGTAAGCTGTGGCACCCCACTGACAGACAAGATCAGGGTGTCAGATATGGACATATCAACTGTAAACTGATTTTACTTTTAGGGTTTGTGCCCTTTAAAGGAATAAAAATAAAAGGCAGCTTAAAAGAGAGAGGTTACATTATCTTGGAGGTTACATTAGTCCTTGAAGGACTAAACACCGCGTTCATTGATCCTAGCTTTGCCAACCAGTTTGGGACTGTGCCAATTGGCTCAATTGGTGCTGATGAAGATCAAGGACACTGGTTTATTTGCTATATGATCAAGTCATCACAATTAAACTTTCACCTACTTATGTTATGCTCTTGGTTGACAGAGGAAAAGGATACAGGAATATGAGAGATTCAAGGGAAACCCACACTTTCCTAATCCTTAAAATGAATCCACATATACATACATACATACATATAAATATATATATATTTTGGAGCTAGCACATGGATTATCACTGATAAAAATGGACAGCTAGTTCGTGGTAGGTTAAACAAAAGATTTTGGAAACACATATAGATTAGTTAATATTTGCCAGGCCCTAGGTACTTCCACATATATTATCTCAACAAATCCCTGTAAGAACCCCATTAAGTGGACAGTATCATCCTCATTTTTCCATTTTATAAACAAAGAAAGAGATGCTAAATATGTTCATCCAATTGGAAGTAATCTGAGAGTCTTACTAAATACCTAGTATTGGCCGGGTTCAGTGGCTCACACCTGTAAGTCTAGCTCTCTGGAGGCCGAGGATGGTGGATTGCCTGATCTCATGAGTTTGAGACCAGCCTGAGCAAGAGTGAGACCCCTGTCTTTACTAAAAATAGAAAAGCTAGCCAGGCACTGTGGTGGGTGCTCTTAGCTACTGGGAAGGCTGAGATAGGAGGATCACTTGCGCCCAAGAGACTGAAGTTGCTATGAATTATAATAATGCCAAGGCACTTTACCCAGGGCAAAAGAGTGAGACTCAAAAAAAAAAAAAAAAAACCCACCTAGTATCATGACTGCAAATCACATATTCGTTATCATCTAAGCAGTATTATTATACTAGTACTGACCTAGCCTGGGACTAACTTGACTATACATAGGTATTTAGAGTACATGAAGTGGTTAAGGGCTTAAATCCAGACTACTGACTACTTTGGCTCTAATCTTCACTTTGGCACTTATAATCTATATGATCCTGTACAAGTCAGTTCAAATCTTGAATTCTCAGTTTCCTCATCTGTAAGATGTGGACAATAATACTCATAAAGATGAAATTGTGTTGCATTCAAGGTGGTATGGTGTGGGCATAGACTGAAGGACATTATGCTAAGTGAAATAATTCAGTCATAGAAGGAAAAATCCTTCACAATTCCTTTTATATAAGGCATTTAAAGTAGTCAAACATACGAAATGAGACAATACAATAGTGGTTCTGAGGGCATTGGAGGTGGGGCATAGAGGGAGTTGTTCAATGGGTATAAAGTTACAGTTAAAAGATAAGCAAGTTCCTGTAATGTAGGAAGCACCTTGTGAGCTATATCTTGGCGATAAGGGATTGGGGAAGGGATTTAACATCATTGGTCTCTCGTTAAAGAGCATGAGAGCACGTGAGAGCACCTAAGAGCACGTGACGAGAACACTAACATTATTGCATAGCAGTCTCCAACTATAAATAACCTCAGGAGAAGCTGCTGGTTGAACTAAGAATGACACACTGCTGCTGAGACTGCTGCTGAGATGCCCGCTCCTACTAATACTGACTGTGACTTCTAAGGTGCTTTGGCACCCAAGACTAGAATAAGACCTACCTCAAGTAAGCTGGCCCAGTGGCCCTCGACCAGATAGTTGAGTGGGCCAGGGCCAGAAACTTTGCATCCTGGCTCTGATGAGGCCCTGGATTGGGGCTGGAGACATTGCATCTCCTGGCCCTGACAAGTGGCACCCCAGATGGGACCTGACACTGTACCACATAGCATGTATGGTTAACGATAAGGTATTATGAACCTAAACATTTGTGAAAAGGGTAGACCACAAGTAAAATGTTCTTACCACAAAAATCCCCAAACCTTCCCTCTTCCCCCAAATCAAAGGGACACAAGGAAACTTTTGGAGGTGATTGAAGATGTTAATTACCTTGATTATGGTGATGGTTAACATGAGTATATACTTATGTCTAAAGTCACCAATTACTTGTGTTTATTATGTTCAGGTTTTTAATTATACTTTAATAAAGTTGGCAAGATAGTCATAAAGAGCTTAACAGCTTCATAGCTAGTATTTAATAAATGTTAACTCTTATTATTATGCCAAATTCTAGACTAGTGATTTACAACTGGTGTGTTGTGGCACACTGGGTGCCCAGGATCTTGGGTGTGTCACAAAAATTTTAAAGACCATTAATTAAGTCATTTTCAAAAGAAGTTCAAAGCACAATAAGTATATTCCTTTTTTACTCTTTTTTTAAAATCATTATAATTTAAGTGTGCCCTGGAAGATTAACTATAGGTTCAAGTGTGCTGTGAGATAAAAAGAGGTTGAAAAACAGTGTCCTAGACTATAAGGACTGCAAGGAGAGTAGAGATAGAGTCCTAAGGGTAAATGACAATGGTTTCCAATCGCAAAGCATTCAGCCTCACTTTGGTTGGAATTGTCTTATCCTTGGCTAGAAGGCAATTCGCTTCAGTGTAGCATGTTCAGTTTCTTGGAATGCATTCATTTTGCAAACTATGCTTAGTTAAGTTGCCAGGTGGATGGCATCCTATGTGACTCCAAGTAGACAGACACTAGTACTACAGAAACTTTTCATTTCTTGAATTTCAGAATTGGTCCCCATTTGGACAGGGGCTCGACTGAAGCTTAACATTTTTTGCATGAATATACTAGGGTCTGCTAAGCAAATGAGTGGCGAGAATGAAATTGAAGGGCTGGTCATGCCAATGACTCAGTAAAACAAAATCTATCCAGGCATTTTAGAAATCCATAGGCAATGGACTAATTATAAATTATTTTCATAACCCTCTACTAAAGCAGGCCCACCTACTAGGTACTCCTGGTAGGTTAGGATTGCTGGGACAGGCATTGAAGGTAACATGAGCGAATTTCCTTTGGAAACAGCCTGCAATTCATTTTTTTTTTTCATTTTTTCAGGCTGACTTTCACCCTAGGATTTTGCCATATTAGTAAAAAGAAAGTGGAAGAGGCTCAAGTGCACTCAGGATTTGACCTGCCCGAATCATTGTTATTGCTATAACCACAAATCATTACATTTTTCTGAGTTGAGAAAATAGTTTGTATGCCACTAACATTCATGTCCGCCATCAATGGCTTCCCATATCACTTCGAGCAGGCGTCCTCAAACTACGGCCCACGGGCCACATGCAGCCTGCCTAGGACATTTATCCAGCCCGCCAGGTATTTGTGCCGCCACTGCCTGTCCTGCTTAGCAGCCGACTTGTCCCGGGGCCTGCAGTCCGGCCCTCCAATGGTCTGAGGGACAGTGAACTGGCCCCCTGTTTAAAAAGTTTGAGGACCCCTGACTTAGAGTCAAAGCACAACTTATTTCCTCACAGTCTCATCTTTTGCTGAACCCTTATTCATACTCAGATTTTACCTTTTATTATACCCCCAACCTCCTTTCTCTCCCACCACAATCTTGTCAGATCCTATGGCTGTTCCTTGCTTATACCAGATACAGTCTTGTATTAGGGTGTTCGCACACACAATTCCTATGCCTTGAATATTCTTCCTGATATCAACATGGCTCACCTTTCACTTCCTTTGGGTCTTTATTCAAATGTTATCTTTTCAATGAGACTTTCTGTGACTCTCTCATTCAAAATTCCACCCCTGTCCTATATTTCCTATCCTTTATTTCCTGCCTTTAAGAATTTTTTTTTCTTCACTACATTTACTGCCTTGTTTTATACTATATATTTTAAAATTGTGGTTTCTTGTCTGCCTTTGGTAACCAGAATATAAGCTCCATGGAAGCATGGGTTTGATCTTTTTAAGCATTGCTATTTCATCAACGACTAGATGAATGCCTAGCTCAAAGTAAGCTTTCAATAAATATTTGTTAAGAATAAATGGATGCCCTAAAATCCTATTTCTGTTGCATTTGTCAATTTGCCTAGAGATTAATCAACATACAACTAATGTATCCAAATATGTTATTAATAGATTCTTCATTCATAACACTCTTTATGACTCAGTTTACTTTATTTCAAATGCTATTCATTTTCACCAGTGAAAAGTAGGCAGATGTCATGGAGTAGTAGCCTTAGTTAATAGATAGTGTGAGAGGCCCAGTCATACAGTGGTGAACTTACAGAGTTTAGATTTTCTACTTTCTACTTGCATCTGAAAGCACTTGGCAGTTTAGGCTGTCACACTAAGCGCTGAGCCTTTAATAAATGGGCTGCTTATAAATGGGGGAGTGTAGTCAGAAGAGGATAATTAGGAATATACTTTCTGATATCAGGTCTTTTGCCCTCAACGAAGTCTCAAAAGTAAATGTGGAGACGATACTTAGTCCTTAAATAGAGCAAATGTTATCAATTCATTGCTCCTTCTCTTTCATTGTTCTTGTTTATTAAACACTCAGCATGCCAGTGCCATTCAAAACAGGAGGCTCATTGATCCACGAACTTATATGTCTTCATAACTCACCTATGGTACTGTTTTCTAGATCTAGAAAAACTACATCATAAAAGAGGCTTGGAAATAGCTACTACACTTAAGTTGTGATGAAGAATGATTCCTGGAAGATCATTCTCTTAGGCAATTAACTTATTGATTTTACCAATGAATATGAATGCATACTACTAGAAGAGTCTGTACCAGAGAAGCTTGGATAAATATGCAACAAATACTTAAAAGAACAGAGGAAAAAAAGCTGTTTTGATTAAACATGCTTATTCTACATCTTTTGAACCTCCTTGACAATCCTTCCACAATATCGGAATACACTTCCTTCCTCTGTAACGAGAGTGAATAAAATGGAATCTCTGATGACTGAAGATCCTGTAAAATTCTCACTTTTCTGTATGATCTGGTGCCTGCCTACTCTCTTATGCTAATCTTTCCCTGACTTGTGTTCCAGCCACAATGACCTGCCTTTCACTTCCTAAAAGAGCCTAGGACATTTCTACCTTAGGGTATTTGTGTATGCTGTTTCCTCCACTTAGAACGTTCATTCCCTTCCTCACCATCTGGACTAAGTTAGATTCCCATGCCCATTTACAGCATCCTAAAATCTTTCTAACGCTCTTTATGGCTGTAAATACATAGTGATTTGTGTGGATTTGTGTTTAATACCTATCTTTCCTGCTAGACCATAAGCCCCATAAAGGCAGAAACTTGTCTTATTTATCATTTTCTCCCCTGCACCAGGCACAATATTTGGCAAAAAAAAAAAAAAAAAATAGTAATGAATAAATGGAAAACTGGGTACTTGATGTGAAATGTTGGCTGAAAGGTAAACATTTGAGTTAAACAGGTGGATTGGCGCTATCCAGCAGAAGACGGGAATGCTACTGTGCTGTCTAACACAGTAGCCACCAGTCTCATGTGGCTATCGAACACTTGAGATGTGATTAGTGCAACCGAGAATCTGAATTTTTAATGTTCTTTAAGTTAAATTTAATACTCAATCCATGGCTAGTGGCTACCATACTGGAAATTGAAGATTTTGATATCTCCAGATATTTAGATATTCGTGGTCTAAATTTAGACCAAAAAAAACAACTTTTAAGGTTTCACTATGTCAAATTTATTTTTTTCTATTCTAGCTCATTCCTTTCTTTTTATGTTTAAGAAGTTCTTTTCCATTGTAAGATCTGTCAGCTATATTTTCTTCTAATTGCGTTTAAGTTATCTTTATCTTTATTTATCTTGTTCTTGTGTATGCATTGAAAATCTAAGATTTTTTTTTTTTTTTTGAGACAGAGTCTCACTTGGTCACCCTTGGTAGAGTGCCATTGCATCACAGCTCACAGCAACCTCAAACTCTTGGATTCAAGCGATTCTCTTGCCTCAGCCTCCCAGGTAGCTGGGACTACAGGTGCCAGCCACAACACCTGTATTTTTTATAGACGGGGTCTTGCTCTTGCTCAGGCTGGTCTCAAACTTGTGAGCTCAGGCAATCCACCCGCCTTGGCCTCCCAAGTGCTTGGATTACAGGTGTGAGCCACTGCGCCCAGCCTAAGATTTTTTTAATACTTACTCCAATATCATTTATTATCATAATGCTTCTTTTCCCTACTGACTTGTGATGTTACTTTTAAAATACTGTAAATTTTTATTTATACTTGAGTATGTTCTAGAATTTTCACGGGGGTGTATTAATCTGCCCATTTTTGCATTAGTACCACTTGGCTTTAATTATCATAGCTTTCACATACACTTTAGTACCTGACAGTTCTATCTTCTCATTACTGTTTTTTTGTTTTCACTATTCTGATTTGGTTAATGTTCAATTTTTTTTCTCATGTCATTCCTATGTACATGTAATACATGGTGATCATATTTTCCGAACCCCTAATCAGGACACATTATTAACGAGAAAATGTGGTCACCACAATATTAAGTTTTCTCCAAGCATAGGGTTGTTGTACATGTGTAAGTGCTTGTTGACTAAAGGGATAAATGAGGTAGAAACATTTGACACCTTTGTGACTTCTATACATATTAGTTCTTACATACACAATACATGCGATAGCTTTCCCTTTTTGCACGTTAAGACAAAAATCCAAAGGTTATTTGTTCTCTCTTCTGTTTTCACTGTTCAAGAAGGTCTTAGTAGCTTCTGGACCAGTTGTGTCACCCACATATTCAATATAGCCCAATTAGTTACTAACAGTCACAATGCATTGAATTAGAGCATAAGTAAAGTCAAAGCTGCAGTAAATGGCGACAATACTAATAAGTATTCAAAGCTGATTAGAATGCAAAGGAATCCCACCATTTTTAAGTATAAGCTATAATATGAAGTAATCAAGTAGCAGCTACTTGAAGTGACTGCTTGAAAGTGATTTCTTTCTTTGATTGGGAAGATTTCTTTCAAATTACATTTTAAAAATCAAGATCACTTTTTTCAAAAATATTTAATCGGCACTTTGATTTAATTAAACAAACGCACATACACATATGCATGAACAAGCATGCAAATACTAATCGTTTCAGTAACATTCCACTAAGTGAATCCAGCCGTTCTGGTTAGTTGCAAAGCCAACACTACCAAATGAAGGGCATTTAATGGATTGTTAGAGGTCACATGATCAAATGGAATTACTGGTCTAAAATCTTAGTCATGGGGCTTTCCGAAGTTATTCGATCCATCTTTCATCTCCAAGTAGGACTGAACCAATACAGTATTTATCATCAACATTAGCTTGATTCTATTATAGAGAAAAGATGGTAATTAGAACCCTTAAGGAGCCTTTCCCCCTATTTCTTAAGGGAGATGATCATGAAAATACACTGCACTCATATCAGGGCCTTTGACTTTTAATTCACATATAGATACCCAGTTTTTAAGGAATGTTTAGAGGTTAAAACACATTCAGTAAAATCTATGCTTTCTGTATCTATATATGCCACAGATAACAAGAATTGATAATTTTAATTCATTAATATTTAATATGATCCATTCATTAAAATTTGTTTGTAGGCCTGAAGTGACCTCGAGGCCATAAAAATGCTAAATCATTAAATATTCAACTATTTTTACTACTTTACTAAGATAAAAACCTTATTCTGGGTCAATCTTAACTGAGCCAGAAATAACCAGTTGTGAATGTATTTTCTAAGCTCAAACTTATAATCAATATGTTAACTGAGAAATCTCTATTACTACACCAAATTCTTTTTGGAGTGATGCAGAGCACCTAGGTTTACATCCCAGATCTATCATTTGATTCTGATATGGTCTTTAACAACTTACTTAACTTCTCTGTTCCTCAGTTTCCTAATTTGTAAAGTGGTGGTAATAATTTTTACATCATGGAGATTAAACAAAAATGGCTCAGCACAGTACTGGTACATGGTAAATCCTGACTACAAGTGGGATATTATTATTAATCACATTGGGCATAAAACTATAGACCATAGATCATGCTTAATATGCAACAAGAAAATCATATGGACAGAATATAGTTAAGTATACTATTATATGGTGCTTATTATAGTCACCATGGGTGATTGAAGAGGTGGACATCACAGGTTTCATGGGAGATGTGGCTTGAGTTGTGACTTAAGTGATGGACAGAGAATGATGGGTAGAGGAGAGGAAAGGACATACCAGGTAAGAGGCATAAAATGAAAAGAATGAAAAGGAAAGTGAAGATGGGTCTTGGAGGGCCATAAAAGTCAACTAAGTAGTTTATCACTGTATCATTTAATTGAAAATTTCATACTAGCTTCCAAGACAGGTTTTCAATTTAGATAGGTAGTAAACAGTCTCTTCAGAAAATGGTCTGTTCCAAGCTTGTGTGTATACGTGGGTGTGGTGTGGTTTGTTATCTTTTAAGTGGTTCATCCGAATTATTTCATTTAACATTTGTAATAACCCAATTAGACAGTTAATATTATTAATCCCATTTTAGAGATAAGGAAATTGAAGAGGCATCAAGAAACTTGCCCCAAATTATATAGCCAGTGAGAACCAGAGCGAGTATGTGAATCCAGTCTAACTTCAAGGCTCTATGTTCTTAATCACAAAGGTGCTGCCACTTAATTTTCATAAGGTCTTATAACTTTTAAATGTTAAATGCAAGCCAGAACACGCAAAGGAAGAAACCCTTACATCTAATTTGATGTATAAACTATGACAGCTAACTTATCTGTCTTTGAATTCAAAAGACAGGGAATAACAATTACTTAGACTCTAAGTGTGAGGAGTGAAATTTAATAAATTACTTCATTTTAAGGTTCTGTACAAAAATGAAAAAGTAACTTTTTTGGTTAATTTCACATTTCTTTCAATAGAAAGTATTGGCAAAGTGAGGCCTTGTTGTTTTAGGCACAGTCAGAGGAGGTTTGGGCTGTTTTGAGGTCTTGTAGTAGAGTACATTAGATGTTTTGTTGGCTTGACTAAAAGAGAAGTGGTTACCCTGAGGCCTTGGTGTCACACGTGGCTTTTTAAAATATCATGTGCAGCTCTTGAATTAAATATTAAAAATTCTGCCTTGAATTGTCTTGATGTTTTGTCCTTTGAAAGGTATAAAGTGTTACTAAGAGGTAGAGACACAAGAGGGAGCTCTAAATAACTAAAAACAAACAAAAAAATTTACAGTGTTTATACTGCAAGCTGCAGTAACATCTGACAACTTGAACGCTGGTACATTAATTTAATTTGGCATGATAGATGCCATAGGTATGGGAGACAGCATGGTGCAATAGTAAGAAAAGCTCTGAATTAATACAGCCCTGAATTGGAAACTGTGGCTCTGATACTTGCTAGCCGTGTAACCTTAAGATATGTTACTTACTACTCTTACCCTGAGCATTATTTTTCTTGTTTGTAAGTAGGGAAAATAATATTACCTATACCTCATAGAGTTATTGTGTGAACTAAATGACATGTAAAGCATGCAACAAACTTTAAGTATTGCCTGGTCATATTCAATAAATAATATATGTTTGTTTATGATTGAGTTTAAAACAATAGTATGACCCCACATAACTCAATATCATTTATACTGAGGATTCTTCACTTTCACCCTCGGCCAATTTGTTTACCACTCTACTAGAGGCTGGGCTATTCCTTTCTTAAGTGAACATTTTATAAATTACTCACCTCCATCATTGTCTAAGTTATCTCCACAAAGCATTTCCATGACAACATTGCAGCCTGTCCCACTCCAACCAACCTGACACACACAGTGCCAACCATTTTGATCCAGGGTACATCGGCCATTTCCAAAGCAGAGCCCTGGGCAGCCATCTGAAAGGACAGTAGAGAGTAACAGTCATGAAAACATCAGAATGGGATTGGCCAACAATGATGTATCTGTCTATAGGGAAGCATCTAATCATTTGGGCTTCCTACAGATGAGGTGTTGAATAAATGGAAGAGGAGCTTGCTTGCTTGCAAAACCTTCCCAGGGAACTTGTTATTCCTTACTCTGCAGTGGTTTTCCTTAGAGAGCCAATTAAGCTTTATTAATGCTAACCCCAATTCCCAACCTCTGGTTCAAATAGGACAAAAACTATGGTGGGGACAAGAAATGTTTTTTTTTTTTCTTTTCAATAAATATATCTCCTCATCTCAATCAAAACAGAATGAATGATGATATATCTAGTTATGGCCAATAAGTTGGGAAAAGACGGCAGTTTCTATGAAGAGAAACTTTCCCTCACTATGCCTAGCCTGTGTTGATTTTTCCCTTGTGGTGTATTGCTTCAAGACTTAGGTATGTTGTTATATAGTTCAGACCACACCATTAAGTATTTGCTTGTATGGTGCCTGAGAAATGTGCCTCGGTTGCTTTGTGTCTATTCAGCTTTTCTCTTGGAGATTATTACTGGTGTGAGGGCTAAGGATTGAAATCTTGACTTCTATGGTATCTCTCTCAAAAGCTTATATAATATTATGCCTCTGACCATATTCAATGCTCAGGAAATGTTTATGAAATTGATGAAAGCTGGTTTAGACTTTCAAAATTCTAGAGAATTGGAAAAATATAGTTAAGAGGAAAGAAAGTATAGTATTTAAATGACTTTGATTCATTTACAAAGCATCAACACTGACCGTGGCTCCCTTTTTGACTTTTAAATTCTCAAGATTACCCTATTCTTTCTACCAGTAGCTCAGAGTTCTACTCTAACAAAGGGTAACTGCACACGAGCCAAGTGCTCAGTGGGTAGATGAACTGAGACAGCAATAATAACACATATCTTCTGGATATTTTCCCAGTAGCAATATAAGACCAGCCCTGGATTTTACTGGGGATAGTCTAATCAGTATTTTCATTTTCTGTCTATGAAAGACAATTTTCAAAGTATAAGGAGCAAAAACATAAATTTGAAAAATATCTGTAGAAGTAACCCAGTGTTCCTTCCAAATTGTTTTCCAAGCAACCATCAGCAGACTAGAGGAAGAAAATCTTCAAAATAAAATGACAGATGGTTGTTAAAAATATGAAAAGTTTTATGTATGTAATATCCTTATGATGTGGCATAGGATGGATATACACAGGTGTGAGATGGGAATTTATGTACTTCCATTCTAGTGGATACATAAAGGATAAGGAGAAATTAAGGATAATTTGGGACATATTCAACTTTGGAAACCGTGGCAATTAAGGCACTAGGATATCTGACAGACAAACCTTTGCTGTCTCTGTCAAAGGAAGATCCCTGGAGGGATGGATGATAGGGCACTTCTAGGGGGATAATTCTGTCCTTGCAAGGACTTAAGAGCCCTTGTATATGAACTTGGAGCTATCTTGTTATGTTAAAGAAAGTTTATCCACCAGACTAAATCACTTTATGATTACCTGTGTTATACACACAGACACACATAACTCAATATAAATATAAGGAAAAAAAAAAACAGTCCTTGAAACTACTCATCAGTCCATTCTATACTATGGCAAAAAGTCACTTGTTGATGCCAGACAACCAAATTACTTTTTAGTCTTATTATATATTAAATAAGATTGGCACAAGTAAAAACAAAACAAGCAAACAATCCCCCCAAACACCACCCTCCCTTTATGACACGTATATTTTCTGTTGAAAATATATGTCTGTTATAAAACTGGTAAGAAAAATCTTACCTCTGACAGCATCTAAGTAGTGAGCTAAAAGGGGGGGAAAAGAGTGATTGAATGAATTTCTGGGAGACCAAAGCTATACAACATATACTAATGGTTTACCATCTGTTGCCTGAGAGGAGAACAGTAAACTGTGAATTGCTGAAATGCCTGCAGCTCAAAAGTTGGTACATTGGCCTGTGTAGTTTGTGAATAATATTTTTGGTGGGAAAGATATTAATGGCTTTTCTGCAAGAAACTCTATTAGGCTTCCTCAAAAAATGTCATATTTCATTAAAAGAGCTGCATTTTTACATTTCAGTAATAACTTCTGTGAAAGAGCACTGGCTTCAACTTCTTAATATCTTTAGAAGGGAGTTCTGGAGTAACCACCTTTGGTAATCATCACAATATTTAAATTCTCTTATGTGAAGGCAATAAACTTACTGTAGTGCAGGAATGTAATTACTTATGCTGCATCAGAATCTCACTTCTCACCACCTTTTTAATGAATCTTAAATATTTTCTCGAGTTACAGAACAAGATGTGCTGTATCTTTAGTAGAGTAATAAATAATGTAGTTTATTAAGATTATATGTTACATGCATTATAGATATTATACATTACTTTGGCAGCTTCCAGCCATTATAACAAAACACTTTCACCAGAAAGTAAAAGCTATAGTACAGTATAGTGGGGGAAAAAACCCCCAAACAACGCATTGGGTATTCAGAGGCTCACATTTGCCTTTGCTTTGCATGAATTTTCTGTGTACTCGTGGCATGTCACTGGAACACTCTGTGACCCACTTTCCTTAGCTGAACAATGGCAATCGTATTCGTTCCTCTGTATATACAAAAAACTTTTGTGGCAGCTATCAATATATGTCAAAGATTTTTGATTGTTTTTCATAAAAAAATAAAGTTCTTTATAACTAATCTTAATTATTATTAGTGTCTTTTGTAGAGTAAGATTTTGGGATAGATTATTACATAGGGATTTTTATGCCCAGAGACTGTTTTCCTAGATAGTATCCTGAAAGTTGGCTCAGCACCCGTAGCACAGTGGTTATAGCGCCAGCCACATACATTGAGGGTGGCGGGTTCAAACGCAGCCTGGGCCAGCTAAACAACTGCAACCAAAAATTAGCTGGGCATTGTGGCTAGCACCAGTAGTCCCAGCTACTTGGTAGGCTGAGGCAGGAGAATTGCTTGAGCCCAAGATTTTGAAGTTGCTTTGAGCTGTGACAGCACAGCACTCTACTAAGGGCAACAAAGTGAGACTCTGTCTTAAAAACAAAAATAAAACTATCCTGAAAATTGGTGGAATTGGTGACATGGGGTGAGAGAGGGTGGATGCTTTAGTACCAACTCTCTATACTACAGGATAAACAGTTCAACAGAAATGTTCTATCGATGATAGGTCAGGAATGTCTTCCTCATATACATTAAAGACAGCCTCTACTGATATCGAATGGCCCCTGATAAAGCAGTCCCAATTAATAAAATTGCCTTAAGTGCTTTCAACTGAAACAACCTATACTTTTTAAAAGGAAAAATGGACAGTGAATGTTATCTTCACAACAAAAGCACTTCTCTTATTAACTAATGACACTTTATTTCAATGTATCATCTTTTGCTTGAGTAACTCAAAGCACTTGAAAGCAGAAAACATTAGGAATACTGAAGTAATGAGAAAGGAAATGACATAAGAAATAAGTAGGATATTATCAACAAAAGAGGAAACTTCCCAGTTCATGAAACTTTCCAGCCTATAACCAATCCTCCTTCTTCTCCTCTTCTCCAACCTAAATTCTACTAAAAGCCTGCCAATTGACTCACTAAACTATTCTTACTTCAATTAATCCAATTTACTATGGTTAAAGTATGGTGGTACTTACCAATTGTGCAGTGGTCGCCCTCCCATCCAGGGCTACACTCACATTTTCCATCTTTGCATTGGCCATGTTCAGCACAGTGAGAATGACAGGAGCGTTCCTCACATGTTGGTCCTACCCAGCCTTCTTCACATTGGCAAATTCCCCTTGAGCAGACTCCATGGCTTCCACACTCCATGGTACAGAGCTCTGTGGGAAATTCAAAAAAAAAAAAAAAAAAAGAACATATTTAGTTAAAACTTATATACATTCTTTTGAAAAAACATTAGAATTAGCAATAGTCTCAGTCTATACTTATTTTTTAAACAAAATACTTATAAATATTTTATATATATAAAATGTCACAAAGATCTCTAGAATCTGATTAAATGTACAAGGGACTCTGTAAAAAAAAGGTAGCTAAGTTTCTAAGTACAAAATCAACTAAGCTAAATTGATTTTGGGAAGTCCATAAAATTATAATGGCATTCAAGGTTTAGAAATTAAATAAATTCCAAACAAATGCCAAGTGGGTTTCACTAAAAAGTGGTTAAGATCAAAATGATGTTTCAGGAATTTTATGATACCATAAGACATCATTTGGAAACAAATCTCTGTAAAATACTGCCATAACTTCATTCAAAATACAGATTCAATAATTGGAAAGATAACTTTCTAATATAATTCATAATATATTAATACAAAAGGTAAAG
Source organism: Otolemur garnettii (assembly GCF_000181295.1). Classification (NCBI taxonomy): domain Eukaryota; kingdom Metazoa; phylum Chordata; class Mammalia; order Primates; family Galagidae; genus Otolemur; species Otolemur garnettii. Next base: position 874,278 of record NW_003852619.1, read on the forward strand.
CTGCCACTGAAGGCACTCAGCCAGTTTCTCTTGTCAGACTAAGATATTTGCATTAATTTTAAGCATATAAATGACTCCTGGTTGATTAAAATACACAGCCTTCTTATCTTAGCCAATGTGATGGTGTGTACTGCTCTGCTGAGATTCTTTCCTCTATCCCCTTGACTTTTATTTGAGAAACATTGAATATTAATAAAACCATGACAGTAGAAAAACCAAAAATAAAAGCTTGGACAGCCTCTTTCTTTATCTAATTCCTTTGCTGGAGTAGGAGAAGTAGGATAAAAGCCTATTGAAAGAGCGCAGAAGGTTTTGGGTACAATTGGTCATATATACTTGAAGGAAAAAGAGGATGCTCTGGAAACCAAGTTGTCGCTTTCATAATTTCAAATTCTGAAACTGGCTTTATATAGTAAGAGGTATTGATATAATATTAATATACTACAAAGACAGCAGTTATTTTTCAGTAGGTGATAATATTCTTTTGATAAAGCTATAATTGTAGCTTTTTATTATAATGAGGATCAATCTTTTCATTAATTTAATCACAAGTATTCTCTGAGGGTCAGTATATGATGAAAAGAATAGTGGATTTGAAATAAAGACACCTGCATTTCTAATTCCTCTGCATAATAGCTATGTACCTTTAGGCAATTTACTAACATGCTCTCTTACTCTCTGCCTGTGTAAGTATACTATAGAAGTGAAAATATTTACACTCCACAGAACTATTGGACAGATTTGACACATACTTTAGAGGTATAATCAAAAGGACTTCTTCAAGATTGGATATGGGGGATGAAGGATGGAAAACAAAAGTTTAGCTTAAACAAGTGAATAGATAATGCTGCCATTAATTAAATGCAAAAGACTGAGGGAAAAATAAAGATGGAAGATCAAACAGATTTACCCTAAGATACATTTTGTTTTGTTTTGTTTTGTTTTTTTGAGACAGAGTCTCACTTTGTTGCCTTTGGTAGAGTGTCGAGGTGTCATAGCTTAGAACAACCTCAAACTGTTCGGCTCAAGTGATCCTCTTGCCTCAGTTTTTCATTTTTAGTAGAGATGGAGTCTCACTCTTGCTCAGGCTGTTCTCGAACTCCTGAGCTCAAGCAATATACCCATCTCAGCCTCCTAGAGTGCTAGTAACCTTAAGATACGTATTGAAAATCAGTGAAGGTATCAATTTAGGTAATAAAATACATGATTCTCACAGGCCTGGTGGAGATACAGAATTGGTAGCCATTAGCAGATATAGGGGTATTTACAGGCATGAGACTGGTTGATATCCCTAAAGAGAGAGACTAGAAGAGTCCCAGGAATGAGCGATGAAATATTCAATGATTTAAAGATCTGATAGAAAAAGAGGAACAATTAAAGGAGACTAAGATGGAGAGGGCAATAAGTGATAGGAAGAAATGCAGTATATTATAGGGTAGCTAAAGCCCAAACAGTATACTTTTCAAGAAAGAAGAGTTTATATCTAATATTGCTGAGAGGTCAAGTAAGATTCAGGCAGAACAGTGCTCATTGGATTTATTAACGTGGAAATTGTTATTAAGTTTAGGAAAAGGGGTACCAATAAAGTATGTATGTAAAGCCAGATTGGAATGGGTGAAGAGTGAATGGAAAGTTGTGTGAGGGATCACTAGGTTGTAAGAAAAATCTAGGATACAGAAAAATATATTTTTAAAAGGTGAGATTTTGCTAATAAGTGGTAGCTTAGGTAGAATTATTCTGAAAGAGCCCTTGGTTCCTTGCATCATGGTCTGAATCTTACACTGATAATCTGGATTTTGAATTTCAGTTCTGGTAGTGAATTTGGGATTGTGATTCTGCTCCCATTAATGGCCTCCTCACAAAACACTAAACACTGAACCAAAAGGGCCTTTTTAAGCTTAAAGCTAAATGGTCAAAGCCAGGGAAGTCAGAACAGAGTAGGAGTAAAATAGAGGCAAACATTTTTCATATATGTCTTTGTACAGCTATAAATGTTAGGCATAGGGGAATATATCATTCTGGTTTTTGTCTGAAAAGTAACAGGACTAGATATGCAGTATTGACAAGATAGTAGACTAGGCTATTCTTTAACCATCTCAATGTAAACTATTAGAAATGTTGGAGATAATGTAATAATTTTAGAATTGCATGTCTTCACTCAGAAAAAGATAAATCCTTAAGTTCCAGAAGCAAAGATGATCTTAATGGTCAAAGCAAAAAGCACATAAGTCAATCCTCTGGAAGTCTCAAAGGTTATTAGACCCAATTATAACTAGGGCTCGGGTATTTAATGTCTACAAAGGGAAAATAAATGAAGTCTTAGGCTCATTTAAGATTGGAAGTGAGATCAAAATTCTAGCATAAAGCCAGGATTCTTAGAAAGCAACAATCTCAGTGAGATAGAGGTGCATCACATTATCAGACTTCAAACTATAGGACAAGGCTATAACAACCAAAACAACATGGCATTGGCACAAAAATAGAGGGATAGACCAATGGAACAAAACAGAGAACTCACATATAAAGCCATCTGCATATAGCCAACTGATCTTTGACAAAGAAGACAACAATATACACAATATATACATGGGAAAAGAAGCCCCATTCAATAAATGGTGCTGGGAGAATTGGATAGCTACATGCATAGGAATGAAATCAGATCTACATCTCCTGCCAATCACAAAAATTAATTTAAGATGGATAAAAGACTTAAATGTATGGCATGAAACCATGAGAATGCTAGAAGAAAATGTTGGGAAAACTCTTCTAGATTATCTGCCTAGGCAAAGAATTTATGAAGAAGATCCCACTGGCAATCACAGCAACAACAAAAATAAATAAATGAAACCTGATTAAATTTAAAAAGTTTCTGCATAGCCAAATAAATAATCAACACAGCAAATAGACAACATACAGAATAAGAGAAAATATTCACAAAATATCAATGTGATAAAGGGCATTTATCCAGAATCTACAAATAACTCAAACAAATCAGCAAGAAAAATGCCAAACAACTCCATCAAAAACTGGGCAAAAGACATGAACAGAAGTTTTCCAAATGAAGATAGACAAATGGCCAACAAACATGTAAAAAAAGTTCAACATTATTAATCATTAGGCAAATACAAAGTAAAACCACAATAAGATATCACCTAATCCCAGTTAGAATGGCTTTTATTAAAAAGCCTGAAAGTAGGCTGGGCACAGTGGCTCATGCCTGTAATCCTAGCCCTCTGGAACGCTGAGGCAGGTAGATCATCAGAGCTCAGGCGTTCGAAACCAGTCTGAGTAAGAGTGAGATCTCATGTTTACTAAAAGTAGAAAAACTAACTGGGTATTGTGGCAGATGCCTGTAGTCCCAGCTACTTGGGAGTCTGAGATGACAGGAATGCCCAAACTCAAAAAGTTGTTGTGAGCTATGATGTCACTGCACTCAACTCCAGGGTGACTGAGTGACACTCTGTCTCAAAAAACTAAAAAAGTCTGAAAACAATATATGTTGGCATATATGCAGAAAGGAACACTTATGCACTCTTGGCAGGACTAAAAATCAGTATAACCTCTATGGAAAATAGTATGGAGATTCCTCAGAGAACTAAAAGAAGATCTATCACTTGATCCAGTAGTCAAACTTCTGGGTAGTTATCCAAAGGAAAAGAAGTCATTTTATCAAAAAGACACCCGTACTTGAATGTTTATTGCAGCAAAATTCACAATTGTAAAAATCTGGTATCAAACCCAAGTGCCCATCAATTCATGAGTGGATTAAACAAAATGTGGCATAACTATTCTATGGACTACTACTCATCCATGAAGAAGGATTAATTAAAGCCTTTTGCAATAATTTGGATGGAACTGGAGAACATTCTAAGTGAAGTATCTAAAGAATGGAAAAACAAACACCCATATGTACTTGTTATTGAATTGGAACTGACCAATGAGTACACATGTGCACAGAGGGAGGTCAAGCTCAGTGGAGGTAAAGCAGTGGGGAAGGGTGAGGAGGAGATGGATCAAAACCTACCCAACAGGTACAATGAACACTATCTGAGTGATGAGCACAATTATAATCCTGACTCAAGCATAACAGATGATCCATGTAACCCAAAACATATGTACTCCCATATATTTTGAAATAATAAAAAAAAACTCCACCTACTAGTCCAGAGAGGTGGCAAGGAAATATTGACTAAATAATAATAGTTAGAAAAGATGTAGAAATAAAATACTATCTTATAGTAATATGTAGTATGGAGTGTCCTGAGGGAAATGTTTGGAAAACTTTGTATTATTCAGGAGTTTGGTAGGAGATATTTTGACAAGTATGCAGATGAAAACTTAAATGTGAAATTCTGTTTCTAATAATAGTGACCTAAATAATTTTTACTAGGCCCTCCTGATGAGAAATAGAAAATCTGTGCAAACATATTTTAAAATCCTTTGGAAGTTGCTAGAATTCACAAAACAGTAAATAATTACTGTGCCAAGTTCCAGGAAAAAAAATGAAAACCTAAGGAGGTAAGCCTGACATTTACAGATTCTTTTTCTGCAGAAGCATCTGTCAATTATGGTAGAGGGGTCAAGAAGGCTTAGAGGCTGGGTAGAACTGTGTTAATCTCATAGGGGAGAAAAAAAATTTGAGTAGATAATGGGTAAGAAATTTTCAACATTGAACCAAATATATGAAACAAAATTGAAGGGAGGAAAAAGAGAAAGGGATAAATTCATAATAATAAGAGACTTTACTGCTCTCCTTTCTCATTAAATGCTAGAACAATCAAACAACAAATTAGAAAGGATACAGAATATTTAAGCAGCATGATTAACATCTGATCTAACTGACGATGCAATAAACGAACAAAAAATACACAATTTTCAAACATATATAGAATATTTACAAATATTGACTGACCATGTGCTGGGTGAGAAAGTAGATCTCCACATATTTCAAAGCATTGAGTTGATATATAGGATGTTTATAGAACAAAGGGCCAACCATCATGGAAATTAGGAAATAGTTTGAAATGAATGAAAATGAAGGTGCCACATATCAAAACTTGCGTAGTGTAACTAAATCCACATATACAGAAAAATTTATAAGGTAGAAAGGAAAGCCAGCTAAAAAACGACCTAAGTATCCATCCTAAGGAGTTAGAAAAAGAAGACCAAACTAAACTCAAAGAAAGAAGAAGAAAAACAAAATAATTATAAGAGCCAAAAGCAATAAAATAGGAACAAATATACCATAGAAAGAATCAGCAAAGCCAATATTTGATGACTTGTATAGACCCATAAAATTGATAAACCCCTGGTAGAAACTGATCAAGAAGAAAATACAGAAGACTTAACTAACCAATATCAGGAGCAAAAAATATGACATTGCTCTATATTATACAGATATAAAGCATCCTAAGAGGATATTACAAACACCTTTTTTAAAATACATTTGAAAATGTTGATCCAATGGACAAATTTCTAGAATAACACAACTTACAATAATAACACAACAAGAAAAAAAGAAAACTGAATGGTTTGTGTAAAGAATCCTAATCTATAATGAAAAACATTCCCATATGCAGAAGAATGAAACCAGACCCCTATCTGTCACTATATACAAAAATCCAACCAAAATGGATCAAAGACTTAAATTTAAGACATGAAACTACTAAAAGAAAACACTGGAGAAACATTTCAAGACTTTGGTCTGTGCAAGGACTTCTTTAGTAATACCCCCAAAGCACAGGCAACCAAAGCATAATCAGACAAATGGGATCACATCAAAGTAAAAAGAGTTTTGTATAGCAATGGAAACAATCAACATAAGGAAGAGATAACCCACAGAATGGGAGAAAATATTTGCAAACTACCCATCTGACAAGAGATTAATAACTAAAATATATAAGGAGTCCAGCAACTCAATAGGAAAAAAAATCTGATTAAAAATGGGCAAAAGATATGAATTGGCATTTCTTAAAAGAAGATATAAACATAACCAACATGTATATGAAAAAATGTTCAACATCATTAGTCATTAGAGAAATGCAAATCAAAACTACAATGAGATATCATTTCACCCCCATTAAAATGGCTTTTATCAAAAAAACAGGCAGTAAAGAATGCTGGAGAGTATGTAGAAAAAGAGGAACCCTCATACACTTTGATGGGAATGTAAATTAGTGCAACTGCTATGGAGAACAGTATGGATGTTCTTCACAAATCTAAAAATAGAACTTCCATATGACCCAGCAATCTCACTGCTAAGTATATACCCAAAAGGAATTTGATATATCCAAAATATATCTACACCTTCATGTTTATTGCAGCACTATTCAGAATACCCAATATTTGGATTAACCCAATTGTCCATCAGAGGAAAAACAGATAAATGGTGGAATAGTAGATAGCCATTATAAAAGAATGAAACCCTGCCATCTGCAACATTGTGGATGGAACTAGAGCATATCATGTTAAGTGAAATGAGCCAAACACAGAAAGACAAATTTCACATGTTTTTTTGTCATCTGTGAGAGTTAAATATTAAAACAATTGAACTCATGAAAACAGAGAGCAGATGGATGGTTACCAGAGGCTGGGAATGGTGATGCAGAAGGGAGGATAAATTATAAATAGTTAATTGGTACAAAAATATAGTTAGAGAGTTAGGATGAGCAGTATTTGACAATACAACAAAGTGACTATAATCAACAATAAACTAGAATATACTTTTAAAATAATTATGAATGGAATTAGAATGTTGCTAAGCTAAAGGAATAATAAATACTTGGGGTACTTGATACCTCAGTTATCCCAATTTGATTAATACATATTGTATCCTTTTGGTAAAATGACTTTTTTCCTTTGAATAGATACCCCCAGTATTGGGATTGCTGGATCTAATAACAGGTCTACTTTTATTTCTTTGATTAATCTCCATACTGTTTCCCATAGTGGTTGCACTAATTTGCAGTCCTAACTGTGAGTTAATAAATTTCTGTTATGTCAAACAAAAAAAAAATACATTGTATGCCTGTATCAAAGCATCATAGGTGTCCTAAAATATATACAACTATTATGTACCCATAATAATTAAAAGTAAAAAAATTTTTAAAATCCCACACAGACAACTCCAGTGTCAGATGATTGCACTTGTAAATATACCAAAGTTTTAAGGAAGAAAAATATCCAATCTTGAATACATTTTTCCATAAAATAGAAAACAAGGGAACATTTCCCAATACTTTTTATGAGGCCAGCATAACGCTGATATAAAATTCTGGCAAGGATATTATAAAATAGCACAGACCACTCTCACTCATGAAGATCTAACTCATGGATGCAAAAATCATAAATAAAATATTAACATAGAAAATCTAGCATTATATAACAAATAACATCATGACCAATTTGTGCTTATTCTTGGAATACTTTAACATTTGAAAACACTTGAAAAATCAATTAATTAATCACATTGATGTAATAAAAGAAAATTCATATGATCATCTCAATAGATATATAAGCATTTGATAAACTATTAAATATCTACTCATAATAAAACTTGTAAAAAACGAAGACTAAAAGCAACCTTAAATCTAATGAAGATTAGATCCACAGCAAGCATCATATTTAATGAAATGTCAAAATCTTTTCTTATATTATTTAGATTGATAAAAGATGCCTATGATAATCACTTCTATGCAACATAATTCTAAATGCCCTACCTAGTAAAAAAATGTAAGACAAAGAACAAAATGTATAGATACTGAAAAGGAATAAAAGCATCATTATTTTAAGATAGTACTATTGTACATGCACAAAGTCAGAAATAATCTATGAATTATCAGAATTGATACATAAATTTAAGAAGATATATAGATACTAGACAAATATATGTATATAAATTTATTTCTATAGATCAGTATCAAACAATGAAAAAATTTAACAATGCCATTTATGATGGTATCACAATATTATATACTTAGTAAAAAATCTAGCAAAATATGTTCAAGATCTACACTGAAAACTATAAAACTTTATGAGAGAAATTGAATGAGACCTAGATAAATGGAAAGTCATGTCATGTTCATGGATTGGAAAACTCAATTTTGAAAGATAACAATTTCCCTCAAATTGTTTTGTAGATCCAATGTAATACCAATCCGTATCTCAGCAGTTTTGTGCCTGTGTATGTGAGAGAATATTAATCAGCTAACGAAAGAAATAGAATAAGGTAAAAATAAGGAGTAGAAAGACTTAACTACAAAGTTATGTTCATTTAAACAGTGAGCACTGGCATGATGGCTAACAGATCAAATACCCACACATACAAGACTGAATTTATTGTAAAGGTGGCACTGTAGACAAATGGGAAAAGACTATTGTTTGAAATTCAATGGTTCTGGAAAACAGAAAATCCATTAAACAAACAAATTATTTCTAGTTCACCCTATAGATGAATTTAATTCCGGATAGAATGTAGTAAACATAAATTGACAAAGCTTCTAGAACACATATAATAAACCATTTTATGATCTTAGGGCAGAAAAAATTTTCCTAAAAATACTTTAAACTGCTAACCATAAGGTAAAACTAACTGGGCTACATCAAAATTGAGAATTTCTAATCAAAAGACAGAGAAAAGGCATGCAACAGACTACAGAACTAGAGTATATTTGCAGTACGTGTGTGTGTGTGTGTGTGTGTGTGTGTGTGTATAACAGTATCCTAGATGAAAAAGAGCTTGTATTTAGAATACACAGAGCTAGGTTTTCAAATCAGTAATGGAAAGACCCATGACACAACAGAAAAATGGACAAGGAGACAAAATAAGCACTTCACAAAAGTGGATATCCAAATGGCTAAACATATGGAAAGGTACTTAACACCATCACTTACAAGGGAGATACAAGTTGAAGTAATGATGAAATATCATCTATACCTCCCCAAGGATTGTTAAAATTTAAAAGATTGACAGTAATAGTAATGTATTGGTGATAATGTGAAATAGTATTGTTATAAACCACAGATAGTTGTATAAATTGGTATAACCACTTTAGAAAACTATTTGAAATTATCTCTAAAGTTGGATACACATATACTCTGTGACTCAGAAATTCCACTTAGCACTTACTCAACAGAAGAGGAAGCTAGCAAATGTTCATCAAAGAAATATATAAAAGTGTTCATTGCAGAATTATATGTACTAGACAAAAAAAAAAATGGAAATACCTTAAATATCCCTTAGCAATAGAATGAATAATTAGTTATGGTGATCATACAAAGAAAAGGTATACCACAATGAGAATGGATGACTTATAACAATGTGCCCTAGTAAGGATGAGTCTCAAAAAATAATGGCGAGGGTGGCGCCTGTGGCTCAAAGGAGTAGGGCGCTGGCCCCATATACTGGAGGTGGTGGGTTCAAACCCAGCCCTGGCCAAAAGGAAAAAAAAAAAAAAAACTGCAAAAAATAAAAAAGAAAGAAAAAGAAAAAGAAAAAATAATTGCAAAAACTAAAGTGTAAAAAAATAATAATGGTGAGTGAAAGAAATTAGGCACAAAATCATAGATACTGTTAATTTCCTCCAATGAAATTCCCAAAAAGCAAGCAATATAAGTCAGTTATACTGGAAATAGAATATACAAAAGAAGATGATAGGATATAAATCCAGATACATCTGTAATCCTAGTAAATAAAAACAAATTGAACTTGAAATTTAAGAGAGAGAATCTGGAACTGAATGAGAAAGAAAACCTAGTATATTTTTTTCTGTCAGTAAGAGATGAGCTGAAAACATCATAATACAGACAATTAGTAGTAAAAGGAAAAAACAGAATAGCAACTAAGAGAAACTTAGTGTCCCTATAATATCATCAGGTGAAATAGACTTCAAAGCATAAAGCACAATTATGGATAAAGAGAGTCATTACATAATCAAAGGAATAATTTACCAGGAAGATGTAACAATCCAGACCTTGTATAAAAATGTAGCTTCAAAATACACAGAGCAAAAACTGACAGAACTATAATAAAGCAATTTAATAATTTCACAATTAGTAATGAGATCAAAAATTAACGAGAATGTAGTAAATTTGAGTAGCACAATTAACAATACAATTTAATACTTAATATAATGAACATATATAAGATCCCAAGGCTATGCCTATACAATATATATATTATTTTAAAGCACACACATAATAATTCACAAAAACTGACAGCGATTAGTCTATACACTAAGGCTCAACAAATGGCAAAGATTCCACATTATACAGATCCCACGGTTTCAGCAAACGGCAGTAAAATTAGAAATCAGTAAACAGACAGATAACAAAAGAAAAATCCCAGAAAGGTGTTCTTTAAAAGCACACTTTAAAATAATTCACGAATTATGTTTCAAAAATCATCCTGGAAATTTGGAACTGAATAACAATGAACCACTGTTTATAAAAACTTGTGGGATGCAGTTTAGGCAGTAACTTAGAAGAGACGAAGAGGCTTAACCGCATGTAGTAGAAAGAACAACTGAAATGTCATCGTGGAGTGTCCTATTCAAGGAGTTAGAGAAAGGAGTTAGAAAAAGCACCACATACAAGTAGATGCAGGAGATAATAAAGGTAAGAGTGGAAGCTAATGAAATCAGATGTAAGGAAACAATAGAGAAGATTGACACAACCAAAATATGAATCTTTGACATGAATTAAAAAAAAAACATAGAGAAACTTCTGGCAAGGTAGAAGTTAAAAAGAAAAAGAAAATAAAGATACAATAAACATTAAAGATTAAAAATTAAAAATAAATGAGAGAATGCTATGAGAACTTTATGCCAGTAAGTCTGAAATCTTACATAAAGTAGACATTTTTCAAGAAAACAAATGGACCTCGGAGGAAAGAGAAAACCTGAATACACATTAAAAACACTGAAAATCGCCCAGATGGTTTTACAGGTGTATTTTGCCAAATTTTCAAAGGACAGATTATCTCTATTTTAAACTATAGCAGAGAATAGGAAAAGAGGAAAAGCATCCAAAATTATTTGAAGAGAGTACTTCAATCTAATTCCAAAATCAAGTAAGAAAAAGAAAAATTATTTTTTGTTTTATTTTTAAGAGACAAGGTCTTCCTGTGTTGCCCAGCTTGGACTCAAACTCCTGGGCTGAAGCAATCCTCCCATTTCAGACTCTCAAGTAGCCAGGACCACAGGCATGCACCACTGCACTGGGCTCCAGAAAAATCTTTTTCATCGGCAAATCTCACTTATAAACATTGGCTGCAAAAATCTCCAATAAAATATATGAAAATCGAACAATGCACACATATATGCATATACCAATGTAGAAATCATACCTAAGCATGAATGCTGGTAACATTGTTTAACTATAGATGATCTGACAATGTAACGCATCAGTGAATTATTCCATTTTACTTTAACTTAACTTCATAAAGATCAAACAAAAAGTATAGTCTTATTATATGCAGAAAACACACAATCGAAAACTTAGTTTCCCATTTATGGATGAATCTCCTAGTGAAATAGTACTGGAAGGGAACTTAACTGAATGTGACAAAGGTGAGTTAGCAAAATCCTATAGTAAGAATTATACTTAGTACAGTAATAGAATAATAGAGATATATCTCTCAAAGTCAGAAGAAGTATTAGAATGAACTACTGCTTCTAATTCAATGCTGTACTGGAGAAAGGATGATAAGGTTGCTGAATATAAAATATAAAATCAAAAGAAAAAAATTAACAACATCCCTAGATATGGGGGACAATTAGAATAAGTAATTTAAAAACGTCTCTTTCACAATATTAGCAAATTTAGCAAAATAAAGTCTTATTTTCCTTTATGTACGATTTTAAAACTTTATTGAAAAAACACATAAAAGACTCAGTCGATGAAGAGATATATTGTATTCATGGCTTACAAGACTCAATATCATTAGGATGCCGATTTTTCTTTACTAGTTCTATAAATTCCAGGCAATCCGAGTCATTATTCCAATATCTTTCATAGAGCTTGAAAAGCTGGTCCTAAAACCCATATGAAATAGAAAAGATCAAGAATCTCTAAGAACATTTTGAAGCATATTGATTAGGATGTGTGAGTAATGTATGCCCTAATCTAAATGTCCATCAATAGGAAAATGGATACACGCAAATAAATTTTAGTATATTCCTACTGTGCAAAAAATATAAGCGTTATCTTGAATAAGATAGAGGTATACGCCTCAATACAGATAAACTTCAAAAACATGATTAAGGAAGAAAGCAAATCATTCATATGGAATTTAAATACATGCAGAACAAAAAAAATGTATTTTATGGATATATGTACATTTGGAAAAGCCTAAAACTGTGTATGGCAATGAGGAAGTTTAGGATAGTGATTTTTGCTGCAAGGAAGAGATGCAAATAGGATCACAAAAGGATACATTTAAATGGGAATTTGGCTTTATTTGTGATTTTCAAAGCTAAGTAGTGACTTTATGGTTGGTCATTATATCATTTTCAATGCCAGAAATATTTAACAATAATTTATAAAAGAAAAGTAAAAGAGTCAGTAAGGAACAACTGCCTGTAGGGACTGCTTTATTGAATACATAAATGGACACGTGACTTAACCTAACTCTCGCACTCATCAACACAAAGCCTTCCACAGATGGAAGCTACAACCACTACTCTGATTGATAGCTGCAGCACCACAAGCATCCAGGTGGGAAACCGTAGCCTTCTGAACAAGGGAATCCTCTACGAAATAAATAACCACAAATGGAGAAGCAGGTCTTAAACAAGAAGCATTCCTCATTTTGAACTGCATCAACATCCCTGCCATTGTAGCCAGTTCCAAATGTAGTTTCTGGATTGCTTCTGAGATGTTTTTCAATCCCAATCTTCTTAAAATCAGCAGAGGGGTGGATGTCGGGGAAAGACTAACAGAAAACAGATGCTGGCGACTGTGTAATTTATAAACACGATAGAAATGATATTTGCTCTAATATATTTGTCTCATGAATAGTTCTGTATTTTCTACCTGGTTGAAAATACATTAACATTACAGGCTACAAAACATGACAAAAGAATGCTAAAGTATAAACATTCCTCAGTGCAAATGTATTGGAAAAGAACATGAAAAATATAGGCAGGCACTTTAAAGTTCTATTGAGACATTTCATTTTTAATAAGTTTCTTTATGCACATCAACAATGAACAACAGTTATATAAATTGAACTCAGATACAACTGGAGCACTTCTCTGTTGCCTGCTGACAAAGAACAATTTGATTAAACAGTAAATCCTTCAGCGTCTCCCTCAGAACCATTTCTGTAAGAGTCACTTTTTAAACAAATGTTCCCAGTAAATTCTCCAGCTATGGCCAACATTAGGTACTGATGAACTGGGAACCCCCAAATACTAAATCTGTTTATCAGTGAAGTTCTAAAATAGATACTTATGTGAGAAATTCAATAATACAACAAGGTATTCTAAACAAGAAAAGGACACCTTTGATATAAAAAAAAAATCATAAAATGTAAGGAATTATTACATGTTCACGTGCCCAGTATCCAGTAAAATTAGTTACAGATCAGAGGAAATCAGGCCAGGAGGGAAAGGAAAAACAAGAATCAGGACTCAGGAATGAAGAAGCCCGAATAGCTAAAGACTCTCTTTTTGTTAGACCTTACAACAGCTTCTATTGGGGAAACTAGAAGGATTGTCTCGTCATTTTGTATAATGAATGTGGGAAATAACAGAAAAGGAAAAATGTAAGGTGATATTGGTTAAGAGTGGGAAGTGCCTTAAGTAGCAGCTTAGAGGCTTCAAAAATGTTTATTGTATAGCAGGTTCTTAACCAAAATCAAGCAATGGGTCAGTCAAGAATAATAAACATTATTAAGAACAAAAGTGTGTGTACTCCGTATTGTCTTATTACATATTCGAATCATTTGCATTTTATTACTTTCAACTCTTTCCCTTCCTCAGTGCCAGATATTCTGGTAGAGATGGGGCCATTATAAGCTACTATTAACTTTATAGAACACATGTGCATGCACACATATACACTCATGCACACGCCTACTTTGGGTCCTGATTTCCCTGAAAATTCAGTTGAAAAAAATTAGTTGATGATTTATCCTATCCATTTTCTTAGAGTTAAATTCAATACCACCTCCACCCAGTCTTTACAAGTACCTTGCTATGACAAAGACTGGATGTCAGTGTGAGTTATAAATGTGCGCATCACATTTCCCATGTTTGAGGTATAATAGTATATCCCCCATTTTAACAGAGAAAACCTATGACATAAGCATAATAATTGTCCCTCAGCCCCAACCTTGCAAAGATGCTTCAGTATGGCTTATAGCATTAACACTACCTTACATCTGAACAACATTCTAACTGAAGAAATTACGACGTGATACAGAAAGTCAGCTAGCTCTATCTGTACAAACAGCAACATACCAGAAGCAGTAACACCACCAGGAACACTACACTATAACCTGTACAAAGTCTTGAGATGCGTCTCAAATCTTTGATGGATAAAAACAAAATCCCAAGGAATCTACTATTTGAAGATCAAGAGTTGTAATAGCTTTCAGCTTAATATTTTGTGGGTCTTGGTTATCACATGGCCTTGGATTTCTCTGATAAATAGTTAGCTGTTCTTTGGTAGATCTGAAGAGCTTGACAAGACAGAAAAATCATGCCTGGGTTGTAACTTTTGAATTCAATAAAATAGTCAACTGTTTTTGTTTGTTTTTTTTGTTTGTTTTTGCTATGTAGAATTTTTCCTTTGGAATACATCTTATTTCTGTGTTTCCTAAATAAAATGTTCTCCCCTAACTGTAGTGCTACATTTTGATTTGTTTAGTGATCAGAAGCTTGAACTACTGAAGATGAGGTGAATCTCACTACAGGCTGCAACTATCTCAAGCCTTTGATTACGAATCTGACACTCTTGCCTATCTAGTAGTGTCCTCTATTGCCAAAGAATGTAGAAATCTAGACACTTGTTTCACAAATGCTTATCACTTGACCCAATAAGCACCAGTTTTTCAGAGTATAAACGTCACCTTTAAGAAGCAAATGTTAACTTCTGAGACTCCTGATCTAGCATGACTTGTAGGCCGTAGGATTGTTTATAGCGCTGAAAAAGTTGGTGTTAGCCCATCCACAGTTTTTTACTTAGGCTTTATCACCACTGCTATTCGCAGTCTGTGATCAACTAAAAGAACAAGGCTAACTGGCTCATAGAGCTATCAAACATGTCCTAGACCCCAATGAAACACTGCTCTCACTTATAAAACGATACATAACGACTACTGTAACAATTATTACCATCACATGGCTCAGAGTAGCTACTTAAGAAGCATTTCTAGATAAGTTAGAAAGAAACTCTTCATAAAAATTAGCACTCTTTTTGGCATGATTTGGTACAATGTTAAAATGGCACTAGGCAGAATTTTTTTCTCCTTCCCCTAACTGATATTTGATGTTTTTTTCTTCTTCTTCTAAAAACAAACAAACAAACAAACAAACAAAAAACAACAAAAAACCCCCGACATTACTTCTCCTCTCCACAGAATGAATTTTCTTTAGTCACCTTGATGTGCATCTAAATCTCCTGCATGGTGTTTTTCTAAAGCAATAAGTCTCCTAACTTAGCAGAGAAGTATCCATGTTCCCTGAAGCCGTACAAAGGATAGATTGAGAGATCTTGAAAGATATATTGAGGACCCTCCAAACATCTAATAGCATACTTTGGTGGAAAAGCCAAAGCCGTTTGTTGGAAGGACACATCATGTAGACTAAAAATTTACTCTGACTGAAAAAGCTCACAGAGCTCATGTAGACTAAAAATTTGCTCCACCCCCTTCAACCCACTTGTTAAGGGCTCTCCCAACTTTGGAAAATGAAGTCTAATTGGAGACAATACTAACAACCATCAGGCAACCTCTGCCGCCGTGGTAGGCTCCTACATCCTCAATCCACAAAGTATGTTCCAGGCACTACAAAGACACAGAAAGCAGCTTTCTGTCAAAGACCTGGACAAGGGCTGCATACATATTTATGAAGCTGCCATCATTGCTAGCAGACCATGCACGAACAGCTTATTTTTATTCCTCTAAGTAAATATGACATGGAAAAAGAAATGTAAAAGAACCCAGAGTCAACAAAATTCTCAACATGATGAAGACAAAGGCATATATAAATGTATACAGCATTTAAATGCATAACTTGGTGCCACTTAATACATTTGGTATTTTAAAAAAATTATATGTATTTTTTACTCTCTGGTGATTGCTAAACTATTTAAAAACCTCTGTAGTCATTAGTGTCATCTGAACTTTACGAGACAGGTTTGGTGTTTCCAAAAAGCTGCCATACCCATTCCTCTACAGATTAATAATGGAATAAAGAATTTGACTTCACGTCTATACTTGCCCCAGGATAGCAACATTCCAGTGAGGTTACAGTGACTGTAGGGAAGTGATGACTAGGTAGTATATTCATCTAGCTAGATTTAGACAAAATTCAAATCCTTCACTCACATTCAGTTTCACAAATAGCATGCTACATTTTTCATTACCTGGTCAGGCCACCAACACTTTAAACTCAACATGTTTAAAACTATCTTTTAATCTCTACTCATAAATCAGTCTTAATTAGTATTTCAGTATTTTTTGCAAATACCACAATAATACTCCTAGTTTCCAAGGCTAGGAACTTTTGTATTAGGTTTTCATCTCACTTTGCCTTATGTTCTTAGTTAACTAGGTTTTTTTAATTCATCTATTTTTAAAAAACTCCTCTGTTTCTCTCTCTCTCTCTCTGAAGAGCCAAAAAAGCATTAAGAATCTGGATTCTGAAGCCTGATTTCCTGGGCTGGAATCCTCACGCAGCCATGGATGAAATATATGACCTTGGGCAAGTCATCAAATCTTTCTATACTTTGGTTTCCCACGTATAAAATGGAGTTGTTGCAAGGATCAAATGAGTCAATACAGGTAAAGTGCTTACAACAGTGCTGCTTGTTACGTGTTAGTAATTATTATTATCTTTGTTTCCAACAGATTTATCTGGGCCTTCATCATCTTTTGTCTTGAGTCTCACAAAATACTCCTTATTTGTTTCTCAAATGCTCTAGTTCGTTTCTTAAACATCCTATCTTAGGGCTTGGGAGAATTTTAAAGTTCATCTCGTCAACCCCTGTGACATACAAATCTACCCATCCAGGGTTTTTTCCCAAAGTTCCACTATGATAGCACAAAGCCAATCAATTCTAATTCTATTTTTAATTAAAATAATAATTATACATATTCATGGAATACATAGCGATGTTTCAATACATATGTATGGTCATGAGATAGCGGCAATTAGCATATCCATTGTCTCAAATATTTACCATTTCTTTGTTTTGGGAGTGTTCAGTATCCTCCTTCTAGCTATTTGAAACAATATATTCTACACATTATAATATATTATTCTTAACTATAGTTATTCTACTGTGTCAGAATTTATTCTTCCTATCTCACTGTAATTTTGTAATGTTTAACACATCTCGCTGCATTTTTCCCTTTTCCTTACCCTTCCCAGCCTCCAGTATCTTCAATTCTACTTCTTACTTCTATGACATCAGCTTTTCATAGCTTCCACAGAAGAGTAAGGACATCTGGTGTTTAACTTTCTGTTCCTGGCTTATTTTTATGTGTCTATATTAGAAAATAATTTGTTGATTTGAATTGAAATCTACTATCCTCTTCCTTTCACCAATTAATTTTATTTCTGTCCTTTAAATGTGCTAAAAACTGGCATATTTTCTCTTCCACTAGTCAGCCCCTCAGATAATTGAAAATAATTACTCAATCTGAATTAAGGTTTTTCTTCTATCTATCCCTGAGTCTTCTGAATGTTATTGTATTACATGGTTTCTTTACCCTTGACATCCTGGTTACTCTTCTTTGGAATAGCACAGGTCTGGTCACACTCTATGGGTAAAAACATTTCATTCTTTCCCAAAGTACACTGAGGTCTAACATTCTTAGCCTAGAAATCTAAACTCTTCCCAACTCAGTCCCAATAAATTACCTTTCTGACTTTGGCTTTCATTATTCCCCTACATAGTATAGAAAAATTTGACTGCTAACCCCGTCTGGGAATCACCTTCCTTTTTGTACAGCTGGGGCTCTACCATGGTTTCCTTCCTACCTTGATGTCCATCCCACAGCCTATCTCTACCTGCCCAAATGATCCTTTAACTTGTAGCTTGAAGGAAAACTTCTTTAGGCAATACTCTGTGGTCTATGATAGTCCAAGGCAGGGTTGATCTCACCTTCTTCTGTCCTCTCACAGAGCTTTATTAACACATTTTTATGGCTATTATTGCATATAATCTTTTTTTTTTTTTAAGACAGAATCTCACTATATTGCCCTCGGTATAGTGCCGTGGTGTCACAGCTCACAGCAACCCAATCTCTTAAGTTTAAGCAATTCTCTTGCCTCAGCCTCCCAAGTAGCTGGGACTACAGGTGCCTACCACAACGCCTGGATATTTTTTGGTTGTAGTTGTCATTGTCATTGTCTTTTGGCAAGCCCGGGCTGGATTCAAACCCACCAGCTCCAGTATATGTGGCTGGTGCCCTAGCTGCTGAGCTACAGGTGCTGAGCCTGCATATAATCTTTTGCCACAGGTTTTTACTCATATGTATTCTTATCCCTATTATATTATACATTGATGAAGGCAGTGAAGGTAGTGGCTGGGGCTTAACCTCTTTTCTCTCCCATATTTCTACCACATGATAAACAATAAATATTTCTGGTATTATTTCATTAATTCACTTAGCAAACATTTATTGAGTACCCCATGTAGCTCAAAGTACACTGGCACTTAATATACATTGATTAAATAAATCATAAATCACTGATGACCATAAAAATGTCTGGCTGGAATGTTCACTTTCAGTGACTAGAAAAATGTTGCCACTTACAAAGGGCAATCAAGAGGTCTGGAAAAGGCAGTGACTGTATAAATAGATACGTACCCACACAGAGAGATAAAAAATACAACAGCAGTTACCAGGAAAGGGATAAAAGGAGAAAAGAGGAAAGTATAGGTGAAAGGATACAAGATAGCAGGCATGTAGGACAAATAAGTAACAGGTTTAGAGATGGAATCTACAATATGAGGACCAGAGCTAATAAAATTGTAGTAGGACTTTTTTGTTAAATGAGTATATTTACATTGATTTTGTCACACAAAAATATAAGTATGTGAGATGATAGATATGTTACTTTACTTAACTATAGCAATCATTTTACTATCTACATGTACCCCATAACATCATGTTGCACACCTCCAATATACATGATCAAATTTAAATATAAAAACATCCCCGAAAACCAGCAGCTATGAACAAAGACAGCCTGTTCTCATGTGCTTGGAAAATTCCTTTTCCAATTTTCTCTGTTTGATAATCAAAAGGACTAAATGTTTATGTTCATTCTATCTTCCTTCAATGACAACTTCTATAGAATTACTGGTTTTAAATTAAAGGCCTAGAAAACAGGGATAGCTAACTTTGGCTGAGATCTGAAAGGCCAGTTCTCAGAGGCTACAACTTTCCAGCGACTTGAAAACTACCAATAAACACATTAGAGAAACATTCTTGCTCTTTTGGAGGATGAAAGTGTTACATTCCTTTGAGGTTTAGTTCCCAACTTTTAAGAGCACCAAATTTAAAGGAGAGAAGCAGCTTCCTCCCACTGTGTGGTCAGCCACCTCCCTGGGAAGTTTTCTTTGTGATATTTTTATGCACTTCTGAGCCAATCACGCCCAAGACATCAAAACGTTCTTTAAATTGAAACAATCTGAGCAGACTTGAAATTTGCTGAGAGAGTAGATCTTAAGTGTTCTCATTACATACACACATACACAAGGAACTATGTGAGGTAATGGATAAGTTAACTCATTTGATTGTGGTAATCATTTCACAATGTGTGTGTGTGTGTGTGTGTGTGTGTATAAAATCATGTTGTACACTGTAAATATATATAATGTTATTTTAAAATTATACCAGAATAAAGCTGGAACAAAAAGAAAAAAGAAAACAATTTGAGATGCAAATGGTCCACTAGAAGCTCCAATTACGTGAAATACTCTTTTATAAAATAGGAAATATGAACGCACTTGAAAATTACAGAATATACTCACAAAAAAACCAAATATGTCGACCATTTCTATTAGAAAAGAAAATATCCCTTTAATCTTTTTCATTTTAGTATACAGGTACAGGCTGAGGTTTATTTGGTTGGAGCTAATAAAAAGAAATGAAAGTCAAAACTCTTTTTTGGGTTTAATAAATTCAACCACATTTCAGATTTTCCTTAATAAGCCTAAATATTAAAACAGCTTTTAAAAGTGAACATATAAAATAAACAAATCACCTTCATCATGAAAGCACTTTGATTTTACTTTCCCTGCATATTTAAATGATGACCCTTTTAGAATTTTCCAAACCCTGTAACTGTCAAGTTCTTAACTTTCCACTTTTTAATAAAAACGATTTCCATAAAGATTAGAAATTAATCTAACCTGACTCTCAAACTTAATATAGTTTAGTGCTGGAAGCTGTAAAAATTCGCCTATCTAGGTTTAATAAAGAAAGTTTTTTCTCAATTTAAATATACATTGCATTTAATAAGCTTGCATAATAATTTCAACAATGTTCATGGGTTCCTTAAATTACTTTCCTGCTGTGTCCAGGATACAATCCAATTTCATTTTTGAGCAACTGAGTTAAGAAAAGGTTTCAAAATCACAAACCAATTTCTGAATGACACAAAATTAAATGATTAGAAGCCAGCGAATCAGACTGCTCTGATGCCTGACTTAAGTGAAGAAAGTAGTGTGTCTATATTTATATGAATCTGAAATATGTGACTATTTGGGTACATCTAAATGTTTGACTGAAACATTTATTTCTTCACCCAAATATTTGTCATTGTGATGATCAATATTCTGTCCTTCTTTCCTTCCTTTCAACTTTCTGTACATTCATCTAACTCATAAATATTTGTTGGGCATATACTATAAGTTAAAGCATTGTGTTAATTGGCAGAAATATAACAACAAAGAGAGATACGGCTCTTGACTTCCCTGAAGCATAAAATATGCTGCACAAATACTCAAAGAAATATGTAGCTACAGACTAAGAAAAGCACTATGAAGGAGCAATCCAGAGTGCAACGGAAGATGATAACAGGGTGAACTAATTTAATTTGGAAGTATCAGGATTTTGACCTCTTTTAGATGTTGGAATTTAAATTGAAACCTGTGGTATGAGTGGCTATATGTATGTGGTGACAGAGGAAATGAAATGGATAACAGATGTATTAAGTAGAGTCAGAGAAAGAGGCAGAATGAATGATCTAAGATGTGCCTAGAGAAGGAGAGGTTAGAGAATTCAGGGCTTTGTAGTCTGGATAAAATTTTTAGACTTAATTGTATTAGCCATGGAAAAAGCACCAAAAGATAGTAAAGGGTAACAAAAATAAGATTGGTATTAAAAAGGTCTCTTTAGATATAATATAAAGAATAGAGAAAAAGGAACAAAAGGAGATTTACAAAGATTTAGAGACCATTTTAAGAGTTCAGGCGAGAGACAATGGTCACTAGGCAAGGGTAGAGGCAATGGAGAGAGTGAAATGGATACACAGTACTCCTCTTCCCCTTATGTGCATTTTTGCTTTACATGGTTTCAGTTACCCATGGTCAACTGAGGTTCAAAAATATTATATGGAAAATTCTGTTAGTAAATAATTCATAAGTAATAAATAACCCCACTACCCCACATTCTGAGTAGCACTGTCCCACTCCATCACACTTGGACATCTATCATCCCTTTGTCCAGCATACTAACATTATATAGGCCACCTGCCCATTAGCTATTATCATCACCTGCTCTTGACATCCAATCATCAACATTGCCATGGCTTGATGATCCAGGATCATATGAAGTAGATAATCTTTCTTCTGACACATTGCCATAGATAAAGAGCAGCCTAATCTTGTGTCACAGTGCCTATATTATTCGCCTCATTTCATCTCATTATGTATGTATTTTACCATTTCATATCATCACAAGAAAAAGGGTGACTATCGTACAATAAGATATTGAGAGAAAGAGAAAACATTCACATAACTTTTATTAAAGTATATTGTTATAATGTTATTTATTATTATTATTAATCTCTTACTGGGGCTACTTTACATAGATAAGTTTGTGTAGGAAACACACAGTATATACAGTATAAATAGGGTTTGTTTCTATCCATACTTTAAGGCATACTTTAGGGTCTTGTAATGTAACATTCATGGATAAGAGAAAAGTACTCTATTCAAAATACTTATAGGAAGCAGAATTACAAGACTTCGTGACTTGATAAACCAAACAAGAACATACACTAGAGGAAAGACACCCTATTTAATAAATGGTGCTGGGAGAACAGGATATCCACATGTAAAAGACTGAAACTGGACCTGCTCCTTTCTCCACTCACAAAAATTGATTCAAGATGGATAAAAGACCTAAATCTAAGGCATGAAATAATAAAAATCCTCAAAGAAAGTGTGGGGAAAACACTTGAAGCTATCGGCCTGGGAAAGACTTTATGAAGAAGACTTCCATGGCAACTGCAACAACAATAAAAATAAACAAACGGGACTTAATGAAACTGAAAAGCTTCTGTATAGATAAGGAGACAACAACCAAAGCAAATAGACAACCTACACAGTGGGAAAGGATATTACCATAGTTTGAATCAGACAAAAGCTTGATAACTAGGATCTATAGAGAATTCAAATTAATCAACATAAAAGAGCCAACAATTCCTTATATTTATGGGCAAGAGAGATGAATAGAACCCTTTTTAAAGAAGACAGATGAATGTCTAAGATATGAAAAAAAATGCTCATCATCCCTAATTATTAGAGAAATACAAATCAAAACCACCCTGAGATAACATCTAATACCAGTGAGAATGGCCCACATCACAAAAACTCAAAACTGCAGATGCTGGCGTGGATGTGGAGAGAAGGGAACACTTTTACACTGCTGGTGGGACTGCAAACTAATACAACCTCTTTGGAAGGAATTATGGAGAGCCCTCAAAGAACTCAAACCAGACCTCCTATTTTATCCTGCAATCCCATTACTGGGCATCTACCCAAAAGAAAAAACAAAATCCTTTTACCATAAGGATACTTGCACTAGACTATTTATTGGAGCTCAATTTACAATTACCAAAATGTGGAAACAGCCTAAATGTCCACCAACCCAGGAATGGATTAGCAAGCCGTGGTATACGTATACCATGGAATACTATTCAGCCACTAAAAAAAGATGGAGACTTTACATCTTTTGTATTAACATGGATGGAAGTGGAACACATTATTCTTAGTAAAGCATCACAAGAATGGAGAAGCAAGAATCCTATGTACTCAATTCTGATATAAGGACAATTAATGACCTAGTACATGGTGAGGGGTGGGGAA
>NW_003852619.1:898032-903380 GCF_000181295.1 Otolemur garnettii
TGAATGGCATCTATGTTTGGGCATGGGCAAATTTGGGAGTGATTATCCTATTTTTATCCATATAGCGTCTATTGAAAGATGAACAGATTTTAGGGGCATGATCACAAGTTGAGCTTTTGACATGTTAACCTAAGGTGCCCATGAGAAATATGAATAAAGATATCAAGTACACAGATGGATCTGTCGGTTTATGAGTCTGAAATTAAGAAGAGAAGTCAGGAGTAGAGACTAAATTTCTAAGTCATCAGTAAAAATAGTAATTGAAACCAAGGGAGTGGGTGTTGAGTAAGATGAGAAATGAATGGGATCTAAGTATCAGGGACTTTAACATTTAAAGATCAAGTAGAGGTGTAAGATCCAGCAAATGAGAGTGAGTAGGAATAGCCACAGATGGAAAAGGAAAATCAAGAGAATATAATATCATAAAAATGAACTGAAGAGAGTTTTCCATAAATATTAGTACTTAGCTATCCCAAGTGCTACTAAAAGTCAAGTAAGATGAATATTAAAAAGTGTTCATTTGATTTAGTAAAATGGTGATCACTGGTAATTTAGTGACAGCTGTTTTGGTGGAGTGATGGGAGTGGAAGACAAAAGACAAGTGACTTGAGTAAATATATTAAGGATAAGGGGATCCATGTTCCACATTGTGAGAGAAGAGAGCAATAAATAAGAAAAGGAAGAAAACAAGAATAAACCCTGTGGTGCTGAACTGGAATTAGAGGTAACAATAAGAACTCATACTTTTCTATAGGTAGATGACAGATAAATATAAGTAGAAAAGAATATATGTAAATGCATGTATATATTTCCTATCTCTGTTTACTATGAGGGCCTGGGAATACCAGCACCCCAATAACAATCCACATACCTAGTGTCTGGAACCTGACTTACAAATACCATTCCAAAAAAGGAATCAAGCTCCTTGGAAAAAAATGCTGGATTCCAGGGACGGAGCAGGGAAAGTACAGATGAGACAGAAATACCTTTTTGTGCTAGAAATGAGGAAGTGCTTAAAGGAATGCTCAAAACAATTTGAGCATCAAAATAAACAGAAATAGTACGAAACTAGAATCCATTGAATAATATGAAAAATCATGAGTTCAAACAGGTATAAATAAATGAATGACTAAATTCAGAGTTTGATGAGTAATGGAATATTTTCATGTCTTCAAAGTACCTCCTCACAAAATACTTGCTAGTTATAAGTAGAGATGGGAAGTGTAGAGGTGGAGAGGCCTGGTGGATGCCATCTTTTTAAATAATCGAAGTTAAAATTTCTAGGAGTGGGACAAATAATGGTGGACCACCTGATAGGATATAGTGAGAAGAACACAGTATTAATTATGTGATAGTCTTGCCAAAGATGTATAATCTGAAGGTAATTATGAGAAAACATTAGAAATCCCCCCAAATTGAGGGAGATTCTATAAAATAACTGGTGATCAATCCTCAGGAGTGTCATTCACGGGGGTTAAGAAAAAGTTGAAGCCCTATTTCAAACTGAAGGAAGCTACAGGGACATGACAACTAAACTTCAGTGCTTGACTCAGAATGAGATCCTTTTGCTATAAGAAAACGTTACTGGGACAACTGACAAAACATAAGCGGAGTCTGAGCATTAGATGGTAGTAATGTATGAATGTTAGTTTCCTGATTTTGGTAGCTGTGCGCAGCTGTGCTGTGGTTCTGTAGAAGAATCCCCTTGTTTTTAGGAAATATACAATAAATAATTTAAAAGAAATGGGTCAACAACTTATTCTTAAATGTTTCAGAGGACAATTCTTCATACTGCACTGCCACTTTTCTGTAATCTTGTGATCGTTTCCAAATGGAAAGAAAAAGGGTAAATGGGAGGTAAGAAACTGATCTAGTAGAAACTTTGGAGTTAAACTCACATGTGAAAAGAAGTGAGAGAAGAGTGGAATCCTGAATACAGGTGAAGGGACTGACCTTTAACAGGACACTTCCTGACTGGGTGTGGGCAAAATAGCCAACTGGAGGCAGCTTTCATTCAAAACTCCCCTCCAGAAGGAGCACAATTAGACTAAAGCAAACGCAGAGCAGTTGAATCTGGGGGCAGATTGCAAGGTGAAGAAATTAAGGCACTCAGCATCCTCACTGAGACAGACGGGAAGGATGAACAGGAGACAGAGGAAGGAAAAGAACAGAGAATAGATAGGGAACAGACCATACTGGAGGAGCCTGGAGAATGGAAAGGTAAGGTGGACCCCTCTTCCACCTGATGGACTCTGTGAGCAGTGAAACACAAGATCTGTCACTCCATGGGAGAGTCCCACAACAGACAAAAAGTCTCAGTTTTCCTGGACTCCATCCTTCCTGGGAGAATAGAGAGTAATTTTTGCTCTAGCTGCCTTGTGACCACAGCCCATCTCCCATCTTTCTTGGGTTGCTGGACAAATTGCCCCTTGCAGAAGCCTGCTTTCCCTGTGGATGGAAATTTGGAATGCAAGTCTGGTCCAGACAGAGGCTGCACTGACTTTGGCATGGCAGGGTCTCTTCTGAGTCTCCCTTCTGCTATGGGGGAGCTCTCTTGACCTGCTAGAGTGGCTCTGTCTGGCATCTGTGCCCAGTGGGCCCTCCTAGAGGTTCGACCCTTCTTTGCCCTCCTGCCTTCTTGGAAATGAATGGGCCTAGCCTTGGGTGACCCCACTCTGGAAAGACCAGAGAGGCTGGTGGCAGGCCCCAGGGCTCCATTCCTTAATCTTAGACAAAGTCCCTGGACTACTAAATCTGTTTTAGCTGGGACTTTTGGTGATAACCACTAACTTTTAAATCTATTTGTGAGTGGGACTGAAACTATGGCTGGGATAGTTCAATAAGCCACAGACTCCCTACGTCAAGCAAAAGTTGCTTTCAATCTGCTCCTGCTGAGACTTCAGGGTAAACCTCAGCTTTCTGAATCTGAGTACGGTTGCAGCAAGTTCTTGTGTTGGAACAGTAATGTAGGCTAACTATGAGCCACCCCCAGCTTAGAAGTGTCTTCTAGAGGTCCTTTCCCCAGCCCCACCACACTTGGTTTTGAGAAGGCAAGGCCCATCCCATCCCTGAGAAGTCAGGGACCCTCTTGCACTGCAGCTCTGAAAGTGAGCTTTTGTGAGGCTGAATGCAAGAAAGGCCACATGTATAAGTGACCACATTTGAGACAGTGGTGAAGAGGAGGGACGAACACCTGGAACTGATTTCGGCCTGCCAGTTTTAATTTCCAAATAGGTCTGCTGCCTGCTGCCTGCTGCCTAAGGGACTCCAACTAGATTTTCTCTCAGTAAAAAGGTAGTGACAATTTAACATTCGAACTTACAAAAATTAAAAAATATATAAATAAACTGAAAATACATATGGGGAAGAATAAGTAGAAGAACCCTGGCAACATGAAAAATCAGAACAGATCAACTACCACAAGAAATTACAAGGATGATACAGAGGAAAATATCATTCATAGAGATATTGTGGAAATGGCAGAAATAGAATTCAGAATATGGATGGCAGCAGATAAGATGAATGGAATTGAGGAGAAGATGGAAAAAGAAATCTAGAAAGAAGTCCCAAAACTGTCTCAAGAAATTAGTGAAATTAAAGAGAATGTCACCAAGGATCTGGACATAACTAGAAAGGATATAGCAGAGCTTAAGGAATTGAAAGAGGCATTCAAGGAGATTTAAAACACAGTAGAGAGTTTCAACAACAGACTAGAACATGAAGAAAGTATCTCAGAAATTCAAGAAGAAGGCCTTTGAACTAACCGGTTCATTAAAAGAGGTAGGAAAGAGAACAAAACCAGAGGTTTCTCTGACAGAGTAATGGGACCACTCCAAAAGATCAAACATGAAATTCATAGGGATTCTTGAAAGAGAAGAGTGTCCTAATAGCATGGAAGCTCTACTTCAAGACACCCTGGTGGAGAATATCTCAAGTATTACAAAAGACCCACAAACCAAGACACTAGATAGTTTCAGAACCCCAGCACAACTCAATTCAAACAAAGCATCTCCTAGACACATTGTAATTAACTTGGCCAAAGTCAAAATGAAAGAAAAATACTGCAAGCAGCCAGGCATAAGCAACTTCTTACAGGTGAAAAATATCAGAATGACAATAGACTTTTCAGCTGAAACTTTTCAAGCCAGAAAAGGTTGGTTATCTGTCTTTAAACAAAATGCCTTTGTATACGCCAATAACAGCCAAGATGAGAAGCTAATCAAGGACACAATCCCCTTCACGGTAGTTTCAAAGAAAATGAAATACTTAAGAATATACCTAACAAAACAGGACCTCTATAAAAAAAATTATGTAACCCAGGGTGGCCCCTGTGGCTCAAAGGAGTAGGGCACTAGCCACATATGCTAGAGACGGTGGATTCAAACCCAGCCCTGGCCAAAAACTGAAAAAAAAAAATGTAACCCTCAGAAAAGAAATAGCAGAAGATATTAACAAATGGAAGAACATACCATGATCATGGCCAGGAAGAATCAACATTGATAAAATGTCTATACTTTCCAAAGCAATCTACAGATTCAACTTTCAAGACTTGGAAAAAATAATTCTGCACTTTGTATGGAACCAGAAACATCTCCAGACAGCTAAGGCAGTTCTTAGCAATAAAACCAAAGCCAGAGACATCAGCCTACCAGACTTTAAGCTGTACAAGGCCATAGTGACCAAAACAGCATGGTATTGGCACCAAAATAGAGACACAGACATCTGGAACTTGATAGAAAAACAGGAGATGGAACTAACATAGCCACCTAAGCTTTGACAAACCAAACAAGAACACACACTGGGGGAATGAATCTCTATGCAATGAATGGTATTGGGAGAACTAGATATCCACATGTAAAAGACTAAAACTGGACCTGCACTTTTCTCCACTCACAAAAATTGATTCAAGATGGATAAAAGGGATCACTTTTTTTTTGTTAATAAGTTTGAGTTCTCTATGGATTCTTTTCTTCTGCTGGGTTTGGGATTGGACTGTTCCTCCTTTTCCAGTTGCTTGAGATGTCCCATTAAGTTGTTAACTTCCTCTCTTTCCGTTCTCTTGAGGAAGGCTTGCATAGCTATAAATTTCCCTCTTAGGATTGCCTTTGCAGTGTCCCAAAGGTTCTGACAACTCGTGTCTTCATTGTCATTGTGTTCTAAAATTTGGTAATTTCCCTCTTGATCTCATCTCTGACCCATCTGTCATTCAGCATAAGGTTATTTAGCTTCCATGTTTTTGTGTGAGGCTGCAGCTTCCTGTTGTTACTGAGTTCAACTTTTATTCCATGGTGGTCTGAGAAGATGCATGGAATAATTTCTATTCTTTTAAATTTACTTAGGTTGGATTT
>NW_003852619.1:905602-914321 GCF_000181295.1 Otolemur garnettii
TGAGGACAATTAATGACCTAGTACATGGTGGGGATGGGGGAAGGGGAGAGTAGAGAGAGGGAAGGAGGGAGGGGGCTAGGGAGCCACCATGTGTGATATACCTTTTAAGAGCAGGACACAATTATAAGAGAGACTTTACCTAACAAATGTAATCCATGTAACCTGGTTCAAAAAAAAAATGTAGGTTACTCACCCTATAAAATACTATATCACAGGAATCCTCCCATTTTAAGAAATGTACCAGGGACCCTGAGAGAACTGGAAGAAACAAAATTTACTAACTTACTAACCAACTAATGTTACTGGGAAAAATAATGAAAAAAAGATTTCAGGATGGGTGAATGATAGATATCTTGTTGGTTTATCACCCCCAGTCCATCCCCACTCTCCAGGTAACCAGGTGTAAATTAATGATTAGAGGCTGAACCACTGAAACCACGGTGAAAAGGTCCCTACTTGGTGATCCTGTCCACACTAACAACAGTGAATGTGAATGGCATCCCTCTCTGGATACATCACTGATGTGTGAAACCAGCCAACAATGGGAAGTGGATAGTCCAAGGACATTCAGAGCATCCCCACCGTCTTACCCTAAAAAATACAGACTATACCCTCCTCCAGTCACATACCAGGAACTGACTGGTCTACGCACAGCAGAAGCTTGAGCATGAGCAGTTGCAGCATGGGACTGATCACTGATTCTTTGCTTGGGACTTTTTCATCTTCCTTCTTTCATCTTAGGTGTAAGACATGATGAAGGTTGTGAAAAATATATTCAAAAGGTAACTCAAACTAGACAAACTGTCAAAACTGTGTTATTGGGTTACTCTTACTATGAATATACAGGAAACCCTGAAGGTACTTGCATATATAATCACACCCAATATCAGATATGTGTGCCCCCCAGTGGGTCAGTGTAGATTTGCTACAATCCTTCTGAAGCCCCAGAGCAAATTGAATTTGCTATGTTGTATACTGATATCCCTAGAAAGACAATAACTCAAGTTATAACAGAAGTAATACCTAAACAATTAAAAAATTATTAATAATAATTTTGCAATATATATGTATCTTTTTATATTCTCAATAACTAAAAATTTTCCATGTAGAAATACTATATATTTCTGAAGAATTATTGCTATGTATTTCATATTGTCATATTAATTTTAATTCTCTAATTATTAATGGTATACAATGGATATTTGTGTATTGAACTTAAAAAAATAATAGAATAATGGTAAATATTAATAAAAAACACTCTCGTTGTAAGAACAACCTCTTTGGCCTTCAGGGGGCTGCAGGGTCGCATGCTGATTTTGTGAAGCCTTTTTTTGCTTATGGTTACCTGTGGTGTCAAATATCATTAAAAAGTATGCATGGACCTTGTATGTACTTATTTATTCACTTATTTTGATTATCAGCTTTCATTAGTGTTTGTGTATTTAATGTGTAGCCCATGACAACTCTTACCCTTCCAATATTTAGCAGAGAAGGAAAAAAAAATGGTTGGACATCCCTGAAACCATTAGAAACTTATAGGAAAAAATTGATGACCTCTAAAAGTTTATGTAACAAATCTCACCTAAATTTAGGTCTCAGTTCTGTGCATTGAAACATAAGTGTAATGCCTAGATTCATGTCTTTAAAAATGTAAATATAGAATTGACTAACCACAATTGTTTAGGGCAATGAAGCAAGTAATCAAGAAATTATTAAATGTAAAGTGGAGGAGAAAAGATATTTTAAAAACTGGCAAAACATCATGTAAATCTGTGTACATAAAAAAAAAAGTTGGATAACAGCGCGGAGGATCATGTAGAGAAGTAAGTATATTCCTATACAGTTTCACAATAGAAAATGTCACAACCCTTTGGAGAGTAGACTTAGAGGAAATGAAGTCAAGTAATTTAACCTACAGTTGTCATATTCTACTCAGCAATCCCAATTCTAGTGTGTGTGTGTGTGTGTGTGTATATATATATATATTTATAAATGTATATATATGTACACACAAAAGAAATGAAAAGATAAGTCCATTTTGTTTCTAGAGGTGGACTTCATCATAAAAGATAATTAAAAGACCCCCTGACTAGTATGTAAAGAAAACGTGTTATATCCAAACAGTAGATGAAGTTTGAAGGTAATGTGCAATGACTGAATCCAAACACAATAGGCCACATAGTATATGATTCCATTTATATGAAGAAATAAAGAGAAAGTAAATGTATAGAGGCAAAAAATATATTAGCAAGGCTTAGATAGGGCTCAGGTGGATGACCTAATGAGAGGAGTGGTAGCTAAGGAACACTGGGATTCTTTATGAGGTGTATTTATTTTGATTTTTGTCATCTTTATTTATTTTTAAAATATTGGCAAATATCTGTAACTATACTGAAATTTATTTTTGTAATATTGGCAAATATCTGTAACTACATTAAAATCAAGGAAATAAACACTTCAAGTGTGTTAATGTATGGTATGTAAAATGTATCTTAATAAAAACCATTACAAACAAAAAAACAAATGTTAGGGGCAATAAAAGAAAGAAGATCTTGAGTTGATTATATCCTTACTCCAAGCTGACCCTATGTCTGATGCTTAGTTCCTCCCCTTAGGAAAGGGAAGGATGTTTTCACCATTCTGCAGAACAAAGCTCACCAGAGCAGAGAGGGTAGAGAGTGTCTTTGGGACAGGCCCACACTTTGGCAGCTTCACTTTGTTCTAACAACTGGCCTCTACTCTGGGTTCACAGGCTCACTAAAGCTGTTCCTACATATGGTTTGCCTTCCCTGGTTTTGTGTCTCACCAGATAGGCAGCACTGGTGGTTCACAGACCCAGCCCCTCTGACACCCACTCAGGACAATTGTTGCCTTGGCTAAATTGTGACATAAAGGACAATCATCCCTGAAGTTGCCTCAGCAGGACCTAGACTGCCAGAAATGAGAAAAGATTAGTAGGTTGATGATGGGGTGCCCTGGTGCATTGGAGACAACCTGCTAGCTCCACCTGTGTGACAGCCTAAGAATTCTGGAATCCTGTGGTGTTCAAACCTCCAAAGGTACCTGTGTCACAAAGTGGCCTAAGTGTTCTTTCCTTTAGTTGGTGAGGTTCAGGACAGGACATAGCAGTCATGTTTAATCCACATGTCTTAGATGTTCCAGCGGTAATTTTTGACAATGGTTCTGGAGTCTGCAAAGTAGGGTATTCTGGAGAGACCGGACCTCGTCATATCATCAGCTCTGTCATAGGCTATCCTAAAGTTAACATTCCTTCTGAAAGAGGCGATAAGAAGAAGTACTTTGTGGGGGAGGAAGCCCAGTACAAGTATGAGACATTATATTTGCACTACCCCATTGAACGTGGACTGATAACAGGATGGGATGACATGGAGCATCTCTGGCAACAGCTTTTTGAGTGCCGCCTGGGAGTAAAACCCTGTGACCAAGCTGTACTCATGACGGAGCCCTCCTTGAATCCAAGGGCGACTCGAGAGAAGCTTGCTGAAATGATGTTTGAGAACTATAATGTGCCTGCTTTCTACCTGTCCAACCATGGTGTGGTAACTCTCTATGCCTCTGCCTACATCACGGGCCTGGTGGTGGACAGTGGACATGGGGTCACCTGCGCTGTCCCCATCTTTGAGGGTTACGCCCTGCCTCATGCAGTCACCAAGCTCTATGTGGCAGGGAGGGACATCACAGAGCACCTCACCCAGCAACTGTTTGCTAGAGGATGTCCTTTTCCTTGCATGTTTAACAAGGCCTTGGTGAACGACATTAAAGAAAAGCTGTGCTATATTGCACTGGAGCCAGAGAAAGAGCTATGCAAGAAGCCCGAGGAAGTCTTTCGAGAATACAGACTTCCAGATGGGAATATCATCCACATTGGACACCAGCTACACCAGGTACCAGAAGTTCTCTTTGCACCCGACCAGCTAGGCATCCAGAGTCCAGGACTCTCAAAAATGGTCTCCAGCAGCATTATGAAATGTTCCGCAGATATACAGAAAAAGCTTCTTGGAGAGATTGTAATGTCTGGGGGCACCTCTCTTTTTCCTGGACTGGAGGAAAGGCTCATGAAAGAACTGGATCAACTGACTTCTGAAGGGACCCCGATCAAGATCACAGCTTCTTCTGATAGACGTTTTTCTGCATGGATTGGTGCATCCATAATGACCTCTATAAGCACTTTCAAGCAGATGTGGGTCACCTCTGCAGAATTCAAGGAGTTTGGTGCATCTGTCATCCACAGAAGATGCTTTTAAAGATACCTGAGCACAGAGGATGACTCAAAGTGTCATACTGCAGGAGGACCATTTGAAAGTTACAGGGTCTCTTGGCCTTCAGCCTGATGTTCAATAAAAGGGTTTTGACATCGCAGGTTTCAGTTTATTATTGGCAATGCTAGAATTTCTGACTTATCAATATTTAAGTGATTGTATGTCTCTCTTCCTGTTCTATGGGCCCTTTACGTTGTTTTCTCCTTAATCAATCTTGAGTGGGGTAGGTTTCTCAGAATCAATGTGTTAAGTGGTTCTGTCTCCCAATGCCCAGGAGAGAGAATCACCAATGCAAGTCAAATAAGGGGAAAGAAATGAAGTAGAAACAGGAAGGCGAGGCCATTCCTACAGCTCAACAACACTTTCACTGGGTTGGCCTTTAGAACAATCATGTTCTTGCTCTGCTATTATATGATCAAAAAGCTAAATAGAATGCAGAGAAGAGTTGAGCACAGAGATTATCATTTTTTAAGGTTCTTCTAACCTCAGGGTCCTTGCTCTCATTTCGAGCATTAAGAATCAATACCTCTAATTGAAAGGATTATACTGTAAATTTCAGCCTGAATGACATAAAACAATTTATCAAAACAATATTTTAAACATCTTTCCAACTTTATGTTTACTTCTGTCACACTGCTAGCCTAAATATAGCCATGAAAGTTGTCAAACACTGTAAATCACTATAAATTAGACCTTTTACTTTTTATATTTGAGTACACTGGTTTAGCAGCAACTAATTGGGAATTCCAACCAGTACTCATGATGTATGAGTAATTTTATATTATGTAATTGTTATTATATATTTTGATATTATTAATTTATAGTTAAAAGTTTTAAATGTGGGGCAGAACAAGATGGAAAACCAGAAAGAACATTTGGCCAAATGCTCCTAGTGCAACTGAGGAATGGAAGAAAGCCACGTTATGTCTGGTGAGGAGTCCTTGCCTGGAGCTGTGGCTTGTGTGTGCAGCAAGGTGGCAAGGGGCTGGATACAGTACATGATCCAGAGCAGCAGAGTTGTGACAATAGGCCAGTTTTCTATGAGTGGGATTGACCAGCTCCTCCGTGGAGGTCCGGTATGGGAGGAAGTCCTTTGAGAGAAAAACCTGGACGAGGGGGAGCATATAAACAGTATACAGTATACAGCAGCCAGTTGTGAGGGCTGATCTGAGCAGATTTGCCACCAGTTTGGTGGTGGCAGAGAAGGTCATACTTGGAAAGTCTTAGCAGCCAAGAGATGGCCACTGTGGGCAGTTCGAGAGAAGGTCCTAAGGGCAGGCCTTGTATAGGGACACAACTTTCTTTGCTCTGCCCGCTGGGATTGGACCTCCACTCAGGAACTCTTGCACCCCACGGAAACTGTTGTCTAGGGGCAAGGTGAGACCTGCCTCGGAAGGATTCTGGAGAGCTTTGAGATAACCTAGCAGGGCCTGATGTTGAGGAAATAATCAGGGGATCACCACAGATAATTAAGTTGGGAAACAGGTCTATAACTGAGAACCAGAGAGTCCAGAAATAATCCACGTCTCTGTGGAAAACAGTATTTTTGACAATAAGAGCTATTCAATGAGGGAAAGAATAATGACTTCAATAAATGGTTAGCCACTGGAAATGAACAATGGGATAGCAGTATTCAAAAGAATGAAATTGGAAACTTATAAAAATAAAAACATCATGAATTAAATGGATAAAAGTACAAAACTCTTAGAAGAAAACAAAGGAGTATATATTCAAAATTTTGGATTTTATAATGAAGTCTTAGATATGACACAAAAATGTGAACAAATTATAACATAAATAAGCTGCATCAAAACTTAAAACTTTTGTAATTTGAAGGATACTACAATGAAAGTGAAAATACAATTCAAACATAGAAGAATGTTTTTGCATATCATGTATTTCTAATTAAGGCTATCATCTTGAATATGTGATAAGAAAACTTACAATTGAATAATAAAAAAGCAACCCAATTAAATAACAGAAGTGGTCAAAAGCACTATAGAGCTATTTTTCCAAAGAAGATATTCAAATAGCCAATAGGCACATAAACAATTTTTCGCCATTTGACATAAGTGAAAACCACAGAGAGATACTACAGAATACTTTATACACGACAGGATGCCTAGAATCAAAAAGTTGGATAACACTACACAGGAAATACTTTGAACTGTTTTACACACTGACCATCACAATGGACCGCTAGCAAAGTAAGCACTCAGAAACTAAAGGACAAAACTTAGCTTCCACAATGATACAAAAGATAAAACTAAGCAATGGAGTTTCACAAAATAAGATGAAGAGAATGCTACCACACTTATGAATTCTCTCAATAAATGTTAATGGCTTGAATTCCCCACTGAAGAGACATAGACTGGCTGATTAGATTAAAAAACACAAGCCATCCCTTTTCTGTCTTCAGGAAACACACCCAGCCTCAAGGGACAAATTAAAACTCAGAGTTAAGGGGTGGAAGACAATTTTTCAGGCAAACAGAATTCACAAGAAAAGAGGGGATGCAATTTTATTTTCAGATACAAGAGAATTTTAAGCAACTACAGTAAAAAAAAGACAAAGATGGACACTTCATATTGGTCAAGGGAAAAATACAACAAGATGACATCTCAATTTTTAATATTTATACACGCAACATAAATGCTCCAGATTCTGAAATAGACTTTACTTAGTCTGAGCAATATGATATCCCATAACACCATAATAGCAGGAGACTTTAAGACTCCTCTTTACAGATCCTGTAAAGAGAAACTAAACAAAGATACAAGGGACTTAATTGTGACCCTAGAACAACTGTGCTTGACAGACATACATGGAACACTCCATCCCAAAGCTAAAGAATATACATTCTTCTCATTGGCCCATGGAACATTCTCCAAAATTGATCATATCCTAGTACACAAAACAAATCTCAACTGAATCAAAAGAATTAAAATTTTACCTTGTATCTTCTCAGCCCACAAGGCATTAAAGGGGGAACTCAACTCCAACAAAAATGTTCAATCAATCCCACACAAAGGCATAAAAATTAAACAACCTTATGCTGAATGACAGTATAGGAAGAGATAAAAGAGGAAATCATTAACTTCCCTGAGCATAACAACAATGAAGATGCAAGCTACCAAAACCTGTGGAATATAGCAAAAGCAGTCCTGAGAGGAAACTTTATAGCTTTACATGCCTACATCTGAAAAACAGAGAGATAGCACATCAACAAACTCACAAGGCATCTTACAGAACTGGAAAACTAAGAACAATCTAAGCCTAAATCCAGCAGAAGAAAAGAAATATCCAAAATTAAATCAGAGATTAATGAAATTGAAAACAAAAGAGTCATTCAGAAAATTAATGAAACAAGGAGTTAGTTTTCTGAAAAAATAAATAAAATAGATAACCAGGATGTAAAATCAGGGTCCATAAGTCAGTAGCCTTTGTATATACCAATAACAGCCAAGATGATAGGCTAATTAAAGACACAACTCTCTTCACCATCGCTTCAAAGAAAATAAAATACCTAGGAATATACCTAACAAAAGACATGAAGTACCTCTGTAAAGAAAATTATGAAACCCTAAGAAATAGCACAGGATATTAACAAATGGAAGAACATACCATGCTCATGGCTGGGAAGAATCAACATTGTTAAAATGTCTATACTTCTCAAA
The DNA here is from genome assembly GCF_000181295.1 of Otolemur garnettii. Classification (NCBI taxonomy): domain Eukaryota; kingdom Metazoa; phylum Chordata; class Mammalia; order Primates; family Galagidae; genus Otolemur; species Otolemur garnettii. The sequence continues at coordinate 913,560 of NW_003852619.1, forward strand.
GCAATCTACACATTCAGTGCTATCCTTATTAAAATACAACATTGCACTTTTAAGACCTGGAAAAAAAAATTCTTCGTCTTGTACAGAAACAGAAAAAAAAAAAAACAAAAAACAAAAAAACAACCCGTATAGCTAAGGCAATTCCTAGTAATAAAAACAAAGCCAGGGGCATCAGCATACCAGACTTTAGGCTGTACTATAAAGCTTAGTGATCAAAACAGCATGGTATTGGTACAAAAATAGAGACATAGACATTTAGAATCAAATAGAAAACCAGAAAATGAAACTAACATCTTATAGCCACCTAATCTTTGATAAACCAAACAAGAGCATACACTAGGGGAAAAATTCCTATTCAATAAATGGTGCTGGGAAAACTTGATATCCATATGTAAAAGATGGAAACTGGACCCGCACCTTTCTCCACTCACAAAAATTGATTCGAGATGGATAAAAGATCTAAATTTAAGGTATGAAATGATAAAAATCCTCAAAGAAAGCATAGAAAAAGCACTTGGTGATACTGACCTCGGGAAAGACTTTATGAAGAAGACTTTCACAGCAGTTGCGACAACAACAAAAATAAACAAATTGGACTTAATGTAACCAAAAAGCTTCTGTACAGCTAAGGAGATAACAGCCAAAGCAAATAGGCAACCTACACAATGGGAAAGGGTATTTGCATATTTTGAATCAGACAAAATCTTCATAAGTAGGATCTATAAAGAACTCAAATTAATCCACATGAAAAAAGCCAACAAT
>NW_003852619.1:914462-915954 GCF_000181295.1 Otolemur garnettii
GAGAGAAGGGAACACTTTTACACTGCTGGTGGGACTGCAAACTAATAATAAATCTTTTTGGAAGGATGTATGGAGAACCCTCAAAGAACTCAAGCTAGACCTCCCATTTGATCCTGCAATCCCATTACTGGGCATCTACCTGAAGGAAAAAAAACTCCTTTACCATAAGGACACTTGGACTAGACTATTTATTACAGCTCAACTTACAATTGCCAAAATGTGGAAACAGCCTAAATGCCCACCAACCCAGGAACGGATTAACAAGCTGTGGTATATGTATACCATGGAATACTATTCAGCCATTAAAAAAGATGGAGCCTTTACATCCTTTGTATTAACCTGGATAGAAGTGGAACACATTCTTCTTAGTTAAGCATCACAAGAATGGAGGAGCATTAATCCTATGTATTCAATGTGGATATAAGGACAATTAATGACCTAGTACACAGTGGGGGTAGGGGAAGGGGAGAGCAGAGAGAAAAGGGGGGTGGAGGAAAGGAAAATCATAGAGAGAGAAGGGGAGGTGAGGGTCTCAGTGTATGACACACCTTCGGGGGGCAAGACACAATTATAAGAGGGACTATACCTAACAAATGCAATCAGTGTAACCTTGTATCTTATACCTTAAACGAATCTCTAACAATAAAAAAATATATATATATGGGCTTCAGAATCAGGCTGTGTGGGTTACAGTCCCTGCTTTACTATCTAGTGGCTATGTGACCTTAGGGAAGTTGTTAAGCCTTGATCCCCTCATCTGTAGAAGGAGATTAATAACAGTATCTCTGTTGTGGAGCTGTTGTGAGGACTAAGAAAAGTAATTCATTTACATTATTCAACACAGTGTCTGGTATCTAAAATCCCAGCAAACATTAGCAGTGGCTACTACTTCTATTATTATTGTTTAGTGCAAAAGACCTTCAGGTTTGGAATGCATCATGTGGTTTTGATAACTATAGTGGAACCACTGTATGTTGAAATGACTTGCTTGGTATATCAGTTACCTAGGGCTACTACAACAAATTACCCCAAACTGGGTGACTTAGGACAACAGAAATTTATACTTCCACAGTTCTGGAGGCTAGAAATTTGAAATACAGTTATCAACAGGCTGCAGTCCCTCAGGAATCTCTAGGGAAAAACATTTTCTTGCCTCCTCCAGCTTCTGGTGGCTGTCAGCATTCCTTAATTTGTCACTAAGTAAATTCCTTCTCAGCCTCTGTCTTCACACAGCTTTCTCCTTTTCTCCTTTTTGTCTCTTGTAAAGATACTTATCATTGGATTTAGTGCCCACTAGGTCAGTCCAGGGTATTCTAATTTCAATATCCTTAATTTAATTATATTTGCTGCAACATACTTTTTCAAAATAAGACCTCACACAGGTTTCAAGGCTTATGATAGGGACAGACCGTTTAACCCACTACACTTGGGAAGACATATTTTAGTTTTATGTTCTCTGTCTTCATCTTTCAGACTGTTCATTCTCAGAAAG
>NW_003852619.1:916350-1121149 GCF_000181295.1 Otolemur garnettii
TTTTTTTTTCTTTTTTTGAAAGTAGAAACTTCCAGTTAAATCTTCAGAACTCCAATAAATAAAATAGATATATAAGTAAAGCTGCTTGTTTGGACATACAGGTATCTGGACTATAATGGGATTATACCTTAGGTGGTGGTATAAAATCCATATAATTAACCCATTTCTAATGACACTGAACAGACAGGGTCTTCTCAACCTAAAATATGTAAGTATGTGCCAGCACTTTAAAGTTCTGATTAGTAATGCCAAATGATGAGCAAAGAAACTAGAGAACATTATTGTAATTTATTGGGCAGAGTCATATTTTCAGCTTGGAAAGTAATCAATTTTGGATTTATTCTAATAGCTTAGAATTTTACTAAGTTATAATTTTCAGTGCTTTCTCCATCAGTAAGTAAAAGTTTTGAGAATTTCTATATATATAGGAGTTCCTTTAAGGGAAAATGTAGAAAAACATATTCCCCCAAGTTCAAGGGCTTATCATTTCAAGCTCTCTTACAAATAATCTAAAATCCCTTGCCCCTTTGGCCCTCCCTGGCAAAAATCAAATGATTAATGTTGTCAACTATCACCCTTGTTCCTACCTATATTCAGCAGCCAAGTGCTATTTTAGAAAAATCATTTCTACAGTGGGTACATTAGTACCAATAAAAATTCACAATCACAAACCTCACATGGGCTCTCAGCACTGCCCAGCAATATTACTGTATTTATCAGGGTTATCTTGTTTTTTTGTCCTCCACAATTATTTTTTCAGAATTTATCTACTTTTCTCAAACTTCCAACTACCCCTCTTCCCATTCATTCTCAATGGATGCCTTTGCCTCCTGCTTCACAGAGAAAATAATCATCACATGAGAACTCCCTGAATTTTCTGCCATGAAATACAAAATCAGATTGGGCATGCACCTATGCTTTCATTCTTCCTCTTCTTATAATTAGAAAGTGTCCTGATATACTAAAAAGCTGGGTATACTATATATTAATTATATTACTTCATCTACATATACTCTTTCCATGCAATTCCAAAAATTTATAATTTGATTTGGGAGCCAGTACCATATTTCTTTTTTTAGTTTCATATTAATACAAGGGTACAAATGATTAAGTTACATTGCCTTTCTTAGGTAAAGTTCAAGTTGTAGTTGAGCCCATCACCCAGGGTGTGTGCTGTATACCCATATATTGTGCCCATTAGGTGAGAGCTTTCTGATCATCTTTCCTCCCCCCCTTTGCCTTATCCCTCCTCCCTCTTCCCCCACATTTGAATTCAGTTGTGTTTTCCCCTCCTGTGGGGATGTAGTTGTCTATTTATTGGTTTCATATGAGTATTGAGTATACTGCATACTTTCTATTCTTATGATACTTTTTCATCATTAATGAAACTCAGTTGAGCTCTATACAGGATCCTGTGATGAAAGTTGTTTTGTTTTAGGAGATTGCAGGTGGATGACCATCCTTTTCTGGCTTGAAAAGTTTTAGCCAAGAGATCTGCAGTCATTCTAATATTCTTCCCCTTGTAGGTAATACTTTTCTTACGTCTGGCTGCCTGCAGAATTTTATCCAACATGTTAATTTAACTTTGGCAAAGTTAATTACAATGTGTCTAGGAGATGCTTTATTTGTATTGAGTCATGCTGGGGTTCTGAAACTGTCTGCTTTCTGAATTTCTGTATTTCTTGCATTGCTTATGAAATTCTCCTCCATTATATCTTGGAATAGAGCATCAGTGCCTTTAAGACCATGGTCTTCTCCTTTCAGAATTCCTATAAGGCGAATGTTGGCTTTTTTGGAGTGGTCCCACAACTCTCTAAGGGAGTGATCCATTTTTGCTGTCCATTCCATTTTGCTGCCTCTTTGAGTATTTGGAAGTGTTCAGAAAGTTTGTCTTCAACTTCAGAGATCCTTTCTTCTGACTGCTCCACTCTGTTACTGAGGGATTCTACTGTGTTACAAAGCTCCTTGAATAATTTTCTCATTTCTTTGAGTTTGCAATTTCTTTTCACATTATGTCTAAATCCTTGGAGATTTTGTCTTTGAATTCGTTGATTTCTTGAGACAACTTTTGAACTACTTCTTGAATTTCTAATTCCAACTTTACTTCCATTCTATTAATTTTATTTGCCATCCATATTCTGAATTCTATTTCTGACATTTTAGCCATTTGTTTATCAATGGCATCTTCTGTTGTATCTCCTTTGTTGTTCCTTGGGGAAGTTGATCTATTCTGATTATTCATGTTGCCAGAGGTTTTCCACTGGTTATGCCCCATGATTATTTTTCACAATTTTGCTAGAGAAGGTTACGTAAGATGAGATTGGATTGAGGGCCCCATGAGTTGTAGTTAACTAGCCCTTTACCAAAGAGCTGGGACTGGTGACTGTGGCTTTACTCTTACAGCTTTAAAAAGGTCCCTTTCAGTTCTGCAGCCTGAGACTCTGGGGACCTGATTGATATGATGGGGCTAGGTAGCTCTGTCTTGTGTTCAGCCAGCCTCTATCCAATCATAGTGAATCAACAGTTTGGGGCTAAAATCTCAGCTGGGGAGAGATACAAGCAACTAAGACACCCCGCGCCCCCACTGGTGGCAACTGGGAGAGGAGAATTAGTCCTTCCAACAATGACACAACCAGGGCTCAACCTTAGAGGGTCCCTGGGTGGGCAGCCCAGGTAAAGAGTTCCAAACCAATTGTCCCAGGAAGCACAATCCAGGCTGTTTGTTTAGTTGTTATACCCTTAGCTGTGCAGAAGCTTTTAAGCTTGATCATGTTCCATTTATTTATTTTTGGTGCTGCTGTGAATGCCAAAGGGGGTCTTCTTTATAAAATCTTTTTCGAGGCCAATTTTGTCAAGATTTTTCTCCACACTTTCTTCCAGAATTTTTATTGTTTTGTGTCTTAAATTTAAATTTGTATTCAGAAAGAGTAAATTTTTGTAAGTGGTAAGAGGTGCAAGTCCAGTTTCAGTCTTCTACATGTAGCTAACCAGTTCTCCTAGCACCATTCATTAAATAGGGATTCTTTTCCCCAGTATAAGCTTTCATTTGGTTTGTCAAAGATCAGTTGACAATAAGTGGTTTATTTCATCTCTAGGTTCTCTATTCTAATCCATAAGTCTATATCTCTATTTTTGTGCCACTGCTATGCTATTTTGATCATGTTGACTTGTACTATAACCTGAAGTATAGCAAAATAATGCCTCCAGATTTGTTTATTTCTTTTTTTCCAGATTTGTTTTTATTTCTTAGAATCAAATCATCTATTCAGCGATTTTTCTGGTTCCATATGAAGCATAGTATTATTTTTTCAAGTTTTTTAAAGTATGATGTTGTTGCCTTGATGGCGATTGCATTAAATTTGTAGATTGCTTTGGGTAGTATGGACATTTTTATGATGTTGATTCTTCCCAGCCGTGAGCATAGTATGTTCATCCATTTGTTAATATCTTCTGCTATTTCTTTTCTTAGGATAGTTTGCTTTATAGAAGTCCTTCACCTCTTTTGTTAAGTATATTTCTAGGTATTTTATGTTCTTTGAAGCTACTGTGAGGGAGATTGTGGCATTGATTAGCATCTCATTTTGGCTGTTATTGGTGTATACAAAGACTACTGATTTGTGGATATTGATTTTATATCCTGAGACATTACTGTAGTTTTTGATGACTTCCAGGAGTCTTGAGGTTGAGTCTTTGGGGTTCTCTAAAGTATAAGATCATATCATCAGCAAAGAAGGAGACTTTGACTCCTCTGCTCCTATTAGGATGCCCTTTATTTCATTCTCTTGCCTGATTGTATTGGCTAGAACTTCCAGCACTATGTTGAATAGTAGTGGCGATAGAGGACAGCCTTTTCTGGTTCCAGTTCTAAGTGGAAAAGCTTTCAGTTTTACCCCATTCAGTAAAATATTAGCTGTGGGTTTGTCATAGACAGCTATGATCAGTTTAAGAAATGTGCCACTTATGCCTAAACTCCTCAGTGTTCTAATTAGAAAATGATGCTGGATTTTATTGAACACTTTCTCTGCATCTATTGAAAGGATCATATGATCTTTGTTTTTGATTCTGTTGATAAGGTGAATAATGTTTATGGACTTGCATATGTTAAACCAGCCTTGCATCCCTGGGATGAAACCTACTTGATCATGATGTATGACTTTTTTGATGAGAAGCTGTAATCTATTGGCAAGGATTTTGTTGAGAATTTTTACTATATTCATTAGTAAAATTGCTCTGAAGTTCTCCATTTATGTGGGGTCTTTTTCTGGTTTTGGTATCAGAGCCATGATTCCTTCATAGAATGTGTTGGGGAAGATTCCTTCTTCCTCAAATTTTTGGAATAATTTCTGCAGTATGGGAATATGCTCTTCTTTGAAGGTTTGATAGAATTCTGGTGTGAAGCCATCTGGACCAGGGCTTTTTTTTTTCCCCTAGGAGATTTGTTATTGTTTCTATGATCTCAGTGCTTGAAATTGGTCTGTTCAGAGATCTATTTCTTCCTGGCTTAGTCTAGGGAGATTCTAAGTGTTGATCCATTTCCTTCACATTGTCAAATTTCTGGGCATAGAGTTTCTGGTAGTATTCAGAGATAATCTCTTGTATCTCTGTGGCATCTGTTATTATTTCCCCTTTATCATTTCTGATTAAGGTCACTAGAGATTTTACTTTTCTATTTCTAGTTAGTCTGGTCAAAGGTTTATCTAGTTTATTTATTTTTTCAAAAAACCAACTCCTTGTTTCATTAATTTTCTGAATGATTCTTTTGTTTTCATTAATTTAATTAATCTAGTTCAATTTCATTCATCTTTGATTGAATTTTGGATATTTATTTTCTTCTGCTGGATTTAGGTTTAGATTGTTCTTCTTTTTCCAATTCCATAAGATGGATTATGAGTTTGTTGATGCACTCTCTCTGCTTTTTGGATGTAGGCATCTAAAGCTATGAAGTTTCCTCTCAGGACTGCTTTTGCCCCACCAAATTTCACAGATTTGGGTAGCTTGTGTCTTCATTATTGTTATGCTCAAGGAAGTTAATGATTTCCTCTTTTATTTCTTCCTGCACCCAACTGTCATTCAGTATAAGGTTGTTTAATTTCCATTCCTTTGTTTGGGGTTGAATGTTTTTGTTGGAGTTCAGTTCCACCTTTAATGCCTTGTGGTCTGAGAAGATGCAAAGTAAAATGTCAATTCTTTTCATTCTGTTGAGGTTTGTTTTGTGTCCTAGGATATAATCAATTTTGGAGAATGTTCCAGCGAGAAGAATGTATATTCTTTAGCTTTGGGGTGGAGTTTTCTATACACTGCTAAGTATATAGAACAACTTTCAAGCACAGTTGTTCTAGGGTTACAGTTAAGTCCTTTGTATGTTTGCTTAGATTCTGTTAAGAGGATCTGTCCAGCTCTGGAAGAGGAGTGTTAAAGTCCCATTATTATGGTGCTGTAGGATATCATATTGCTCAAACTAATTAAGGTCTGTTTCAGGAACCTGGGAGCATTGAAGTTGGGTGCATAAATGTTTAGAATTGAAATGTCTTCTTATTGTATTTTCCCCTTGACCAATATGAAGTGTCCATCTTTGTCTGTTTTGACTTTAGTTGCTTTAAATCCACTTGTATCTGGAAATAAGATTGCAACCCCTCTTTTTGTCTGAATTCCTTTCATCTGAAACATCGTCTTCCATCCATTAAATCTGAGTTTTAATTTATCTTTTGAGGTTAGGCCTGTGTTTTTTAATCCAATCAACCAATCCATGCATCTTCATGGGGAATTCAAGCCATTAACGTTTATTGAGAGAATTTGTAAGTGTGGTAGAATTCTATTCATCTTATTTTGTGACAGTCCATTGCTTAGTTTTATCTTTTGCATCATTGTGGAAGCTAGGTTCTGTCCTTTCATTTCTGGGTGCTTACTTTACTGCTGGTCCATTGCTGGTCCAACGATTTGAAGTATTTCCTGTAGAGCTGGTCTTGTTGAGGCAAATTTCCTCAGTGTTTGCATATCAGTAAAAGATTTGAATTTTCCATCAATTTTAAAGCTTAGCTTGGGAGGATATAGACTTCTGGGCTCGATATTATTCTGTTTAAGTAGATTAAAGGTAGATGACCATTGTCTTCTGGCTTGAAAAGTTTTACTGAAGAAGTCTGCAGTCACCCTGATGGATTTGCCCCTGTAGGTCAATTGGTGCTTACTCCTGGTAGCTTGCAGAATATTTTCTTTTGTCTTGACTTTGGACAGGTTCATCACAATGTGTCTTGGAGAAGCTTTATTTGACTTGAGGCAACCTGGAGTCCGATATCCCTCTGAAAGGAGTGTGTCAGAATCTTTGGTGTTATTTGGGAAATTTTCATTTATAATATTCTTTATTATAAATAGAGAGAATTCCATTCCTCTGGGGCATTCTTCTTCCCCTTCTGGGATACCTATAACTCATATGTTTGAATGCTCCATGAAGTTCCATAATTCTGTCAGTGAATGTTCTGCTTTCTTTCTCTTTTTTCTGCCTCTTTAACTATCTGACTTATCTCAAGAGCTTTGTCCTCTACCTCTGATTCTTTTTTCTGCATGGTCTAATCTGTTGTTGATACTTTTAATTTCATCTTTAAGTTCCCTAATTGACTGCTTCAATTCCTTCAGCTCTGCTCTATCCTTTTTATATTCTTCATATCGTTCATCTCTTATTTGATTCTGTTTTTGGATTTCCTTTTGGTTATTTTTCACTTTCTTGGCAACTTCCTTCGTTGTTTTCATCATGTATAATTTTTTTTTTTTTTTTTGCAGTTTTTGGCTGGGGTTGGGTTTGAACTTGCCACTTCTGGTATTTGGGGCCAAAGCTCTACTCCTTTGAGCCACAGGCACTGTCCTGTCTTGTATATTTTAAATTCACCATCTTTCATTTCTAACATTTCTTTATAGGTAGAATCCTCTGCAGTAGCTAGTTCATGGTCCCTTGGGGTGTTGCTCTGGACTGTTTTTTTCATGTTGCCAGAATTTTTCTGCTAATTCTTCTTCATGTGTGTTTTCTTTTATCCGTTTCCTTGCCCTAATTTTACTTTCACTTCCTCTTGCTCGTTAGGTGACCATGCCTCTGGCCTAAAGTTTTGATGAGTCCTTTGATGAGGACTAAAAGGATAAAAAGACGGAAGAGCAAGAAGGGGAAAAAAGATTTAAAAAAAAAGAAGAAAGAGAAAGAATAGGGGTTGAGTAAAAGGGACTATTGACAAAAAGAGAGGCACAGAAAGGGGGAACCAGGAGTATTAAAGGTGTAGAGTAGGGTACTTTGACCCACACCTTAAAAATCCCCAACCTCTGGGGGTGCTGGCTTGGGTGGTTCCCTTGAGGTCAGCTACTCTTTGCCAGCCTGAGCAGACATGATACCCCACCTCCACCAAATAGAGAGGAAAGCAAAAATAGTATAAATCAATCCAAGAAAAAGAAACAGGAAACCTTACAGGATAAAACTGGGGGAAAAAAAATAACAGAGGTCGAAACACTAGCAAAAATGAAGTTCTTGTTATTAAAGAAGGCAACAATGGAAAATTATATTTAAATTAGAAAAAATGAAGAAAGAAATGAAAAAAAGAAAAAAAAAAACCAAGGGGAAAAAGGTGCAAAAAACCCCCCCCCAAAACCAAATACAAAGCAGTATATATATTTTGCTGAATATTGATTGAGCAACAAGTGATCTTCTGGGATATGAAATGTAAATCAAAATGCTGATGCAGCTATATGAGATGGAGACTGGAGGCCTCTGCTGACTTCTTTGCCCTCAAACCCCGCAGGGTTAAGAGCCTGAATCTCTCCTCAGCCCACTTAAAAGACACTTTAAACCATTAACCTTAGCTAAGCAGAAACTTTCCCAGGAAAGCACTTGTTGCTGGGAGAAAGTGGCTGCCTGCTTATCCAGTGTGCCATCACCAGTCTCACTCTATGCCCCTGAGGGCCTAGGCTGTAAGGCAGCCCTCCTACTGCCAAACACTGAAAGCTCCACTCTTCCTTGGCATCTCAGTCCCAGCTTTTGGTGCTGCTCACAGTCACTAGATCACTCACCCAATGTCTCCTAGCTCAAGCCTAGGCCTGTGACACTGAGCGCATAGCCTGCAGGACAGTTCTCCCACAATGGCTGCTTGCAGCCCATAGCTGTATAATGCTAACTCTGTTGTGGCACAGGGCTCAGTCCCGAACCCTGGACAATGCTTAAGGTCACCTGCAGTCTTGCCCAAGTTCTCCCAAGGTAATTCAACCAAGTGCCCAAGTCCAAAACAACAAAACAATCTACAGGCGAGGCCTTCCCTGCCTGCAATCTTGCTGCTGTTGTAGTTACAGCTGCGGCAGCCTCAAACCAGATGTAATCACTTGCCACTTCTCCACTGCTTTTGCCCTCTTCCTGGGGTCCAAAAGTCTCTTGCTGTCTCCCTGTGTCCCATAGGGATGTTTCTGGGCAGAACCCACAAGCCAGAGATGTCTGGAGTCTTCTCTCCCCAATCTCACTGTGCCTGGTTGCAAAGAAGCTTTTACTTGGCTGCCATCTTGCTCACTGGAAGCTCTGAAGCCCATACTTTTTAACCCCTACAGTGGATTGCTTTTGTTTTGATATGCTATAGTAGTTGGTAAGAGCTTATGTCCTAAATAAGTCTGATTGGCTAAACAATAAAGAGAATTTTGTTTTCAGGTTCAATTGAAATTCAGATAATTCATTGCTATTAATACGCACAAGTCTACATCACATGAAATGGAAGCTTTTCAAGACATTTCTTGTCACTCACTTCAAGTGATTGAAATTCAGTAAAGCAGAAAAATAACTTCTACAATACCATACTTGCTCCAGTCAGAATTAAGTTAGGATGTAATTCTAGTAAAAATCTCAATTTTTTCTTTTTTTTTCATTTAATATATTTGCTCTATAATATATGTAAAGGATACCTTAATAAAATCATTACATCGTATATAGTAATTTCTTTTTGTCATAATAACATGTTCATCCTTCTACTGTATTTATCCTTTCTTTTCAACCTGTGCACTAACCTGTGTTGTATATAAAATCAGTATAATGGAAGAAAGATGTAGTAATGTGGTGCCATTTCAAAATTAGCAGCTCCACCTCAAAAATGAAGGCACTCTGCTCTTCCTTGACATTTGGATTGCTCAGCTGTCATAGGAAACCCTTCTACTTAGACACCTTCCAGTCCCTTGGCATTATTTCTTAATGATGCTTTTATTTCAGAAGCTAATAGAAAAGGTACTATCATGTAGTAGGTTCAATCCTGTATTTTTACTATCTCTTTGAGATGCCTTAAAATGTTGGCTTCCTCAAACAAAACCATATTGTTATTTTCCAAAATTTCATTCCTTTAAGGAATAGAGTTCTTCTTTACTTTTCTTAAATTTAAACGCCCAGAAATGATCAGTTTGAAGCTGTTGAGGAAGAAATTCATCTTCAGGTCTAAAATCACTGGTGTATAAGGTGGAATCAACAGACCTAAAAGTCCCAGATCTGCTAATTATTAGTCCTGGGTATGCTCTTTGGCCTCTCTGAGACTGTGTCTGCATTTGCAAAATGAGGATGCCATCACCCACCCTAATTTACTTGGATGCTGGAAATGTGGTGTAAATATGTGAAAATACTTTAAAAACTCAAGCAGTTTCCAAGAACATATTATTAACTATAGTCATCATGTTGTACAAAGATCTCTTGAACTTATTCCTCCTAACTGAAATGTTATTACATATCCTTTGACTAATACCTTCCCTAAGAGAGTATATGTTAGTTGCTCACAAAAATGATAATGGTGTGAGGTGATGTATATCTTAATTATCTAGATCTATTCATTCCAAAATAAATATATACTTAAAAACATCCTGTTGTACATGATAAATATAATTTTAGTTAAATTTTTAAAAGAAATTTAAGAAAAAGGAAAGAAAAAGAGGTGGGGGCTGTTGGGAGGTGCTTAGATCACAAGGGCAAAGTCCTCATAATTAGGTTAGTGCCCTTACATAATAGAAGAAGCCTAAGGTTGTTCCTTGGCTCATCTCCCCTGTGAGAACAGAGAGGTAAGGCACCATCTGTGAGAAGGTGGTCCTTTACCACACACCAAATCTGCCAGTGTCTTGATTGTGGACTTCCAAGCCTTCAGAACTCTAAGAAACACATTCTTGTTTTTTATAAAACAAACAGAAAAGAAACAAAAAGACTAAAAACTCAAGAAAGGTAGATATGTAGGTATGCATGAGCTTTCATGATGGATAGAGTAGGATTTGAATCCTGGATCTGTCATCTAGTAGATGTGGACTGGAGGAAATACTTTAACGATAGTTTCCTAACCCATCAAATAAAGTAACTCCTTAGAGAGGTTGTTTTAAATAGATGATATTTATGAACACTGACTGGTGCTTATTATTCCCCTTTTCTATCATTCTCCCTTAAGCCCTTTCTATTTCTGAAGTACATCTTTAGATCCAGTGCAAATACGGTATTCCATTTATGATCAATGGTAGGTTTCCCCTACTTGGGACTGTTCAGAAAAAGCCCTGAGGACAGAGCCCTAGGGACTACTGTGAAGTCAAAGTGTCAGGAACCAAATGTCTCTCAAAAAAATCAATTTGAGTCCAAACAACAGGAGAGCTAATTTTGGAGAATTGGACTTTAATATCTGGAATACAAATTTTAAAAGCATTCTCTAAAGTTCAATACTGCTTTCACCATACTAGATGGTCTTTTTGTTCAGTAAAGAAAATAAAAGGAGTGAATTTTACTACTTTTGACTAGGTGGCTTTGTGTGTATAAGAATAGTTTTGTCCTTTCCTAGTCCGACAGAAAGTTTTACCTTAAAAATCACAGATAAAACAGCTTTTGTCTCCTTTGATCTATTCCCTCAGATATCTCCAGGTGTGATCTGTAAGACCTTTCCTTGTATATGGAGTCAAGGGGCAAGAGAATTGCTGGCAAGCTTTGGGAGAAAATTCCATTTTCTAATCTCCAGTATCTTTTTCCAATATTGAAAGCACAGCCACCTAACATTTACAAATACCCTTCTAGTTTTGTTTTGCCAATTTCGTCTTCAGTAATGTTTGCTTTTCTCAGTGTTGTCTGTATTTTCAGTCTCTGAGGACTGATATCACTTGTTTAATAACCTAACAATGATTTTAAACTTGGTTTTCTCATAATGAGACATTATTAATCTTTGGGGTGTTTACAGTAATATAATGCATTGGATAATACAGAACATGATCTACTGTTCCACTGGAATACCAATGTCATGCATCATTAATAAATTCATAGTTCCCATTATGTATAAGGCTTTTAATTAGCATACACATTTTTGTCATCATATATCAAACCAAGCTGACTTTTTCTCATCTTGTGTTACTTTTGCTGACTTGAAAAGTTGAATTCTTATTGTAGCAGTGTTTATTAAAGCCTGAACATTGTAAACCACTCCAAATAATTTTCAGTATTGAAATGACAATCTGATATTCTCTAAGCTTTTTAAATGATGTTTTCCTTTTCTCAATAATTTCTATGGAAACTTTGCAACAAGACCATATGACTTAACATGGAACATTTATATTATATGGGGTTTTGCAAAATATGACCCAAAGACCACCTGCTGGGAGTGTAGTTAAAAATATAGATTCTTGAGCCCTGTCCCAGGTTTACTGAATGAAAATGTGGGGATGGAACCTGGGAATTTTCCTTTTAACAATATTCTAAATAATTTTCATGTATTCTAAAATTTTAGAATCACTAACTTGGTGTGGAGAGAGTAGGCACTCTTTTATTTCTCCTTTATTTGCTTCTGTAAGAACCTTTATCATCCTTAGTCTGAATCCTTTCTCAGTAACATACTGCCCTATTGACTAAAGATATCTATTCATTCCACTTGGAATGCAAGGTTGGAAATAAGAAGGTTCTAGTCTAGTCTTCATTTTGCAACTTATTATCTATATGATATTGGACAAGTCTTAATATTTCTGAGCTTTGGTTTCACCAACTGCAAAATGGTGGAAAGTACGAAAGGAAAGGGGGAAGCAAGATGGTTAGATAACATAATGTCTAAGATTTTATCTGGTTCCAACATTCTTGAATTTTATGAACTCCCCAGCTGCTGGAGGGAGGTAGAGTAGCAGAGGGAAAAAGAAGTCAGGAAGATAAGCTGAAGAAGTCACTGGATTCAGAGGAGTGGAATGAGTACGGGCTTTGGAATCATACTAGGGGTTAGATCATAGCTCTGAAATACTAATTATGTCATCTTGAACTAATGACATTATCCTCTGAAGTTTTGGTTTCCTTGTTTATTAACATGAAGAAACATATATTCTCACAGAGTTCTTGTGATGATCCAAGGAGATAGTAAAGTATGTACAATAGTACCAGCAATGGGTGTGCAATTAATTAATAGACATGACAAAGAAGAGAAGAAGAAGAGGAAGAAGAGAGGAAGATAATGAGAAGTAGGGGGAGAGAAAAGAGAAGAAGGGGAAGAAACAATAGGAATGAGAAAAAACGGTGGGCATCTGGTGCCGTAGATTTGACAATTAATTTAGGGGAGCCTATGATGTGCCAGGTGCTATCCCAGGCACTAGAGATATAGTGGTGGTCAAAACAGACAATTGCTACTTTTGTAGAGCTTATCTTCTGACGTTTTATGTGTACGTGGATGGGGTGTGGGTGTGGCAGACAATAATAAATGAATATGGGATATTTCCAATAGTGATAATGGCTATGAATAATATTAAAGCAGAGTAAGAGGGATACAGATGGAGGGTAGAGAGTGGCCAGTTCAGGGAAAGGTTCTGTAATAATATATCAATTGAACAGAGACTTGAAGGGATTGTGATAGTCTCACAGCTATTTTGCAGGGGAGGCAGAAGAAATAGCAAGTAGAAAGGTCCTGAAGTGGGAACATGCTCAGAGTGTTGATAAATAAAAAATAGGCTAAAGTTCTGAATATGTAGCTTGCGCAGAGTGAAAGAGGGGAATAGAGCTTAATAGGAGCTGATGTGAAAGAGGTCACAGAGGTGGGGGGAGCAGACTCATAGGCCTTTGGAGAGCCTGATAAGGATATCAACTTTTACTCTGAAGGAAAAGGGAAGACCATGGAAGGCCCCGAGCTCAGGAGTGGCACGATCTGATTTATCAAGGATCACTTCTGGTGGTACATGGAGAATGGACTCTAGGCAGTGGTTCTCAACTTGTGGGTCATGACCCACAGGAACTGTATTAAAGGGCTGCGGCATTAGGAAGGTTGAGAACCACTGCTCTAGGGAGACCAGTCAGGAGTCTATTCCACTAATCCAGGTGAGAGGTAATGTTAGCCTGGGACTGTGATGAGAAATGGTCAGATTCCGGATATATTTTGAAAATGGACCCATTCAGATTTTCTGACGAACTAGATGTAGATGTGAGAGGTAATAATCCCAAGGTTTTTGGCCTAACCAACTAGAAGAATGGAATTGCAATTACTGAGATGGGGAAGACTACGGGAGTAGCAGTGATGATAATGGATGTGTGTGAATCAGATGCTACACTAAGGAGAGAGAGTCCATCAGCTAACATTTAGCGAGCACGCCTGTGTGAGAAGACATGTAACAGGTGTACTGAGATTTTATTAGTAACGTGCACTTGTTCGTATTATAAAGAAACCGGAGAACACTGTCTTTAGTTTTAGTCGAGTGCTTGTAAAATTATTTTGGGACTAAGCTGCAGTCTTCCTCATGCATGGGAAGTCCACGCTTACGGTTAATATACATCACATTTCAGCTTTCCAAAGCCATATTCATTATCTCTGAACTTCAGCTTTAACCAAATCAAGTAAAAACTAGTAGAAGTTGAGGGGCTGCAACTTTGCTATTTGCTTACTCACAGTGATGCCTTACCATCGCTCCAGTAACTGCCTTAATTGCTTTCTGGAAATAATCCTACCCCATCTGGTGGGATGTTTCTGAAGCATTAAGTGCTCCAAGAAAAAGAGCTTCTGTGCTTTACAGTAAGCACACTGCTGTCAGGAGCCTCACTGGCTGTTTTGTACTTCAGTTTGTGCTGCTTCTCAAAGAGCTGAATGGAAGCGCTATTGTGTCATTTAAATCTAAAAGAAGGCATTTGCACGCTGATGATGTTATCTGAAGTCCTAATTTGTGCAAACATTGATCTGCTTTGGACAGGAAAGAAATCTCCATTCAGACAGCAAAGACTGAGTTCAGATTAATAGTCAGGGGAAAGGATGGAAGCATCAGGAAAGGGAAAATTTTTTCTTTCATTTTCGGATGCTTTATCAGATTTTCTTTCCAGATTTATTTCTGCTCCAACGAAGAATATTCTTTTTGAGCTAAATTCAATTTGTGTATAAAAAATACACACCCATATTGATTTCACTCTGGTTTAAAATGGTATTTTTGCAGTGCAAAAATCTAATCAATACAATCTTATGAGTTGGACTGGTAATGGTAAACATACTAACAGATATTTCATTTCATGGGGCCAAAGCTCTGGAAATTGATACTACTGAAAAGGATTACTCATTCACCATTGGGTATAACTTTGTTTACCCAACCATGATATAGGTGTAAAGCAGAAATACAATTATGCTGTGGCCAACACACAAGGGGTTTTTGAATAGTAGAACTCGCCTTCCCCATTCCCCCTAAGGCCCATAGATCGTGCAAGTTGGCAGATCAAATAAGGATATTGTGGGAAATCGTTTACAATAAATGAAAAAAAAGCTTAATCTGATAGGGTGGAAAATTAGACTGACACAGGTGCTGGAGAAATAAAAGTCTCCTAAGCCAAGATCAACTTTTTAAAAATTAAGCTTTTAGAGGAGATGGATTTGCGGATCCTTGAACAAGTGCTAATTTTTTTTTTCTCTCACACATATCTAAAGTGTTTGGTTTTGAGCAAAGCATGCTACAAGTGAAATTGGAAGACAGTAGTTGCCAGGGGTTCAAATTGCAGCCAACAGGCCTTTTAACATGCTTAATCAAAACTGTGGCAATACCAAAGGAACCGTGTTTCATCATTTCTAGTGGACTTAGAGGGGGGAAATGAAATTAATCAAAAGATAGAACATAGACTTGTCTCTGCCTCCTGTTCATGTAACTCCTGATTGCTCTCACTGGAGGAAAGCGTACTCGGAACCGACAGTAGAGGAGCACACAAAGGGGTGAAATTGGAAAAAATAATAATTCAGCTAGAGCACAGATAAAAGCACCATTTTCCCTAAGAATTATGACCCTTGAATATAAAGTTGATGCCTAAAGCTAAGAAGGCATGAAGGTAAGGAACATGGCTGTTGACTGCTGTAAATATATAGTCACCATAGGAGGTGGATATCAAAAATTCCCATATCAGCCAAGGGCAGTGGAGGAAATAAAGATATTAACCACTAAGTGCCATGTTGTGATTACTGTGGATGATCACAAGATAATAACTGATATTTCCTAAAATCAATTTAAAAGACGATCTTTCTCACAATACTTCCTAATTCACTAGCCCAGGTTAACATAGGTATAAAATCATTCCATTGGACAGAAAGGAGATAGGCAGCTATATTTATTTTGATAATTGGAAATCAGAGGTCCAGACTAATTTGTCCGAAATCCCACAGCAATTTGTCTTGCATAGCTTGAAATCCTTTCAGAAATCTGATAATATATAAGCTCAAAATATCATCAGATTCTGCTTGTAGGGCAATAATAGGAGGTAATACTTCAGAAATGAATAGGGAAAAGATTATCCCCCATGCAATACAAATTCATATAGTTTAGAAAGTAGGTATTCTCTGAAGGTACTCTTTACCTTTTGACCATCTGAACTCACTATAAGAGGAACATGAATTTCAAATATCCAAATTTGCCGCCCTTGGAATCTATTTTGTAGTCAATAAGTATAATACAAAAAAGCTATGAACTGTACTTTAGACTTCTGATCTTTAACAAGCTTTGTAAAGTTAATTGTCACCTAAATTCTGTGATTAAAATAAGCATTGCACTTCTTCTTACTAAATTGTATAATCAAATCTCAGTAGGAAATAATTATTTCTTGGTGGATCCAGATTTAGGTATAAGAGTGGCCTGAATAAGGGATGATATTTTCTTCACACAAGATACTTTCTGCCAGGGAGGTACTTACGGAGTTTGGGAGAGAAAATTTAGGAAGTTGGCCCTTTGTCCTCCTCTTTCTAGAAATTTTGAGGGTTATCCTGGCTTGAAAAACATCTATATTGATTACGATCTCTAAAAATAATATTGTAATTAAATAAATACTCTTTTATATCGAATGTATCATTTTACCTCCCAAACATTCTAGGAAGTATGCAGCTTGCTTATTTATGGTTTTAAGAGCTGAGACTCAAAGAAGTAAGTGACCTGACCCAAGTCACAGGCTAGTCAGTAAGCAGAGCTGAAAGATCTAGGAATTTGGGCTTGTAGCTTTCAGACTCTTTACGCTATAGCAGTGACTTTGAAAGAACACTTCTACTAGCCATTAGAGGTTAGATTAGGTAACGGGATGACCCCCACCAGATGGCACTCGCTAGAAACAACAAACCCTTATTACCCATTCATGCTCCATGTCTAACACAGTTCGGCAGGTGACACTTTGACCACCACTTAGGACATTGCCATCTCAACATAAGGCTTTTAGAGTTTTCCAAGGCAGGCTAAAAGAACATGGAGAATTGTGCAATAGCTTTTTCTTTTCTTTGATTCTTTATTAAATCATAACTGTGTACTTTCTTGCATTTATGGGGTACAATGTGCTGATTTGATATACAATGTGGAATGCTTACATCTAAGTGATTAACATAACTGTCTCCTTGCTTACTTATTTGTGGTGGTAAAAACATTTATACTCTACTCTTTTTTTTTTTTTTTGCAGTTTTTGGCCGGTGTTGGGATTGAACCCGCCACCTCTGGCTTATGGGGCCGGCGCCCTACTCCTTTGAGCCACAGGTGCCACCCTCATACTCTACTCTTAATAGTTTAGAAATGTATCATTGCATTATGCAAATTAGGTTGGATCTCCTCCTCCCCCCAAATATGCTCCCTACTCCCGGCCTTCCCCCTCTCTTCCCCTCTTTCCTCTTTCCTCCTTTCTGGACTATAGTTGTGTTTTACCATTCCTAGGAATGTGTGAGTGATTAAATACTGATTTCATAGTAGTATTGAATACATTGGATACTTTTTTTCCCCATTTTTGAGATACTTTACGAAGAAGGATATGTTCCAGCTCCATCCAGGTAAACAGAAAAGATGTGAAGTCTCTATCTTTTTGTGGCTGCATAATATTCCATGGTATACATATACCACAATTTGTTAATCTATTTATGGGTCAATGGGCACTATGACCTTTTTGGAAAGAAGTTTGGAGAATACTTAAGGAACTAAAAGTGGACCTACTGCTTGATCCTGTAATCCTCCTACTAGGTATTTACCCAAATGATCAGAAATCATTTTATAACAAAGACTTTTGCACCAGAATGCTTATTGCAGCCTAATTCATAATTGCCAGCTCATGGAAGCAACCCATGTGCAAGACCTTTTAAATGCTTCCACTCAGAAATGCTACACGTGCTCTTATTGTGTAGGTCAAAGCAAGTCACATGACCATGCCTAACTGGGTCACGCCCCAAAAGAAAAAACAAGTGGAATCTTGGTGAACACTAATATATCTACTGCAACATCTTTTGTTTAAATTAAATCTTATTCAGAATCCCATCACATAAAATAGATATAAAGTGGGGAAATTCAAACCCATTTAACTCAACACTGTGGTTTTAGAAGTTTCCCTGACGACTTTAAGGAACCTCAGGATTTAGTGAACACAATATAAAATCAACTGCCCCCAATATATATAGAAATCAGGCATAGAGAATAAGAATCTTTATATTAGGGCGGCGCCTGTGGCTCAAAGAAGTAGGGCGCTGGCCCCATATGCCAGAGGTGGCGGGTTCAAACCTGGCCCCAGCCAAAATCTGCAAAAAAAAAAAAAAAATCCTAATATTAGAGATAAGAAGACAAATAATCATTTTCAGGGTCATGAGATAAAATAGAAGCTAAAATGGGAACAGATAATAGAATGATCTATTCTTTGTCTCTTCTTCAATTCACTAGACTTTCGTTCTCCTACTGTGATATAGAAAATCCTCAAGAATATTATGACTTTTCATGTCACAATGTGTTAGGTGCACATAATGTTCCCCGTAATGAATGCTAAGTCTCAAGTGCACAGCGTGGTTTAGAAACTAATTTTTAAAGGAGGTACACATTTTTACATTCATTTTGAACTCCACAGCTGCCTCTCACTACTAAGCAACTTGGCTTGCATGCAAGAGTAAATGTTTTAATATAATATGCCTGTAAGTTTTCAGCCTTGCTGAATTTTAAAATACGACTTGTTCAGAAAACAAAATTTCTCTTATTGGATTGTGGCTGGAAGGAAAATGATCCTTTCGAATATGAGAAAGGTCATTCGGTGTCACGAGCTTTTATGAAGAACATTTTCAATCAGGATAGAAAAATCAAAAAGTATGTATATTTCAGGGATGCTTGTTTAGGCATAGAATAAAAATGGTTAGAACAGTGAGCTCAAGGAGGGTAGGTAGATGTGTTGGGGGGTATATCAAAATCACCTGGTGGGAGCGCTTCAAACTCCAGTACCCCCATTCTGATAATTATTCCAAATTGAAAATCTACATTGAGCAAAAAAATCACTGTGACTGTGGGAGGAGCCTATCATTACCCTCAGGTGGGTTGGGTAGAATAAAAACGTTAAAATCTACCAGGTTGGAGCATAATTCTGTACTGCAAACATTTTTCCTAGGACTTAAACCCAGAATTCTTCTCTGTCCAGCAGTGTCACCCTTCCCAACTGTAATAATAAAAAAAAAAAACACCACTTTTTCACCCAAGAACAAGTTCCTACGAGAGAAGAGATTTCTTGTTATGCAACAAGTTTAAAATGACAACTGATCACATAACTAATATATAGAATAACGATATTTTTGTTCAAGGCCCCCAGGGGCAGGTAAAGGGCAGAGGAGGACCTACTGACTTCAATAATCTCCTTCCTTCCTCCCATCAGCCCACCTATCGATCTTCGCCAATCTACCAAAGCACGTTCCCACAAAAACTCATGTTTATGTAGGAAGGGAAAGACTTTTCGTGTATAACACATATGTAGTTGTTCCTTCTGAAGATTAGCAAATAAATTTACCAGTCCGGCAATCTATTTTCTTCCCAGAGCTGGAAAGAAAATAAAATCCACATTGTCTTCTATGGACTGGATGTTACTTTTCTTTGCCTTCTACAATCTGCAAAGCTGAGAGAAGGCCCCAGCTCAGTGTTTCTCAACCTTTCTTATCTCACGGCACACTTGGACCTATAGTTAACCTGTGGCACACTTAAATTCTGTTGTCAAAAAAAGAGTAAGAAAAAGAATATACCTCCTGTGCTTTAAACTTGTTTAGAAAATAATTTAATTCATGATGTTTAAAAAATGTTGTGGCCCACCTAAGATCCTCTCACGGCCCACCAGCGTGCTGTGGCATACTGGTTGAAAATCACTGCTCTAGCTCAAAGTTCTCTTTTGGAGGTACTATTGGAATAAGGTTGCTATAGAAAAGTGCTGCCTACTGAGATGATCAACAACTGACATTTGTATAGAACTTTTACCCTTTATAAAGCATTTTTGATTCATTATCATAATCTGTCAAGTCATGTACATCACCTTAAACTTTCCCTGCTTTCAAGGCCTGAGGCATTATGAGGAAAAAATAGAAATGACCGGGATAAGAAGTGAAGTTGAGAAAATCCAGGAAAGGGACACCTGCTGGGTCCCAGTGGGCTTGGTTTTAATACATATCTAAGTGAAACTTATTCTGAATCTATCTATCTATCTAAAAGAAGAACAGAGTGGTTTCTCCAGTTGTCTCATATCAGCAAACCATTAAAAAAAATCATGTTTTTGAAAATTCAGACAGAACCCAAGCACAAAAGGAAGAGACTGTGGGAAAATAGGATATCCAACTTCTAATATGGATCAGGTGATAATAATAAAGTATTTTATTCTTCAAATTATTCTTACAATCTTTAAATATGTCCATCTCCATCCTCTATCTAATTTCTTTCACTGCCCTATAATATCTCTCCTGGTAATTACCAATAGAATCTTCCCCCTAAAGTTTTTTCCTATAGCTCTAGGTGGTTGGGAATTAAAGGTACTAACAACTCTAAGACAATATATTATTTCTGATTCTAGTACTACCCTTAGACATGTGCATTTAGCATCTCCTGTGAGCCCATTTTAAATGGCTGCCTCTGGCCTTCCTTCTGCCAGACTCCTCCCTTGGGGTGAAAAGTTTACTGGGCCATTAGTATATGCTTACCTGGAGCTTACACCCCCAATCCCCAATAAGACCACTTCCCAGGTAGTTGGGTGCGTGGAATTTCCGTCTACATAGCCCTGAGGCTACTTCAGGGCCTACGTGGGAATCAAGTCTAAACTGTTTTGCCAATATATGTACCTCCAGGCTTGAAGGATGGACAAAGGACAATTTTTTTTCTGGTGAGAAGGCATGATATGTGGATAAAGATTGGTTGGTGTGGCGGAGCCCATTTGTATGAAGCTCTTTATAATGGAATAGAATCAGGGCTAGGAGAAGCAGGTCAGGACAGAGGCAGGAGGTTTCAATTTGTATTTTTACTCTAGGTTTCCCAAATGTTAGACGTGGCCTTATCTCTACCTATTATGTACGGAATAAAATACAGTGCTACATAAAATTCTCTCCTAACTTCCCAGTGTGTGGAGTCTCAAAAATAATCTGGAAAATTAGCCATGGTATAGATCGTTGCACCTGAAAAGTTAACATATCTACCTCCCAGGAAGCTTCGTGCTATGCTTGCTGGCCCATGAAAACAATCTCCTATTCTTCTACTTTTAGGTCATGCATAGAAAATAAGACTAGACTGAAATGGGCCAGCTACCCATGGGATGGCATACGGGAAGAGAGAAGCCAGGGTTTATTCAAGCTACAAGGGAGGTACCCAGACATCATTTTAGAAGTTGAAAGACAGGAAGCAAAACTTGAGGTCTGACATGGTGAAGATAATAGTTCAGCATCTAAATCTATACTATCTAGGCACAGAGGAGGTAATTTCTTTTGTGTGTCCTGGCTGGCTTGAGACACTGAACAAAATGCCCCAGTCTGAGAAGTGATGAGACAGGTATTTCCAAGAACAAAACAAGGTCCTTTGCTAGGAACAGGCCCAAGATTTAAGATCAGGCCAGTGACTATAAACTACCCAATGTTAAGCCTAGAAGCCATCTTCTCAATAGCATTCTTAAGCCCTGTTTCTCCCACAAAGAGAAAAAGGAAGCAATGTGTCTTGATGATAACACAAAAACTTATGCTGATTTTTGAAAAGCTTGTATCTTTGGGTGTAGAAAGCCAGGCAAATCAGCCAAGTAAATGTTGGTTGAGGTGGCTTTTCATGTCTACATGAGAGGTGTTTCTGCATCAAAATGTCTTCACTTTAAACCCTGAATTGAAGGCTGTTAAAATTCAGACACACTTATTGACACTCAAGTGAGGTCTCAGATATTAAACAGCCTGTAGCGGGAGAACTGTACTAATTTAAGGAACTTAGTATTTACTCGGGGGCCCTTTGAGACAGGGTGAATTTGAGCCAATCATTTATCTCCTGCGTGCCTTCGTTTTGTCAAACGGTAGTGCGATCATTTTCTTACAGGGTTGCTGTGAGTACCAAATGTCATAATGGTTAGGAAAGAGATTTGAAAAGTGCAACACCATATAAAGATAAGGTAGCATTATTTTTAGCCAAACACCTTAGAAAAACTAGGGAGCAAAGGGAGTAAAGTGGAATAAGGGCAATGCCTGAGATGCATGAATTATGTAAGTGTTTTTCTTTTCTTTTCTTTTTTCTGGAAACACATATACTACCTACCATCACAGCTCCATGATGACTTTTTTTTTTATTGAATAGTAACTATGTACATTAATGCACTTCTGGGGTACAGTGTGGGGTTGTCACACACAATCTGAAATACTTCCATCAAACTGGTTAACATAGCCTTCATGTCATTTTCTTAGTTATTGTTCTAAAACATTCACATTCTACTCTTAGAAAGATTCACTTGTACCCTTGTAAGATAAACCTCAGAAGTGATCCCTCCAATCCTCCTCCCTCCACCCATCCCTCCCCTCCCCTCCCCATATTCTTAGGCTGTTATTAGGTTATAGCTTTCATATAAAAGGTATAAATTAGTTTCATAATAGGGCTGTGTACATTGGATCCTTTTTCCTCCATTCTTGTGATACTTTGCTCAGAAGAACATCCTCCAGCTCCATCCATGTCATGATGACTTTTGGATACAGATTAGCTTCTTATATTGAAAAAGTATGTGTTTATTGAGCACCTACTGGAGGCTTACAACAAGTATTCTTTTTAATATGTTATTTCTTCCTCAAACAAGTTAGCATTATTAGGTTCTTTTATGTATGAGGACATAAATACACAGATACTTTTTTGTAGTGATTAGGTACCAACAGTCAGATCTGAATTAGCCATTGGTAGGTCACAAAAAGAAACTGTTTCAATGGAAATTACTTAAAATATTCTTTAATCCCTGTCACCATGATGAAGAAAACTATTAAAACAGTCCTTGCTGTAACTCGCCAGACTTTGGTCATGTCTAAATGCTGCACATTTAGTGAGAGCACAGGTAGTAAGAATAAGATGGAGTTAAGTCAGGGTGAGGCTGACATGCACAGCTGGTCTGCTCAGTTTAGCTCCTGCCTGACCTTCACCTCCTGTCTCCCATTCTTTCTGTTTTATAAATTTAGGTCCCACTCCAAACATGCCCATCTCGAATAATTTAGAAAGATTGATGAAAGCAATTGACTTTTTAATCTAAAATGTTATAATAGGTCACTGAATTATGTTGATTATTGTTTAAAATAAGAGTTAATGTGGTCTTTGCTTTGGACCTTTGTGTATAAAACTGTGATTTTGGAAATGGAAGAGCAGAACAGTCGTGGAGAGGCTAGAATCACTGGACTTCTGACAAAGTTTTGTGGGCCTATCCCTATCCCTGCATATTGGCTGACAGTGACAGGCAGTCAGACATCCCCTCTGGTAACACTCGCATGGTGCCACCAGCTCAGTTATTTTATTGGCCATCTTAATGACTGAACTGATCACATATCTATTCTGATCAATTACACAGCAACTGGCTACCAATATGGCAGAAAGCCCAAATCAAACGCAAAATGGTCATGTGCGGGTTATGCGTGGACTTCTTATTGAAAGAAGATACTGAGCATCTGTATTCTGTGTCCAGGGAATACTGAACAAAAGTCAATAGTTTTTAAGTTAAAATATGTGAAATACTAATTAGGTATAAGAAAGAGTAGAGGCATTGTTCTCAAAGTGCTGTGCTCATATCACAGATACAGGGTTCCCTCCCTCTGGGCTAGATAGGGACTCCCATTTTCTAGGCCAGGTTGAGATCAGAAATCAGTCTCAGCACAGACCCCCATCTCTAGGCACAAACCGGCCACTTTTCCAGGCCTCATTCAAGCAAGGTCAGGAAAAAAGCATCCTGAAGGGTTCTATGGAGGTGGTTCCTCCGGAGTAGGGAGCACTCACCCCAATGCCCAAGGCAAAAACTGCCAGGACCCTATTCCTGAGCTAATTTTAGGATCATTTTCTGTCTCTAGACCTCTGGACAACTGTGACATCCTTCCCCCCAACCCCCTGCCCACAAGATAGGATTTAAACCCTCAGACCAGTGTTTTTCAAACTTTTTTTAGTGTTTTTGTTCACGACACACTTGAACCTATGGTTAAACTTCCAGCACACTTAAATTATGTTGATTAAAAAAGAGTAAAAAACCCCCAATATCCTTACTGTGCTTTGAACTTCTTTAGAAAATTGGTAAACTAATGATCTTTAAAAATTTTTGTGGCACTGTGATGACCAGATCAACTCCATTTTGTTATTCACATAAGTTCTGTTCCTGGGCCCCTGGCCTGCAGGGCCCACCCTGCAGCCCTCCCCATTCCATTCCTAGTTGCTCAACCATATCTGCAGGGCCCACCTTTATCATTCCTTTCCAAGTTGCTCAACCATATAGCGCCACCTTGGGTAACAGAGCAATAAGCCCCCAATTCCTTTTTAACTATGTCACCTTACTGCAATAAACAGTAAGTTTCTATTACCTTGAAATACAGGTAACCAGGTTACACCAACTCTAGCCCCCAGTTAAGGGACCCCCCACCCCTCACTTGTACCAATCCAAATTCACCTTTACTAGTGAAATCATTAGCCACCAATGCAAATCCTCCTTTACTTCCTCCTTTACTAATGAAATCACCAACCACCAATGAAAAGTGTACTCGTATCCGACCCTACCCCTCTTGCTTTCTGTACCCCATAAAAACTGCCTTCACCCCGAGTTCGGGGCTTGTCCCCGGCTTGCATGCTAGGAGAGTCCAGGCCCGGACCCCCAGGGCCCCCCGGGCCTCCCGGGTCTGTAATAAATCTCACCTTATGCCTCTTACATCGGAGCGTGTCTCGAGTTTGTCAATTGGGACTACTTCGGGAGGCTTTTTCGGACCCAACAGCACACTGGTTGAAAATCATTGCCCTAGTCTAAAAACATGGAGGGCTTCCCACCTGGGTTCCCCCACCTCTGCTGCCAGAGGTTCTGTTCCTCTTTTTTGTTGATTAATCTTTCCATAACATCTATCAATCAATTCTATCCTGTTACTGATCACTGTGGTCCATGGTTTCAATTTTTGAACCCCGAGGCCCAAAGAACCTGACACAGAGAAATTCTGGCAACCCCACCTTCATTACAATCATCAGGGTAGCTTATTAAACAGGACAATACCTGATCCTTATCCTAGACTCCCTGTATCACGGTCTCTAAGAGGGGGTGGCAGAAATCTGTATGTTCAGTAGGTACCACCATTATCTCTGTTGTATACTCAAATTTAAGAAACACTGATGCAGAATCTGTCCTCTTGCAGAGCTTTAAGAAACACATTCAAGGGTATCAGTGCTTATTCTTTTTGAGGGTTCTCTAATAAAATAGAACACAGGGGCCTAGATACCTAAAGCATGAGTTTGGTGGAAGCAAGCAATGGGTGTGGAGTTTCTCACCTTTGTATCTGCAGCATCTCAACACAGTGCCTGGCACATGGTGAGTATTGGGTAAACATCTATGAAATGGGCCAGTGGAAGACTTGACATAGATAACTGACTTCATATGTCTGTGTATGCCAGAGCTAGAGAACAATAGGAATTCAATGAAGAAAAAAACAAAGAAAACTACTTGCTCAAGCTGTTTCTCTTTGAAGGAGGGAGATGCTACAAAGTAATATATTTGGGGTCTCTCCCCCCCATTTGGCTCTTGTTGCTAGGAGGGGAAAAGGCACCTAACAAGGGTAAGTTATCTTGAGAAAGATAAAGAACACTCAGAGATATCCCAGGAAATGAAATGCCACTGTGAACAAGGTCCTTACTCTTAGGCTATTTTTTTTAATCAGGTCTACACTTCTTGTTGGCAGTGCCCATTTTGTGTGCTGTTACTACTCAAGTTGTTAATTAGGTCTCCTCTTTTTAAGTAAAACAGAAGGCGCTTAGCGTCCTGCTACGTGCCCTAAAGGGCATTCCTGAATAGGTATCACTAAATAGAAATGACAAAGGTGGCTTGAGACAAAAGGGTGCTTATGGATTCCTCATTGTCCCTCCCTCATTTTCACACCTGACTAGATTGAACAGCGCTCAGTATGAGGAAAATGATGTATGTGTAATAAAGGTAGACTTTCCGGGGAAAGTTTAGTTGTGAGGTAACCGGAGCTGAAGCAGCGGGGAATTGAGAATTGACTAGATAGAACACAAAGAGGAAAGGGGGCAGGGAAGTGGTAATATTTCTGACCCTCCTGCCAGTAATATCAGGCAGTAAATGATGGAGGAAAGGTTGGCAGGCTAGCCTCTGCCTTGTAGGTTGCCTCGTTGTAACTCTAATACCTTTGACATATCCTATCTCTCAAATCAATGAATGACTGCATTAGGCCCTTCTGGTGCAGCTTGGACTCGGTCCAAGAACCTAGGGGTTTCCATCCTGCTGCCCTATGATTTTTACTTTAAATTCCTTGGAGACTTGAATTAAGCTTTTTTTCCGGTTATGATGATGATGTTTCTTTTTTGTTTTTTCCCAGCAAGGAAACTAGTTCACCAGTTAGTGTTTCCCTTGAGTTCTTTTATCGTCTGTAAGAAATACTGAGCTTCCTGGACCAAAAGACCTCTTATTTTTTTTTTTTTTAAACTTCACTGGAAGAGACAAGAGGCTGCTGCAATAAAATGAAAGAGAGGGTTAAACATTAAGAGAAAAGAATATGTGGATACCATTCACAGTCCTAATGGTCCTTAGGAACTTCCTCTCCATCTTCACGTCATCATAGCAAAGTAAAGTCTCTAATTAAAAACTCAGACCCTAAGGGTTATGAAATCTTAGTACATTTAAATCGGTAGGACTCAAATTTCTTTATTCTGTGGAATTGCTCCTACTCTGAGGACGTCTGTGATTTTCCCATTCCACTCATCATTTTCCTACTTATTTAGAGAGATGTGGTCAGGCTTTTATGCTGCTTGGGCTAGGATAAAGCTTTTTGGAATATACTGAGCTATCCATTCTAACCTTACTGATTTATTATACTTCAAATTATTATGTGTATGCAATCAGGTTGCTTTCTAGACTTTCTATCTTGTCCCGCGATCTGTCTATTTAAGCGTCAATACCAACTTGCTTTATTTACTTAAGCTTTCTAACTCATTTTGACACATGGTAGGGCACGTCCTTACTCATTACTCAGTAGAGTTTTATATTTTTCTGCACATTCTGTATTATTTAGTCTTAAGAATTGTTTTGCTTGTTTTTTTTATAAACATGACTTCCCCCCCCACTATACTTTTTGTCTGTCTCCTTAACACTGTGGCCACCACTATTTCCATCTTTGCCTTAATCTTCCTCATCTTTTTTTCTTGTCAAATGCCACAGACATCTATTTTAATCACTTGTCTCCATTTCTATATTATATACTAGTTTCCTAATTTTTATTTGTCTTTAATTACATGCTATTACAAGTATTTTAAAAATATATTCATCTCATAAAACTTTCTACTAGACAGAAAGCAATAGTCCATCTTGAGCTGCTAAACATAGTTTGTTCTTGAGAGGGTAACCACTAATACCTCTTTGACAAATAATGTTCTGTATGTCTTTCTATGCTTTTAAATTTGGGGGTATATTTTAATGTCAATGGCATAGCACTATATATGTTTTTCTACAACTGGCAAATCTCTAAGACATATTGTTAAGTCCATATAAAAACAAAATTGTTCTTTTAAACCATTACATAGCATACTACCATAGTCTGGATATGTTCTACAGTTTAATGCTTCAGACATTAAACTGGACATTTAGATCATTTCCAAACTTTTTTTTCTATTACAAACAATGCCTCTTTGTGCCTATGTGCCAGCATTTCCCTAGAATATTTCTTAGACATGGAATTATTGGACTGAGGCTATGCATTTTAAGTTTTGAGAGCTACTGATAAAAGGCTGTACTCATTTGTACAACCACAATCAGAGTATGCGGACACTTATCGCTCTATACTCTTGACCAGTGCGTCAATGTGGAGGAATGAAAAAAAAGAAAAGTCTCTTTACCCCCCTGCTACCTTGTGAATTGAGTACATTTTCCAGTTGCTTTCCAAAACATTATCAAGATGGGTTTGAACAGATTTCAGAATAGCTCATAGTGAAAGGTACAAATCAATGAATGACTGCATTAGGTCCTTCTGTTCAAAGGCCAGAGTTGCACCATGTACTCTGTGGCCGTGGAACAAATGATGCAATCAAAGGATTTGAAGTGACTTCAAGGGTGCAATCAGCCAGTCTTTCTTCACTAAGGAGCCTGCCTGGATTGTTTATGAATCTTTATAAACAGACGAAAAATTGCTATTCAAACCTTCTAAAAAGGAAACGGCATGACTATGTAATTGCCATCATAAACTATTCTAATTTTTAAATTATTCTCTCCACTGAAATTGCCCCATCCAGCCAAATTTGATTTCTCTCTATTTTACTTACTTATTTTTATATACTTTTAAAAAGAAGTGGAGAAGACCTGGTCACTCTGCCCCATCTGAAACCTTTTTGAGTACTTGAAGACTAAGTCTCTTCTGAACCCTCTTTTCTCTGAGTGAATGAGGACAACCTTAACCTGTCCTCAAGGATCTTTTTGTCCAGGATTTTAAATTATGTGGCATTTTACACTCCAAATCCTCTGAGTCCCTAATACAGAAAAGAGTAAAGAAGGAAAAAATATCTCTCAATTTAGGAAAAACCTTTATTGATATTCTTGCATCTTTCCTTTAATTTTGTATTCTCTGTACTTTGTTGAGATATTAGAAATGCATTCTTTTAATTTGCTTTTGGACTTCCTATATCTTAAGAACTTTCTAATATAAATTACAAATTATTCACAAAAATTTGTGAATAATATATGTAATATTCAAAATATTACATGTAGCATATATATGTAATATTTATATATATTATATCCTACATATTAGGGTATATATTAGTAATGTAATACACCCAAATATTCCGAATATTACATATAACATATATGTAATATTTATATATAATATACCCTAATATGCCCTATATATAGTAATATACCTTAATTTATTTAACATATATGTAATATTTATATATAATACACCCTAACATACCCTATATTATAGTAATATACCCTAATTTACTTAACCATTCAGATACTATTGCACTCTTAAGTTGTAGCTAAATTTCTTCCTCCTTTCAATAATTGCTGGGAATAGGCAAATTATGAAATTCCTGTTTAGAAAAACTGTGTGTAGAAAATGACGACACTACTGTGTTTATATATCTCATTATTACACTACTTAGGATTCAGCACATAGTAGGTGCTTAATATATGCTTAACATATGACATAGAGCCTGAGTCAAACTCTCTCCAGGGCTAAAATCATTATTCTTGTCTTATGAAAACTATTTGTAGATATGATTAAGGCCACAACCAAAGTATGAAATATCACTACTGTTTCATGGAAGAATAAATAACAGAAGGAGTTACTTAGAATGAGAAGTGTAAATTATACCTTGTCACTCTATTTGACAAGAAGCTGCCAGAGACGCAAGAAGATAGGAGAAGAAGAATAGAACAGAATTACGGGCATGTGGATTGATAGAGACAGGTTCAAACCATACAACAGAGAAATACAAATACAGGTTGAGTATCCCTTACCCGAGGTGCCTGGGATCCGAAGTGTTTTGTATTTTGTATTTGTTTTGGATTTCGGAATATTTACATGTACATAATGAGATGTCTTGGGAAAGAGACCCAAGGCTAAACATGAACATTTATGTTTTACATCTGCCTTATACACATAGGCTGTAGGTGATTTTATACAATGTTTTACATAATTATTGTGCACGAAACTACGTTTTGACCGCCTTTTGGCTGTGACCCTTTGCGTGAAGTTAGTTGTGGTATTTTCCACTTGTGGTGCCATGCTGGCACTCAAAAAGTTTTAGATTTTGTAGCATTTCAGATTTTGGGGATTTTTGGATTAGGGATGCTCAACCTGTTAATGTTGAAAAAGATTTCATAAATCCCTCTCCTGCTGAGGTAGCTGACGATGAATGTCTTCCGCATGGAAATATTAAAGGGTTTGGCCTTGATACTGAAACTGGAAAAAATCTTTTGTGCCAGCTAGTTTACAATTGAGAATAATCTGAATAAATGAAAGATCCAGACGGGGGAGGATGCACTTAAATTTATTTGTATTATAATTTGGACTATGTAAAAACATATCTAATATTTAATTTTATCCTACTAACGTTTGGGTTATGTATGGCAGGTTGTTACTGTTCTCATTTGTTTAAGAAATACACAAATATCAATTAAGTAACTATTTACTGTGTGTCTCAGAAATAATTTTTTACATCCCTTCTTTCCATTGCACTGTTGGTATCAGAACGAGAAGGCCGCTTTCCAGATAATTACAACTGTCTTTCCTCCAAAATCCTGTTAAACTAAAAACATTAGGTTGAATCATATGAATATCACATTCATAGGTCAAATGCCAGCAATTTCATATAGTTCAATCTAATATTAGAGGTGGGGAATGAGGAGGAGATGCATGGACTGACCATTTCCTCCAATCTGGTGTCACCGCCAGCTTCATTTACAAAAGGCACACAGAGTAAAGTCCTCAAGTGATAAAAGGTTTGCAAGTCCTTTGCAGAATAAAGCTCTCACACTGATCTGCATGTAATACAAGCAAAAGATAGACCCAAACCAGGAACCAAAGCAGCATAGCAAACCTTGGGCATAATTCCATTTTCAAGAATACCTTAAGTAGCATATGTTTTCTTTTCATTGACAATCCTTGCCCTTGCCAAATCAGGATGACTGACACCCTTAATTTGCAATTTCCTAAATTTCAAGAGGATTTTTTTTCTTTTTGATTGCTATATAATGGTTTACCTAATTACTTTTTTTTCAAGTTGCAGTTTTGGGTGTTTAATTTCAAAATCAATTTAAGATGTCTCGAGCTCCATTAATACACTGTGATATTGCTTCACTCATTTTCTGGCAAAGCACTTACTTTAAAAAATGCATCATTCTAATGATTTTAAAT
Source organism: Otolemur garnettii (assembly GCF_000181295.1). Classification (NCBI taxonomy): domain Eukaryota; kingdom Metazoa; phylum Chordata; class Mammalia; order Primates; family Galagidae; genus Otolemur; species Otolemur garnettii. The sequence goes on from NW_003852619.1 coordinate 947,124, forward strand.
TACTCTACAGTGCACATACCAATTTACAACTATTACAAAATTTTACACTTTTTCCCAAAGCACTTCGGTTTTAAAGATGTTCTGTATTTCAAATAGAATGAGAGAGTTAACTTTTAAAAGGGCATGAATACAATTTAGAGACTTTAAAATTCTCTGCCTTCACTGATGTAGAATGCAACCTAAGTAAATAAAATTTTAAATGTTCAATGGGCATATAAAATCAAAATCAGTGCAGGATAAGGACATTATTATAAAGTAATTTTCTTTTCATTCCAACTAACGATAACATTCTTTATAAATGGACACAGACTCATTGTTCGTATGTATGTAAGGGCAGCGAACGTGTGAGTGTCTGAATTTATGTGCATATGTGCACTGAGTGTATGACTGGGCAAGCATGTGTTTGAGTGCATGCATGAGTGTACAATGGTGTTTTTGAGTCCACGTGTGAAAGTGTGGCCCTCTGTGTGAATGTGCGAGTCTCCGAGTATATGTGTGTGTGCCTGTGTGAGGGTGGTCTGATTGGGTGCATGTGCATTAGTGTGTTTAAGAGTGTGTGCATGAATGTGTTTGGGTATATGTGTGTACCTGCATGTGACTGTGTGTAATGGTATGCTTGAGTGCCTGTGTCAGTATGCACTATCTCTTTCTGTTTTAAGGAAATGCTTCCAGATTAATTTTTTTATCATTTGCCCTTTATTATAATTACTTATTTTCTTACGCAGAAAGAGATAATATTTAACAGCTAAACTCAACAATTGTAAAAAGAGAGAGAGCGTGTAAAAGGAATAAGACAGAGAAAATGTTACCTGCACTTTTATTTAGGCAATCATTAGAGTGTGCTCTAGGAATTATCATACTAACCTAAGTATACAATGAAAGAAACGCCCTTCTAAATATGTATCTATAACACATCTATAAGATATTTGCATTAGTCGTGCACACAATTTATACCTTGCTTGAATTTTTTTTGGGGGGGAAATAGCTATATTCAAATTCTGTCCCAGCATTTTGCACCTGGTTCTATCAGTTTAATAGATGTAAATCAGCCGCCAACCTTGGAAAAGCTCCTTCCGCATTGCTTTTTAAAAACATTTTTGATTACTTTATTCTCTCAAGATTCCTCATTCACAGTGACACATGTCACTCTTGAAGTGACTGAGGATACTTTGGGATTAATATTTAAAAGAATGTAATTATCATCCCTTTTCACCCCAGACCACCCTTGAAGTTGCAGAGGGTACCAGGCACATTTCTGAGGCCAGTCTGATACTCATTCATTGATACAACATTTTCTTTTTGTTGGTTAAAACATGCTGCTCTGGAAGGTAGAAGGCAAAGCCCTAGGGGCCAGAGCTACCATGTAATGAGTGCCAGGTTCCGTCAGGGCTTGAATCATTACATACATTACCTCATTTAATCTTATACTGCAACCAATCAAAGTAGTGTTAGTTCTGTTTTTCTGATAAGGTGCTATGCCTCAGAGAGGTTAAATGAGTTGCTTAAGGTCATGTGGCTAATTAGGAGTGAGCCCGGCATCAAATTTGGGTCTGTCTCACTCTGACATGATATTCTTTACATTCTACCATGCTGAATCTTTTTGAATGAATCTGAAGGTATGACCTTTCCAGAATTTATATCTTCCCTCATTGGGAATGGGGTTTATTTGCCTGCCTGCTACTTCCTGCCCCTCAATTGTCTTCTCTAACAATGCCTAAAAATTTGACTGATGTCAAGTTCGTGGCTACCTTAGAGACAATGAATAAATTTAGGAATCATACTTCCAATGTGAAGACTCACTGAGTACTTATTTTAAGGTATACTGGCTTAATTAAACTCATTACTGCCTGTGTAATAGATATTATTTACTTAATAATTCTTAAGTGCCAAGCGTTTTCACACATATTACACCGATTTTACAAATATAGACATTGAAACTTCAAAAAAAGAGGTTAGGTAATTTGCTTAACAATATATAACCAGAACTAACCAACTCTATATTCCTACTGACAGTCCTTAATAAGCTCCTTTTGTTTGGCAAGATCTGGGTAAGTCAGTAAGAATAATGAGTCCTCAGTTTCTTCATTGATAGAATAGGGATAATGATACTCTTACCACAGCAGTTATAAGGATGAGAAACAGTCTGTATAAAGCACCTTGAATATAATAGTTGATACGTGATAACTATTACCTGAGCCATTACCATTAATGATGAACACGGGCTTTGGCATTAAAGAAGCTTAGTTTCAAAGGCTCTGCCTCCTACTTGCTATGTGATTCAAGGCTGCTGAATTCTCTAAGTTTTCATTTCCTCTTTTGTAAAATGAGAGTAGCATTTTGTAGCACCTTTTCCCAAAGTGTGTTCCAAAGAACCCTGCTATCTCCATAGATGATAAAGAAATGTAAGGCAATGACTGGGTTTCCTATTCTAAGGCTTATGGGAAACAATGACAAACAGATTTCCATTTTCAGGAGTTTTTAAGAATCAATAATATGGGGATGAATTTTGAGAATTTTCAGATAAGAACTAATGAACTAACACATGGAGTCTTTCTTCATCTTAGTCCACTAAAGAATGGGGTTTTTATGTTCCTCTGTAATATTTTGTAAGAGGAGGGTTATATATAAAATAGTTTGGAAGCACTGACTTGTCATAAAGATTACGTGGGGAACAAAGCACATATAAACTGTAAGAGCTCAATAAATGAAACATTATTATCATCACTACCATAATCACCATTATAATCCTTAAGAAGGAGTAAGACAGGAGACATAAGTTTGAGAGATCTATTACACATCAGGGGGGCTATAGTTAATGTTACATAATTGAAGATTGCTAAGAGAGTAGTTTTTAGGTGTTCTTACCAAAAAAAACATGAAGTAATGTTAAATAGCTTGATTTAGCCATTCCATAATGTCAAAAAGTCATGTTATGTACCTAAATACAATTTTTACTTTCCAATTAAAAAACGAATGAAAAAAATAAGCCCCAGCACAGTGGGGTAGATCAGACAATCTGGACCAGAAAAGCTATATTTAATACCCTCCTAGGAATAGGGATCTACAAATTCTACAGTCAGAAGATTCTGTTTGCCAGGTTAGGTTGAGCTAACTCAATGGGGGTAGAAGTTTCGGCAGATAATGTACTACATACTAATTTCACTGAGTGCTTTTATTTGTGTAAAATAGATTTCTTGAGTCACCAAAGGGCTCTTTGATGACTAAGATCTTTCTGAAACTTCCCAGACTGTAATTCCCCAGGCGAGCCCTCTGTTGCATTACATTTTCTGATTGGGTTTAATGTGCTCACGAAACCTTATTTTTTAGCACAGGTATGTTCCCACCATAACTGAGAGTTTTGTTTCTTTCATCTCCACTTGTCTAAGAGACAACCACCACCATATAACTTGTCAGAGGGAAGGTGGCCTACTGTTGAATGCCTAACTCAGACAACTGGACTAGTTTCCCTTTGGTCCTGATTCCGGGAATGATTTGCCTTTGCCCTTGTGTATCTTCTGTCAAGGTGTACACAGTTTGTTTAGATATATGGGCCTTTGAAAATTGTCTTTGAACTTTTATCCATTCTCTGCTCCTGATGGTGGAGTTAATCATATCTTAGGAGCCAAATTTCAGGGTGGTGGTGGAGCCTATTGCTTTCTACCAGAAATCTTACTGGACTATGTGGTTTGCTTTCCCATGAACCAATCTTTTAGAGAGAAATGTACTAACCCAAAAGGAAAATTCCTCACACAAATAAAAAATGTATGTATGTGCCAAACCTGATATTACTGAAGAGTAGATGTGGGATAAATCTCCACGAAAATTTGCCTGCAATAATTTTGGGGCAAACATTATAGATATTATTTGCTATATAGGATTATTGACTAGGATTAACTTCTCTCTAACTACCATGCTTAAGATGGATACTCTGTTGTCAACCCATTGACTCCCAAGGACCATCAACCCTGCCTTCATGTGCCTGAAGTGATGGACTCCTCCCATTATGGAGAAATAATGATAATTAATAGAGATAGACTCACTCTCTGTCCAACTGTCCTAGAATCTGGTTTGATTAGAATGTTGGGAAGAGAAAAACAAAGAAACAAAAAATCTCTGGCTCAAATTTAGAAGAGGCCATTTGGATTTTTATGCATCAAGTCTTTTTATGGAAAGCTAATAGCTAGGTAAAATCTCAGATTTAATATGACCTTATGGGAAGATTCAACTATGATTGTTGCATCTCATAAAGAGGCCAGGCTTCACGGCAGTTACACAACGTATAGATTTGGAGAATGAGGTCATGGCAGCTCAGATGCCAACGGACTATTTGGTGATCCTGAGCCTCCTCTGTCTATAGGCCAGTAATTTCCCCTTACATAGCACACATGATTTTTTACACACTCAAGCTAAACAAAACAGCCGAGGAAGATTTCATGGCCTGAGAACTACCCAAGGGCTACTTTGAAGGATAAGGTCTAATCCTTGCCTGTTTGTTTACTGTTATTATCTCTATAGGTCTTCTGTCTGACTGGACCCAGAATGTGTCTAACTCATTTTGTGGCATCAAAACTCTTTACTCCATCCAAGTTATCAACCTACTACTTTATTTAGACATTTCATCTAGAGCATGTTCTGTCTTCCTTCTGAGAAGTTGAACACCTGGGCTTCTCTGGCCTGTGTTCTACATAAGAAGCAGGCTATTGTTACACATTAACAATTACTATTATCTTACATTTTTATTCTTTATTATCATGTGCAAAACTCTGAATATAAATGACTTGATGTTCCTCCTGACATAGGAAATATACATATAAGCATTCTTTTGCATTTCCTCAATATGATTTTATTACTGTAAACTAGAAGTATATTTAATAATGGTTCCCCTTGTTTTATTATTGTTGGTCAATTACATTAAAACTCAAATCATCATTTTTGGTAGATGTTCTCACATTTAACCAGCTTTGTCAATCATTCTATACTACAAGTTAACTTGTCTAGTTACCTTGACATTTGAATATAATCAGTTTAATGTGGAAGATAAATTTGGTTATATTTTCCAGGCTAAACTTAATACTGCCATATGCTAAAGCAGTGCTGTCCAAAAGAATATAATGTAAGCCTCAAATGCAAGCCACATATGTTATTTAAAATTTTCTAGTGGCCACATTAAAAGATAGAAAAATCTTAATTATTGAAATTAGTTTTAATAATGTATTGTATTTAGTCAAGTATGGTGGTATAATGAAAATACAGGGTGTGCCAAAAGTCAACAAATGTAGGGAAAATCAACAATTGTAGTTAAGTGTAGTTTTAGTTGTAAAATATGCATTATAAAATTTTACAAAGAGGTGTCCAATGTGCAGAGAATATTTTGTAAAATCTTATAACGAATATTTTATAAATAAAGGTACAGTTAGCTACAATTTCCTATTTTTCCTACGTGTGGCTGTTCTAGAGGTGACTTTTGGGGGCCCTCCTCTTGAAGAGGAGCCATAGACTTTCTTACTGGGTTTGATACAAATAAAAGGTTCCCCCCCTCCCATTGATCTGCAAGTTTGTTTCTATCGTGGAGATGCCATGAATTTACATACCTGATCATGTTACTATCATGTGCTGGTTGGGAGAGAGCTAGGAAGCTACAGTGAAACTAGATGTTATTTAGCTGTGCATATGGCTTCTTTAAATAAAGGTTACATTTCTCATCTTCTTTGCAACTGGGTCTGTTAACAAGACTATGTTATTGGTCAATAAAATATTAGTGAATATTTCTAGCAGTAGCTTCAGTGAAGTCTTCTTAAAACAGAGGAGACAGGACCTGTTTTCCCCTCATTTCTTTATATTGCCTAGAATGAGGATGTAATAGCTGGAGCACTGGCTACCATTGTATACAAGTACTGTGAGGATGAGGACTCCATGTTAAGTATAGTAGAAGGATGAGCAGGAAGCAGCTTTCTTTCTGGAGTTAACATATAAGCCCTGGACGGCTTGCCTCTAAGTTTCTTTTGCCTGAAAGGAAAATCATACTTCTAGGTTGTTTAAGCCACTCTTTCTTTTTTTTTCCCTTGAGGGAATTATTTCTTGTCACGGAACTCAAATCTTAGCTGACACACCAGCAATGTAAATTTTCCTTAAATGCAATTTTATAATGAATAGTAAGGCTCAAATTAAAGGCAATGAAGAGTTAGAACAACTATTTTTTAGTCAACTTTCCAGTAGCACATCTACCTATATTCCATAAATACAGAAAACAACACTATTTTTGTAGGGACAACATAATATAATGACTTTGGAGTAGAAAGAATTTTCCTATTCCTTCAAATTAATTCAGCTATTTAGAATCTAAAAATGAATTTCTTTGAGAAAGCTGATAATTTATCTCCCACTTACAAAAGATTTGTCTTTGATGTGTCTTTAAAAGGAGAATTGAAATGTAATGACAATAATAGCTACAATTTATTATAATAATTTAATGTCTGTTATAGGAGAAGCACTAAGTTAGGTGTTGCACACATGTTGTCTCATTTAACTCTTACAACTACACTTCAAAATAAGAATTATTTCTGTTTTACAATAGAGGCTCAGAGAAGCCATGTAACTTGCTCAAGGTCACATAGTAATTTAGAGACCTGGGAGTTAAGTTCATTTCTGTCTTAATTTTTCTATGCTGAATCTCTGACCATTTTTATAACTTTTGACACTCAAGAAAAAAGTCCTGGGATTGCTATATAAATATATAAATACATACATACATACACACACACACACACACACACACACTCATTGCTAACTTTCTAGAGATTCAGTGGAATTGTTGACAATGAAAAGATAGCATCTGTTGAATTTGTACTAGGCTGTTTAAACGATCATAAATAACAGTATCTGAACCAGAAATCACAATACTTGTTTCTTTTTTAGAGACAGAGTCTCACTTTATTGCCCTCGGTAGAGTGCCATGGTGTCACAGCTCACAGCAACCTCCAACTCCTGGGTCTAGGTGATTCGCTTGCTTCAGCCTCCTGAGTAGCTGGGACTCCAGGCACCCACTACAATGCCCGGCTATTTTTTGTTGCAGTTTGGCTGGGCCTGGGTTCAAACCTGCCACCCTCGGTATATGGGGCTGGTGCCCTACCCACTGAGCCACACGTGCTGCCCACAATACTTGTTTCTTATACTGTGTCCCTAATGATCTGTATGACTATACACAAGTCATTCAACTTTTGTGAGACTTCGTTTCCTCATCTCTAAAAGGAGGGGAAGAACTAGGTGACATCTAAAACCTCATCTAGTGTCAATATTTCATGATCATGCCAATAAGTCTGTCAAAGGAGAAATGAACAAAAGGAAGATTGTTAGAAAAGAAAGTAGGCAATAATATTTAGAGTAGAGCGCTCTAACTTTCATTGCATGACATGCAGAGTTCAATTTAAAAAATGAATAAATGTAGCAGAGAAGTGTGGGAAGCTTGTTTTGATTGTTATAACTGCTTACTCTTGACTCCGCTGTTAACCTCACTGACTTTGACTGCTAAGGTTTCTGAAATATCTTTTGAATAATACTTCTCATAACATTCCTCCAATGTACATTAAGTGAACCATTTTGCTAGCATGGAATGAGCTCTTCTAAGTTTTTTGAACTCTATTATAATTTCCATACCTTAGTAGAATAAATTCTTAATTTAATTGGAACTTAAGTTTTTTTTTCTCCATTTAGAGCAAGAAAATCATGATTGCTAAAAATAAATTGAAACATTAATTTAGCTTAAAAACACAGCTTGTAGATGTACATAGTAGATGTGCCCAACATTACATGGAAAGTCAGAACTCTGCCAGGACACTTGGGGCCATCTGCTAATCTAGATGACCCAGAGTTTTGATGAGGGTCCAGAGTGGGGAACAAATTTTTAGCTGAACCTTGGGCCTATGCAAGATCATGGATCTATATCTAGATGAAAATATGCCCTGCAAATATAAACTAGAAGAAATTCATATGTCTCAAGCTTAGATCTATAAAGCTTTTTCTGAGACTTCATGGTCATTAGCCATGTGGGTTTGGGGTTTGAATTTTGTATTCTTTGTCTGGTCCAAAAACAATGTAACCTGAGATTTTTAACTTAAAGTTTACCTTGGTTAGCAGTATAGGCAAATGCCTAACAGAAATAAATACAAATCTTCCTTAGAAGAATCCTTTCTTCATATAGGACTTAGGAATAATTCCAACATATTTGAGTTCCCAACATAAAAAAATCAGAAACAAGAAAGCAATTCATATCAGGAGATGACAGAAACAATAAACCATAGACCAACAAAGATCTAATATATTGTATTTTTCAGATATGCTATATAAAATAATAATGTTTAATATGTTTAAAGAGACTATCCAAAAGAGTATTATGAGCAAGGAATTACCCAAAATAATAAGGCATATTTGAAAAATAAAAAAAAGAATGGTTATTTATGAATATTTTAGAAATAAACAGTTATCACTGAAATTAAAAATTCATACAATAAACACAGCTAAAGAGAGATTTAATGAGCTAGAAGATATATATGAAGAAATTATCTATAAGATAACATTGGGAGACAAAGACATGTAAAATAAGAAACAAGTAAAAGACATGGAGAATAGAATGGATGGACAGTCTAAGGAAATTTCCAGAAGGAGATAATATCAAATGGAGGGAAATCAAGACTTAAAGAGAGAATGACCGAAAATTTTAGATAATTTTGAAAGACATGCATCCTTAGATTCAAGAAGCAAATCTCAAGTGATATTTAAAAAAATACACACTAATCTTTAAGAAAGGTCATTGAGGTGTTAATTCTACTTCTGGCCTCAACTTCAAAGCATACGCAATAAAGTAACTTGCTCTGTTTCTTACAGTGAATTAGTTTGTTCAATTGTAAGATGAAGAAAGTATTACTCATCCTACTTACACCTCATAGGTGTAATGAGAGTAATAGAAACCTTTTTGCTAGGTTACTGAAAATTTAGTAGTCAAGGTACAAGTTAATTTCTTTATAGCAAACTCAATTACCAACTCAGAGTCTCTATGAGCTCAACCTTATCAGGTTTCTAAGTGAAAACTCATTGTCCTCACTCATTACTGAAGAACTAATCTATGTCCTTCCTATTTGCCTTTCCCTTCTCTCTAATGACTCAGAGGAATACATATGTGAATCAAATCTCTGAAATATTCTATATGTATTTTTGTATATCAAACCTCAATATGCAATCTAAAGTTTAATAATGATCCCAGATTCTTCCCGTAAAGATGAAATAAAAAACATGAGCATATAAGTATTTAGAAAAAAATTAGAACCATCAGATAAATGTAGGATATTTTTATTACAGGAATATTATCGTTCAGTTTATTTGGAGGAATAAAGGAGGTGCTTTTCTTTATCTCCAAACATCTGATGTTGGCACACAGGATTGGGAAAATACATTCCCTTCGTTTACCCATGTCCTGGCCACCAAGTTTTCTTCAACCTCTCTCAGCCATCTCTACCAATAAGCTTTTCTATTTCCTCCCCTGTTAGAAGACTGCCATGGCAGCATGGCAATCTGGCGGTGGACATTCAGGTGGCCATTTTCTCCACAGGATCTCATGTACAGAGGCATATACACCTTTTAGATACCTCCTTTCCTGGGTCTATTTTCACATCAGGGTACTGAACATGAATTGAGCAATATGCCAAATAGCAAATGAACCTGGAAATCATACTAAAAATTAGAGAAAGGAGGGGGAATGCGTTTAATAGTGGAATACAAAATTTGTCTGCTTGTTTAAACATTTCTATTGGGCTGTCCAAATGCATTCCTTATTATACCGTACTTTAACCATATAAATAAGCATGCACCCTCACACTCAGGCTTACTTACATTTTTCTTGCTTCACAGTTGCCACCTTACTTAAATTTATGTCCCTGGTTTGAAAAACAATTTTAAAGCTTTAATGTCCTAGAGCAGTCAAGAGTTAGCTCAGATTTACAGAGAGGCAGCTGCAAATTCACCTTTTACTTCAAACTTGTCAAATTGTCAAAAGTTTCCCTGTATTTTTTCATTGCTGCCTGCTAATGATGGTATAACAAGGGTGGTTTTTGTCTCGGAACAAAATGTAAAAGATGTATCTTGAACATGTGAGATGTTTGATGTGCTTTAAATCACCTTGTGATATATATCATCTTATGGCCATTAAGTGAACTGTTGTAGAAAGATAAGGAATGTTTTAATCTGAGAATATTTTGGGGTTCAATTTATATTTTCACTTAAACCTAAAAAAGGATTTGGGGTTGACAAATCATCTCTGAGTAGGCTGTGTTGCTAGGAAATCATTATAATAGTGTGAATTTTTCTTTTTCATATCTATCTTCCAAAGATATTTCTGTATATTCCGTCTTACACACTTAATTTGACTTTGAATTCTCTTAAGGATGCTTTTGGATTATATTTCTAGTGCTAGCAAAGAACTTCACTTATTTCAATAATCTAGATTTAATGTTTTGACCTCACGGTAGTGTTAGTGACATAGCTACCATGTTTCAAGTAGGGGTTTGTTTAACTTAATCAATCAAATCAGGGTCACCTAAACGTTTATTTTTTACAGAGGAGAAAGAGAATTACTTTAAAATAAATTCGAGCCCAGGTTGTTCTATTTGAATATCAAGTTGAAGGCAATTAAGCCTACATACAAATTAGTCATAAGTGTTTTGTCTTTTTACACTAAAAAGCACTATCACACGCCCCCATCGTGTTTCAATCACTCATTGTCTATATCTGAGATTTCCTTTTAAGTCCAGAGAATTAGTAGCATTATGATACATTAACATTATTGCTAGGCAATAGAAACATTTCTTCTGAGAACTCAGCTATTGTTCCTAAGAAATCCAGGTGTGTGTCTAGAACTCCATAGGGGAAAGTACCTATAATTCTAGGTTTCTAATCTGGTTACATTAATTATCTCTTTCCTATTGAAGATACAGAATTCTTGTTATCTTTTATGTGAGACTTTTCATTTTCAAGGTATAAAGAATGCCAACATAGATATGCCTGTAGTATATACATTACTTTTTGACCAAAGCTTCCTTGTCAGGTGACATGTATGATCACGCTGTAACGTAAGGTGTGGAATAGGAAAAAACAAACCTGTGTACATACGACTCATTTTTTTAAAGGTCTAAAAAATTCCCAGAAATTATAAGAAAATGACACATTATATGTGTCAGAGATGTAGAGCTGGACGAAAATCTTGATTATTGGCATTTTCAATAAAAGGGGAAACTAATAGTGCTTTGAAAGCATATGGTACTTGTATCATCAAGGAAAGTTTCCCTAGCAACAATAATGATATAAGCCTCTTACAATATCCTCCTCTAATTATCTGTTTTATTAGCAGATGCCTGTCACCATCCATTAGGGAACACTTAAAAACATAATGACAATAAAGATACACATACACATGTACGTTGATGTGTGTGTATATCTGCATAGATAAAGGTAAATCCTCAAACACCATGGTCTACATATCAAAGCGTTGATGTTTATAAGGGAAACAAAACAATTCACAATATTTTCTCATCATAAATAATATGGAGTAAAGAGAGCTTAGGGACTGTACCTACTAACCATTCATGATCAGGTATCAATAGTCCAATATACAGCATCAAAAATCTTAGATCTCAGTGTTGAGAAAGGCCTTAAGGACCACTTGGTTAATCTCCTACCATTTCACAAATTAGGTAGCTGAAGTTCAGTGAGTCACACAAGGTCACTGTGCTATGAATACTTGCACACACACACACGTACTGTTCTTTCTCTGATGGATAAGATGGACACATATCATAAGATGGCTTAAAAACAAATATCCTTTCCACAAAACCTCTGGCATCTTTAGGAACTATCCCTTCTTGGATGGGATACATGATGATATATAGTACCTCATATGATTTCTGTTGTCTAGCAACTTGTATGTTCAGAAGCACCTCAGGGCACTCAGGGCCTAGTGCTCTACATCTAGCTGATTAATCCACTTTTAAGACATACTTTAATAAGAAGAGATTGCAGCAGGGAGGGTAAAAATTGTCCTCTCTATTGAATGCTTACTTTCTATAAATTTTTCTGTCATTTATTTGTGAGTAATCATAGAGGGAGTGGCTCAGAGGAAGTTTCATCAAGAAGAAAGGAGGACACATTTCTAAACTCTGCTTTTACGCTCCCTCTCAAAGACTATATGTCAAGAGAAGCCAGATATTCCAGAAAACATACAGTAGACAGGTTTTACAATGCTGAGCTCAGAGCCGAGGACCACTACCCTCAGAATAGTGAAATGTATTACAGAGATTTCTTGACATGGAGCTATGTTTTAAGGGAACATAATTTGACCCATAGTATATCCAATTTAAAACACATTATAACAAGCTTCTCTTGTATTCCTCTTCAGGTATTTTTAAAGACTAATGAGTTAACCTTTGTGAAGTGCCAGGAGACCATCAGGTTAAGGAAGCCTATATCAGGTATCAATTTAGAGCTGCTAACAATACTCAGTGTACCCAGAAATACAGACGGAAAATAATCAGTAAACCATTCACTGCTGTCCCCGTGGTATTACAGCAGCACAGTTAACATGCTAACAGCTAAGCTTCACGTGCTTAGAGGAAGAAAATGATCAATGGCAGAGAGCATATCCACCTTTGAAATGACATGATCCATTATAAGAATCAGATGTTAAATTGCTTCCTGTGCTGAGCACACTCAATTAAAAGTCTGCACAGTGAGATCATCTCGATGGTTAAATATGCTCTGTGGGAACAACCTTTATGGAGCTTAAAAATCACAGAAGGACTATTCCTACCATGACACTGGAGATTTGGAAAGCATTTCCTTCCCCTATTTTTCAACTTGGTAGTTTTATTAGGATGCCTTTCACCCAAGAGGCTACTAAGTCTGGGGTCATATCTATCCACCCTTTCGCTTATAGAACAAATGGTGTTTCTAGAAAAAAAGTGGTCTTTTTATCTATTGGGTCCAGAATGGATGAACGTGGCTTTGGTCCAGGATCTCTGGACAAAAGTGTGTCATTCATGCACTTTGTATTTGATGATCTTCATCTTATTTTCAGTAAGCTTATGTGTTCACCTGGGTTCTATTTCCTTGTCTAACTCTTTATTCTTCTTTTCATAGGGGTCAGCATAAGGGGCTGAAAAAGAATGCTGGATACAGCATAAAATCAGCAGATCTGTTTTTACTGGCCAGTTTGCGATAGCCAGGTCTACAACCTTGGGCTAGTTATTTAACCTCCTTGGTTCTCAGTTTACTCATGTTTCAAAAACTCACGTATGTCTTGTTTCTTGCTTACTGCCTGTCTCTCCCTGCCAGCCTATAAGCTCCCCTAGTACAGGAACCTTTGTTTTCTTCACTGATAGATCCCCAGAATACAGCACATAACATACAGTAGGTCCCCAGTGAAAATTTGCTTTAATAGCTGAATATTTCCTATCTCAGATGGTAGTATGATCATTCATGTATGTCTTGTTTCTTGCTTACTGCCTGTCTCTCCCTGCCAGCCTATAAGCTCCCCTAGTACAGGAACCTTTGTTTTCTTCACTGATAGATCCCCAGAATACAGCACATAACATACAGTAGGTCCCCAGTGAAAATTTGCTTTAATAGCTGAATATTTCCTATCTCAGATGGTAGTATGATCATTCTTCCAGTCTCCCAATGTAGAAATTATGGAATCTGAAAATGTCTCCCTCCTCTTCCACCTACACAGGCACCAAGTCTTGTATCCTAATCTCTCTCGTGTGTATCTTCTCCATCTGCACTTAAATTCCCTTATATGAAGTTTTCATCCTGTATTTTACTATATTCTTCAAACCATTTCCAGAGTGACTGTCCTAAAATGCAAAAACGGTCACGACACTAACCCTTTTAAAACCCCTTCAATGGCTTTTCTGTTGTCATGAGGATTAAATCCAAACTTCCAGGAACAGTACACTGGGAATTTCATCCTCTGCGTAGTCCTTTGTGACCACTTCCTAGACCTTCAGGTAATGCTAAGTACTCCGTAAACACTGTATTTCTCTCTTTCTCTATTTTTAGCCTTTAATGGAAGGTATTTTTGCACCTTAGTTGCATTCTCCCCAACTATAGATGTTTCATCCTTCTTCATATACCATTGCTTCACATGCTGAGGGAGACGTAATAGGGGCTCAGTCAATGTTTGGTAAGTGAATAATTAAATAAGGAGGTTTGACTAGCGCAGTAGCTCTCATACCTTGGGGCAAACTGCTCACCCTCTCTGTGTCTCAGTGCATTACAGCCCATAAGGATGCCACGTTAGGTGGACTAAACGTTGCCATAGTTGAGAAATATTGAACCAGATATTTTCTTCTAGATCTAATATTCTATGGGGCTATCATTTTTCTCCAATCACTTGCTTTTTATGGTGGGTAAGGGTTATTTGCAGTGAGGGAGAGTTGGATGGGTTTAGGGTACCTCATCTGGAAGAGAGGGAAGGAGAGGGGTGTTTCCAGGCATATTCACAGCTAGCCTTTTCCTCCCTCCTGGGACTTCTTTGCCAACAGGACTAGTGCATGTCCTTGTGTGTTAGAAAGTGGGGGTGGACAAAGAAACTCTCAGTACACTGAATTTAGTACCAATTGATTGGAAATACAAATATCTGAATATATACAACTGGTGAGTGTTATATTATCAGTAATTTACCCAATTCTGAGGCATCAGGAAGGACATATGAGGTCTGTGAGTGGCCGGAGAAATTACATTATATGGAATCCATTAGTCAATCGATACTAGTTGACTAAGCCACATATAAAGAGGCAAGTTTTTGACCCACTGTGAAGAATGGTATTAAGGTAAAGATATTAAATATTGGCGCTCTCTAGGGTTCCGAATTTCTTCCTTCTCATTTTCCACACTCTCCCTGGACAATAATGTGCACTCCTGTGGCCTGAACCGTATACCAAATATTAATATTTGACTATAGGTAAGGATTCTTCTATAAGTTCATTCTTGACCATCAATCCCTCGCTGGACATATCTGTGTGGCTCTTCTGCAAACACCTCCAACACAGCACACCCACAGCTCAGCTCACCATGGCCGGCCCCTTCGCCCCAACCCTGCTTTTTTGTGTCAACTTTTTCTCTCTTAGCTGGTGATTCTACCTTTTTACACAGTCACCAGGAATAGTTATCAGTGGCTGCTCTTTCTCTTTCTCTCCTTCTCTCTCTCATCTACCATGGTAATTCCTCTCTGGTCTATCCCCACCTTGCTATTCTCAACACTACAGCTTTATTTATTTATTTGAGACAGAGTCTCACTTTGTCACCCTCAGTAGAGTGCATGGCATCTTAGCTCACAGCAACTTCAGACTCCTGGGCTCAAGTAAGTCTCATGCCTCAGCCTCCCAAGTAGTGGGACTACAGGCGCCTGCCACAGTGCCTGGCTATGTTTTTTTTTTTTTTTTTTTTTCAGAGGCGGGATCTTGCTCTAGCTCAGGCTGGTCTCCAACCTGTGAGCTCAGGCAATCCACCCACCTTGGCCTCCCAGAGTGCTGGGATTATAGGTGAGCCACTGTGCCCAGCAAAAACCGGCTTTAGTTCAGGCTCTCCTCACCACTGAGCTAATAATCACATTGCACTTTTCTCTTGGTTCTTTATATCACTTATCTCTAATTGGTCTTCTCAGGTGCTTTTGGAGTGGTCTATTTCAAATATAGTTTGTTTCAAATCACTCAGTGCTTTCCTCTTGTGTTAAGATGAAATGTAAATTCCTGAGCATGGCATGTACATAAAACTCTCAACAGATATTCTGGCCCCTGGCCATCTCACCAGTTTTGTTCACTTTTGCACTCCTGGGCTTCAGCAATACCCAGTGGTCTTCCAGTCCCCAAATTATCATTTAGACTCATATCTCTATTTGTTTAAACCACTCCTTCTGATTGGAATGTTTTTCCTTTCTTACCCACTGGATAAGCATAAAATCATCTTTCAAATGTTACAACTTCTATAAAGCCTTTCCTGACTGTAAGTCCTCTACTCACATAAATAACCTACCGCTCCCTCCTTTATGCCCTGTGTCACATGACTCTAGGCAGGGTTTATTAACAACAATACTATTTTATACATGGTGAGGAAGATGAGGGCTCCTACAGTACAGTACAGTACAGGGGCTAGATGGATGAACTAGAAAGCCAGAATACCTGAGTCCAAATTCTGACTTTGATACTTGTTAAATGGATAGCTTTGGCCAAGTCATTTCACCTTTCTATGCCTCAGTTTCCTCATCTGTATAATGGGCATAATTATTTCACTTATAGAGTTGTTATGAGGATTAAGTGGATTGTTTATGTACAATGCTTAGAACAGTGACTAATACATGATTGTTATATATTTGTTATAATAATGATACTAATATAAATATTATTATTTTAAACCTGAAGATCTAGGTCATGATAATGTATCTGACACAAGAAAGAAGGAAGATGTTCAATAATATTTACTAAATTAATTAATAGCCATATTATGTCACTGCTGTACAGTCCCATAATACCCAAGCCTTTGTCCAGTGACTGTCTTCTAACTTGTTGAATGTGTCTCTCCCTCTAGACTGGCAGTTCTCAGCCTATGGGTCTTGACCCTTTTGTAACAATGAAAATACATCCTGCATGTCAGATATTTACATTACAATTCATAACAGTAGCAAAATTATAGTTATGAAGTAGCAACGAAAATAATTTTATGGTTGGGGGTCACCACAACACGATGAACTGTATTAAAGGGTCATGGCATTAGGAAGGTTGAGAACCACTGCTCTAGACTGTAAGATTCATTAGTGCAAGGACCATATCCACCTTATTCACCACAATATCTCTGACACCAAGCACCATGCCAAGTACCTAGCAGGCACATGTTCATTTGTTAGATATATAAGTGAATGCTTTTTATGATATGCATTTTACTTATTATTAGATTGCCTTTAGCATTTTGATCATCTTCTGGAATTGTAAAACACAATGCCCTCTCCCATGTTGTCTGAGGCAACAACATTTCAGTGAAGCAGTGTTAGAATTACAGTGAAGTATTATGTGAGAATTAATTCTCTTAACAGAGGGCACCTCCTGTTTCCTTGCAGTACAGGAGCATAGGCTTTTCGTTTCATTAGCTAATTTAGCAGTGCAGAAAATCCCACAGAGCACCAATCCTTCCTACTTACCACATGTCATTTTACATCTTTAACAAAAGTCACAGGCAGAGGCTTTGTAGGAGTTACTCTTTATTAATTCTAGTTACTTAAAGAGTACCTGGTCTGAAGATAAGAAAAAAACGATCTAAAGAATGACCTATTACAAAAGATCTGAGTAGAAATTTTTCAATAGAAGACATACAAACGACCAACAGCCATGTGAAAAAAATGTTCAACATCATTAGTTGTCAGAGAAATGCAAATCAAAACTACAGTGAGATATCCTCTCACCCCAGTTCAAATGGCTTTAATCAAAAAGGCAATAACAAGTGCTGAAAAGGACGTGGAGAAAGGGGAGCCCTCGTACACTGTTGGTGGGAATGTAAATTAATGCAACCACTATGGGGAACAGTATGGAAGTTCCTCAAAAAACTAAAAATAGAATTGCTAAATGACCCAGAAATCCCACTGCCAAGTATCTATCCAAAAGGGAAATCAGCATATTGAAAAGATATCTGCACTCCCATATTTATTGCAGCACTATTTACAATGGCCAAGATTTGGAATCAACCTAAGTGTCCATCAGTGGATGAATACATAGGCTTGGTGCCTATGCTCAGGGGTTAGGGCTCTGGCCACATACACTGGGGCTGGCGGGTTTGAAGACGGCCCAGGCCTGCTAAACAACAATGCTAACTACAACCGAAAAACAGCTGGGCATTGTGGATAGGCTGAGCAAGAGCATTGCTTACACCCAAGAGTTGGAGGTTGCTGTGACCTGTGATACCACAGCACTCTACCGAGGGTGACAAAGTGAGACTCTGTCTCAAAAAAAAAAAAAAATGGATGAATGGATAAAGGAGTTGTAATGCATATATACAATACAGTATTGTATAGATACAAAAAAGAATAAAATCTTCCCATTTGCAACAACATGGATGGCCCTGGAGAACATTATGTTCAGTGAAATAAGCCAAACAAAGAAAGACAAATCTTGCATGTTTTCACGCATAAATTGGAGCTAAATATGACAAAAATTGATCTCGTGGAGACAGAGTAGAATAATGGTTACCGGAGGCTAGGGTTGGAAGTGGAGAGCCGAGGATAAAGTGGAGGAGGTTAATGGGTACTATAATATAGCTAGATAGGTAGATAGAATGAACAGTACTTAATAGCACGACAAAGTGACTGTAATCAACACTAATTGGGGATATACTTTAAAATGACTAAAAGAATAGAATTGGAATGTTCTGAACACAAAGAAATGGTAAATGCCTGAGGTGATGGATACTCCAATCGCCCTGATTTGATTAATTCACACTGTATGCCTATATGAGAACATCACGTGTACCCCATAAAGATATGCAACTATTATTACCCATGATGATTAGGAATAAAAGCTTTTAAAAATGGTCCATTATTTTCAGTGCTTAGAATTCAGATGGAAATGCAAGCCAAGTGCACAAATACCTACATCACGATGCCTTTTGTGTGCTCTAGCAATATGTATGGTACGATTTCAGGAGATCCCTGTTGATACGATGTGAGATGATTTTATGGATTGGCCAAAATTATAGTTGGTTTTGGTGGATGGGTTGATTTCCCTAGGGGGAAAGGTAATAGCAGCCCATGCTGAGGAAAAGGCACAGAGAAAAGTGTAAAAGTACAACGCAACAGGGGTAAGAATTCACCGGCAGGAGGAGGGATTTATGCAGGAAGCAGAAGTAGAAAATAGGCCGGAGAAAGAGATTTAGAATAGTTTGTGCTGGGTTTTTGATAAGGCCAGGATATCTGAAATTTATCTACAGAGAACGAGGAACTAGGAAAGATGTCAGGGCAGGGCATGGACAAAGGGAAGCAATGTTGTGGAAATAGTAACTGGGCGGCAACGATGGAGAAGAGCTCCTGGGCTAAGTTGAGTTTTGAGGCCGATGGGCTACTCAGTAGAAATATTCAACAGACAGTCGGAGATGCCGGATTATTTGAGTTTAGGGAGGATATAAATTTGAAATAATCTGCATAGAACTAATAATAGCTGTAGAAGAATACCGAATGAAGACAGACGTTTAAGCATAGACCTACAACAATCAAAAGTAAGACGAAAAAATAGGTAATAGCATGTCACAAATAAAAGGGCACTAAAATACCAACCCAGGAGATACCTGAAGCCTCCTGTAACCCATAAAGGCATAGTGATCACACTTTAAGAAGCAGCGCCTTAAGGAAAGGAGCAGTTAGAGCTCAGAAGCGGAAGAGGGAAATAATCTCAATGTACCTGTGGAACAGTCAGATCCTGTCCACTTGGGATCGCAGCTGCACACTCCAGTGTCCAGAAGAAAAGTCCCATGTCCTGAGCACTGCTCTTGACATATAGGAAGCGGAGTTTCACAGTTGACTCCTCCCCAGCCAGTAGAGCAGTGACATTCTCCTTTTACACAGATGCCATGGCCGGAACACATGGGGTCTAAGCAGTCCTCTGAAGGCACAAAAAAAGCAGGGTGGGGGAAAGGTTAACAGTGAACAGGTATGGCCAGCAGACGTTAGGATAATGATATTGAGGTACATTGATTTCCTAGTATTATATCCTTAATGCTGCTTTAATTAGGCAATAAAATGACTCACACAAACACTGTGTTCAAACCAGAAGATTATTAACACTTAAAAATATGGCAGGGTATCATAAAAGGTGCAACCTAAATTTACAAGGAGAAGGAAACAGCATATGTGCAATTGTGAACAGTCTGCAGTATCCCAACACAAATGGGCGGGTGGACCCCCGTGGGTTTTCAGTAAGAACTCCTTGGCTTTGCAAAAAAGCCCAAGGGTTTTCGGTAAGTCACTCATTATACTTTCTGCTCCCAGAAAGAATTTTTACTTGATGCCTAGAAGAGTTTATATACATTATTGGAGTTTGGATTATTCAAAATTTTGGGTGAGGTGACTGCTATCACATAATAACATTTACATCAATTAATTTTAATTTTCTTTCTTGAGAGAAGCACTGAAAATGCAACATTTTAAACTTAATTCAAAAATTATTTTCTTTATGGCTTCTCCTACTATCAGGACACTGTGACACAGTTTTTAATGTCTTAGAATATCACAGACTCAATTCCATTTGTCTCTGATTCTGTAAGCCCGGAAATTTTTGTATATATTCGAACAAATGTATAAACTATTTTAGAGATAGGTTCTTGCGTTTGCCTTGGGGAAAATTGTTTTGTGCTTTTAACTGAGTAACCATCTGATTTTCAAATTTCTCACCTTCCCATACAAATAAGATAATATTAAAATAACTCATCATAATGGAGATATATGCTTTGAATTACTCTTCTAGCAATGCAAATAGACATACAAACTGCCTGCATTTGCAAGACTGGCCTAGTTTTAGGGTGTGGCCTATAGCTATGGAGCACACTAAATCTAACTAAGCATTATTATAATTAGTATTATGGTACAATACATTTGATTCATCATTTGAAGGGAGGACGTCTAAACCATAAAATTACTTTTCAGAAGGAGGTCATTTTGTTATATTAGAGTACAACAATTTAAAAAATAAAGTGCAATTTAACATATTGTAGCTTATTTTATTAAGAGGACTGCTTCAATATATTCATGTATGTCATATTGAAATCCTGTAAGTCACACTTAAATCAGAGGCACAAAGTCATATGGCTGAAGGGGCGAGGAAGGTGGCATACATGAGTGACATGGGCTGGAGGTAAGAAAATATGACCTGCTGGGAGCAAATGGAAAGCAAGTATCCTTGTTCAAGGGAACTGCAGCTACTTGGCTCCAGTTGACTGCTACCAGGTAACAATTGGGCCCAGATTTTCTAGTATTGAACACAGGCTAGAAATAGGGATTTTCATATGACAGTTCTCTATTTTTGAATTTTGGCAAATAATCACGTAAACAACAGCAGCCGTAGTAACACTGTGTGAGCCCAACAAAATCCATCCATAGGCCCGGTTCAGCCTGTGGACTTCTGGTCTGCCATGTCTGTCTTAAAATATTTTCTTATTGTATTTGACAAATACATGCCATTGACTGGGGTGAGCAGCCCTTCTTGCTATCTTGGTTATTGTAGAGATTTTCTTAGTGACTCTGGAGAAGGCAAATTTAAGCTAGGTCCTTTTTCAGCTGTTTGCAGCATTTAAATTAGAAGGGTTTAAATTAATTAGGTTATATGTTTTCCACAGCAAGTTGCAGGTGTGATAGACCTCATTTTTTCCCCCTAACTCTGTTTGTGCCCATATAGCATCTGAATTTATAACTTAAATATAATGGTGGCAGTTGGGTCATCATAAAAACAATTTGATGACCCAACTGCCATGGATGGAGCTGGAGAATGTTCTTCTGAGCAAAGTATCACAAGAATGGAGGAAAAAGTATCCAATGTACACACCCCTATTATGAAACTAATTTATATCTTTTATATGAAAGCTATAACCAAATAGCCTAAGAATATGGGGAGGTGGGAGGGAGAGGGGAGGGGGGAATGGGTGGAGGGAGGGGGATTGGGGGTATCACTTCTGAGGTTTATCTTACAAGGGTACAAGTGAATCTTTCTAAGAGTAGAATGTGAACGTTTTAAAACAATAACTGAGAAAATGACATGAAGGCTGTGTTGACCAGTTTGATGGAAGTATTTCGGATTGTGTGTGACAACCCCACACTGTACCCCAGAAGTGCATTAATGTACACAGTTACCATTCAATAAAAAAAAAAAAAACCAGGACAAAACAATTTCCAAAGGTAACTTAGGAACTCCACTACCTTGTTTAGGTCCAGTGCCATTTATTGGAACAGATATAATCTTCACACCAACATTCTACTACTGCTAATGGGAGGTGAAAAGCTAAAGTCTTGCTTGTTCATGGAGTGGAATGAGATTAAACTCTTTAGAATGCTGTGTAATAGTCTTAATGAGCCATCTTTAAAAAGCAATTATTGTGCATTTTCAGCAGCCTCTTCTCTGAACAACAGTTGTGATGAGACCATCTCTCACGGTAATGCTTTAATATTATTTCTGAAATCACTCTTGTTTGAGGAATGTGGCATGAAAAAGGTCTGATTACTAGCTAACTGATTTTCCAATGTATCTCCTTAAATGATAAAACTTGCCATTTCGAAAAAAAATTTGGGGTAAAGACTCCTTTGGGGTGAATTTAATATAAAGGCACTGCTTTGAAACTCATTAGTGGTAAGCCTGCTTCCTTAGGCATGGAGGTCAAGTTTCAGCATGAGGTATGTAAAAATAAAAAAATATCAAGCAGTAATAATAATGGTAATTACAAATCACTCCCAAAGAAAACATTTACAAAATGCCTGCAAATGTGAATATATTATTATTTTTATTACGTGCTTTAAAATGAGATGCACTAAAACGCACTCTGTAATAATGAAAGCATATGAATCAACACCTAAAATCATCAATACAGAAATTCTCGAGATATAAAACAATGTTAGAAATGGGGGGGGGGTACTATTTTTCATTATCGCTCTGCAAGCGTCACTGATACGGCCTCATGCATAACATCAGCCCATCAGAAGACACAAGAGCTTTCCCGGACCCAACACCCTGATCCATGTGCTAAGAACATGTTGGTCATATGTTATTTGCAAAGACCGCCTGAATCTCTAGTGGAAGCGCAGACTGACACCTTGGATAATTCAGTAAGAGAAAAGCCTGAAGCAGTAGATTAAAATGGTGCTCTGACCTTCTTCGCATATTTCTCCTTTGTATCCTGGCACGCAAATGCAGACTCCCATGATGCAGGTGCCATGGCCAAAGCAAGTTGGGTCAATGCACTGCTCTTCTGGAACATCACACTCGGGCCCCTTCCAGCCGTGCCGGCAGACACAGTGTCCTTTCTCATATTCTCCATTTCCACCACACAGCACAGGGCATGAATCTGAAGGTTGGCAAGTGAACTTGTAATGTTCTCATAATGCTTTCAAAATCTCCAAAGAGCAATTCTCTATTGATCTTGTATACTATTTCAGGCAAAATATTGTACTGTTTCTGTCTTACTCTTTATTAAAAAGGTACATGCTCATGATTACCAACAAAGAACTTTCCTCTTATGGGTGTGGGATAAAGATAAGTTATAAAGATACAACTGAGTGGTGAAATTGCATCAAGTATTTGCTTTTGATCTCACCATACTCTTAAACTTTATTATTATTATTATTATTATTATTTTAAGCTAGGCTTTTTCTTTCTTATGGTTTTTCTTCCTCAAGCAGATGTCTATTACTTTAAGGAAGCAAAACATCACATTTGAAAAAGTAGTAAATAGGGAGTTATACATATTATAAAATGTTATCCTTAAAAGGTTATGTAATTAAATAGACTATATTGAAAATGAGCAGGAAGTAGCTCTAAAATAATAATCATAAGCCTATGGGAAAACATAGTATGGTTTACTTAAAGCTTTTCAAAAATGAAACTAAGGGCAAGTGTAGGAAGCAATATAGTTTGCTAAGTTTAACTCTGATCTTTCCAAGCCTTCACTTTCTAGGCTACTTACTCACCTGGTAACGTACCCCTTCTAGGTACGCTGGGGTGTATAAGGAACTGTCAACTTTGTCAGTTTCAATGTCAGTTTCTTATGAATTACTTTATGAAGGAAACATAAGAATCATGTAGTGGTGGGGTCAGACGACCTAGGTACAAATCTCAGCTGTTAAACAACTCTGGCTGAGTCACGTAACCTCTCTGAGGTCGTCTCTTTGCCCATAAAAATAGGATAACAGACCTACCTCATAGGGCTATTGTAGGAAGTAGGAATTCAAAGATATAACACAAAATGCCAAACAGTGGCTGGCAGAGAAATGCTGAGCTTTTGGTGGAAGCAGCAGGGGGCACTCCTACTGTTGCTGCTGCTAGTACTGCTGCTACTATTACTATTATGAATTCTGAGCTCTCGAATGACATCTATTTCCCTAAACCAATCAGAATAATAAAGCAACATTACCTCTAGCACAGTCAGGTCCAAGGAATCCTGGGAAACAGTGACAGTGGCCAGAGATACACTCTCCATTTCCATTGCAGTTAGTTGAACAGTCATCCATTATTTCTATTAATGCAGAAAAAAAAATGAGTAAACTTCCAGGTTCTAGAATCTTTAAATGTTTTTTTTTTTAAGTTGTAGAAACTGTAGGCCTATAACAATCTTGCCTGTTATTATTGATGGAACATACACTGCTCAAAATCAGATGTCAAAGACCCCTGTAAGATGTCACATGCTGTACGAAGTTACTAATCATTAAACCAGCTGGATTTGCTGAATCAGCTAGTCAAGAGTGGAACTAAAAACCAACCAGGTGTGGGGAATCTGTGCTCTGAAGACCACATGTAACCTCCCAGGTCCTTCAGTATGGCCTTTTGACTGAATCCAATTTTTACAGAACGCATCTTAGATTTTGTTTTAAAAACAACATAGAAATATAAAAGACAAACAAAAATGTATTAATAACATAAAAGTATTTAATTAAAATACAAGGCCACAGATTCCCCACCCCCACAGGCTTAAAAATGCAACCCAGAAGACTGTCTACTGTTTATTTTCTGAATTTAGGTTGTAGCAAATAAAGTTTTTTTTTTTCTCTAGCAACTTGGAATATTTAATCTACTATTCTTGACAGCTTAAACATGATATTCAGCATTTCATTTTCATTAATAAGTGACAATGAAAGGCTTTTAAAGTAAGTGTTCATATTAAATTCACCACCACTAAAAGCCTTAGAACCTAAGTATTTTGTTGAGAAATGCTTTCTTGAGTGTAAATGCTTATCAGTTCTCTGCCTCTAATTTCCTTTCAATCCATTCTTAGAGAAGAATAGGTTTCAGATGAATTGAGAAGCCTTAGTAGGTGCCCATAGGTAGTTCTGATGACATAAATATATGCAGTACAACAAAAGTTTGATAAGTCTGGTGGTAACTTCTCTGAAAAACTATAATGTTATACAAATGTCAGTCTCTCACAATGGCATAAAATGCTTATAGCTTAAATTTGTACTTGAGTATAATAATGATTAAAACTTGAGCCTATGAGCAATTATGCTACCTACGCTTTACTCTTGTAGTTTTGTGTGTGCTTTATTTTTTTCTCATTAATCCTTTCTATAAATTTCCCATACTTAGCACTCTTGGACTCAGAGTTTTATGTTCTGGCCTATTAATCAGCTTTTCCTTTTTCAATCCAAATTATCTGCTTCATCAAGTTTCCCTGAAATAAGCTATTTCTGATTAGAAGGAGAGATTCCAGGAGGTGGTCCTGGCATCTTCCACTGAACAATGAGAATGCCAATTTATAACAAAGGTCAAGAAACAGCATTTCGCTAATTGTGGTCTGTGGACCACTTGTATCAGTAGGATAAGCTGGAGTAGTTAAAATGAAGTTTCTGGGCTTCAGCTCCAGATCTCCCAAATCTGTCTCAGGGAGGTGTCCAGTAATCTACATCTTAACAAGTAACCTTGGTGACCCTGCAGGTGCTCACCACATTCAGAATGCTTTAAATATTAACTATAGTGAAAGAATTTGTCATCTAGATGTTGGATTTCTGTCCTGGGCAGGATAAAAGCAAGAAAAAGAAAGTGGTATCTAGCCCCATTGGGGGTATTGTTAGGAAGCTGAGAATGAATTCAGTGGCTGTCTGGATAGATACTCTATTATAAATTAGAGGAGATGATTATTCTCACCATGGTGTGAACATATCACATTGCCTTTTTCAGACTTATGCTGGTCTTGTTCTCTCCTCACAGTATTAGAAAACTGAACTGGATAAT
Source organism: Otolemur garnettii (assembly GCF_000181295.1). Classification (NCBI taxonomy): domain Eukaryota; kingdom Metazoa; phylum Chordata; class Mammalia; order Primates; family Galagidae; genus Otolemur; species Otolemur garnettii. Next base: position 973,127 of record NW_003852619.1, read on the forward strand.
CAAGTGACATGTGACATTTACTTAACTGCAACTTAGCTGGCTGGAATGTAACATTCAGCTAAAAGCCACACATTTTCAACTCATTAAAACATTAGTTCTTTTCAGGGACCATACCTATGGTGCATTTTACAAGGGTACATGTTAAATCTATTAAGTGTAGAGTATAAATGTCTTAACACAATAATTAAGAAAGGGAGGTGAAGGCTATGTTAACCGATTTGTTGTAAGTGTTCCAAATTGTATATAAAACCAACACATTATACCCCATACATGCATTAGTGTGCACAGCTATGATTTAATTAAAAAATTAGTTATTTTAAGAAATCTGTAATTTATTTAACAAGTAACTATGAAAAGGCATAAAGAAACTTTTTTTTTCATTCAGAGGTGAAACAATTACTTCTGTATTTTCAATGTAACTAGCTTTCTTATACTAAGTAGCAGTGGCGGTTCTTAAATTCACATTTGGATTTCCCCTGCCCTGGATGGTTATTAGGAGGCCATGGAGGAAGCTTTCAAAAGTAAATATAGTTGAATTTAATTTCGCATCAGATTCTATTGACAACTTTATGGAAACAGCCCTGTGGGAATGTAGCTATTCTGGAAAAAAAATGTTTAATAAAGCTTTCTGTCAAAATAAACACAAATCCCTACCTCTTACTGACTTATCTAAGAACCGTCCCTTGGCTCAAATTTCTGCATAGAGCTTAACTCCAGCAATGCAAATCAGAAAAGTAAGTAACATAGGAAGTTTTGGAAGCTGCCACTTCCACTGGGTATCAAAGAGACCTTGGGGCAGCCTAGACACTCCAGGAGGAAGACCGTTGCAGCAGGACCACATAAACAACTAGTAATGAAAAAGAATGTGCTTATTTATGTTGGCCTCCAGTAAGGTTTGCCTTCTACCTGTTAAATCTTAATTCAGAACTGTTTCCTAGACTCCAGTTGCAGAGTTGAGAATAATTTTGAAGTTCTCTATTTAAAATCCTGTTCTTATGCTTGAGTCAAAAGCCCCTTGGTATTTGCATGTGCACTGATGATAGGTTTTACTTCTGGCAGGTTTTTTTTTTTTTTTTTAAGACAGAGTCTCACTATGCCACCCTTGGTAGAGTGCTGTGGTGTCACAGCTCACAGCAACCTCAAACGCTTGGGCTTAAGCCATTCTTCTTGCCTCCCAAGTAGCAGGGACTACAGGCACCCGCCACAATGCCTGGCTATGTTTTGGTTGTAGCTGTCGTTGTGTGGCAGACCGTGGCCGGGTACAAACCCACCAGCCCCAGTGTATGTGGCTGGCACCCTAGCCGCTGAGCTACAGGCACTGAGCCTACTTCTGGCAGTTTTTCTTGTGGGAAAAACTAATGGCAATGAATAGTACCATGGAGTAAGTATGGACTAAAGGGCATGGGCTTTAGAATCAGACACACTAGTTCTCAAATCTCAATTTTGCCACTTGCTATCTGTGATACCCTGTCAAATTATTTACTCTCTTTAAGCTTCTGCTTCCTTATTTGTAATGCAAGGATCACAATACTTGAGCTATCAGGACTGTGATGAGAACCAAACACGATAAGTGAATATAAAGCATCTAGTACAGTGCTAGGGGCAAAGTGGCACTCCACAAATGCTATATATTATCCTGCTAGAGAGTAGGTTGCCTGAGATAAGGGGATATTGACTACTCTGCCTATACTACTGGAAAATAATATATATTAATGTAGGGTAGTGCGTGGCCTATACTAGTTGTTCAGTAAATGTTACTTATTAATTCCACCTTGATTATTGTTAGTAGCACACCAACTGTAGTTAAGAATCAATCCACTGATGCTAACATTATCATGAAATAGATGAATGAGCAGAATTTAGAACAAATGGGGCTAATATAATATATTTAATATATTTGTTTAATCAAATATATTAGCCCCATTTTACTCTGATTAATATAAACTAAAAGCATACAACATTAATGCAGATAATTTAAGGTAAATGACTTATATACTTTTCATTTTTTTGGAAATTTACTTAAATTTTATTTACATGGAAGAATAGGAGGAATGTTTCTGTTGTTTCTAGTCTTAAAAAAGACAATAGAAAAGTAAAGAAGATGACTTGAATATACAAAAAGCAAATATGTTGTTGTATATGAAACTGATAGCTTGATGACTGGATCACAGGAATTTGATCTCAAAGATTAGGTTCTTTTGGGGAGGAGGTAAGGAACAGCTAATAACTCCAAGCAAGTTTCTAGGCCTGTTGATTTTTGAAACGTTAATAGATTGGATAGTGCTTTAACTTGAGCTTAAAGATAAGAATAATAGGAAGAGAGAAAATCCTCACAAATATTCTATAGTTTAGAATTATTCTAATTTTTTTTTGAGACAGAGCCTCAAGCTATTCCCCTGGGTAGGGTGCTGTGACATCACGGCTCACAGCAACCTCCAACTCCTGGGCTCAAGCGAGTCTCCTGCCTCAGCCTCCTAAGTAGCTGGGACCACAGGCACCCACCACAATGCCTAGCTATTTTGGTTGCAGACGTCATTGTTGTTTTGGCGGGCCTGGGCTGGATTCAAACCCAGCACCTTAGGTGTATGTGGCTGGCGCCTTAGCCACTTGAGCCACAGGTGCCGAGCCTTTTTTTTTGTTTGTTTGTTTTTTGAGACAGAATCTCACTATGTCACCCTTGGTAGAGTGCTGTGGCATCACAGCTCACAGCAACCTCAAACTCTTGTGCTTCAGTGATTCTCTTGCCTCAGCCTCCCAAGTAGCTGGGAGTATAGGATCCCGCCACAACGCCCAGCTATTGAATTATTCTAATTTTTAAGGAAAAATTAATTTCTCATAACTCATTAGCATTTGCAATATTAAAATTAGACTTTGATAGAAAAATATCATAGTGACTCCATCCACTGAACCTGCCTCATTGATTCTGTGAGTGGCAAAAGAGTGAGTGACTTAAGATATATATATTTTTCTAATTTAACAAATGCTTTGTGTTTGGAAGATGTCAGATCAGTAGAGTTTTTCTCTCGGGGAAAATCATCAGCTCTGTATTATTGCCTTTCTCATTACTTCAGAGAAAAGTTTTTGATAATCTCATGGCTGGAATACCATTTTCTACTGACTCAAGGTCTTCAGCATCAAGTAAAAATAGAACATAATTGTTATAAGGAGCAGATGGTATATCTATTAACAGTCAACACATCTTCCTAAACATATGGCTGAACAGGTTAACTAAAGGATAAAGTGGTGAGAGTTGTATAGAAAACTGACAGCTGTAAAATCCTTTCCCTTCTTTTAAGAGGTATGTTTTAGGAAAATTCACACAATACAATACCGTGTCTATGAGTTGTTTACCCTCAGGACTCTAAAATTGCTAAAGAGCTCAGCTTTATTCACACACTGGGTTATGGGGGAAAGTATTTATCCCCCCACCCCCCAAAAAAGACAAAAGAGTGAGATGTCTCCAACCAACTAGAGGGATAGTAAATGAGGATGTGTAGGTATTACATTAAAAAGAGCATGTTTAAAAGGCTCCTCAGCACCCTGAAAGAGACACGGTGATGATTTTTAAAACCCCAACAAATTCTAAAAAAGGGGACTTTGAATGACTCAAGTTGTTATTCTCAATACTCTCCTGTAAACAATCTTCTATTTTATTTTGAAGCCTTAACAGTCCCAGACTCAGCTGTTCTAAAGAAGAACTTTAGTGATGCTACTTTTTCTATTTGAAAAAGTATCTATTTGCTTTTTACAAAATAACAGAAGTTGAATTAGCAGGGTTTCACTTTCTTAGTCCCTTCTTCACTGAAGTTGTTCGTCTGTGTAGCCTTGGTAATAATATTATCCAGGTAATCATCCCCTTTGATAACACGTAAAAAGGTGAATGGCAAGTGTCTCAGAAAAGCAGCAAGGAAAGGATCATTTAAAAAGTCTTAATCAGCATTTAAACAACATCATTGACAACAACAATATAAACTTTTCTCACAGTAACCTATCGGGAATAACTTTAAGACAGAATAAGCGATAAGCTTAAATAACACTCGTATCGCTCTCAGCACTGATTGTGTCTTTCGAGAATTATATTGTCAATTCGATGTAATTGGCAAAACACCTTACCGATTGCTGTAGTTAACACAAATACTTGCTCCATCTTTTTTCCATCATTGTAAAATGCCAGATACCAAGGCCCTTGGTCCATATACTCTATGAAACCCGTCTCCTGAAGTGAGGTTAAAATCAGGTTCCGAGGGGAGTGCTGGGTATCATCAGAGCCCTTGGAGTCCTGTTTGACAAGCTGTTTGCCATCCATTAGCTTTACAAAATCAAACTGGAAGAAATTCAAACATGAATATGAGCGACTACTTTTTCTTCTAAACTGATCAACATCTCTCTACCTTGAACTTCTCTATCTCATACTTCTTTGATTTGGAGGTGGGCAAAGCAGAAGAAGGGTTATTAATTCTGAAATATATTTCAACTCAACAGCTTTATTATTAATTCTAACAGACCCCCTCACGATATTGTAACGGTTACAAACCTTTCCGTTGGGGAATATTCAAAATACTTGTTTAAAAATAAATACACTAAAAAAAAAAAAAAAAGAAATCTTGTTGAGTGTTACATAGGAGAATCTTGACATTTTACTGAAGTATCTCATAAAAGATACTTGAAAACGTACATTCTCCTCGGAAATGTTACTGTGACCTTCTCTACCAATCAAAACAGTTCTATAGTTTTTAAAACAAATGAATGGTCCAAAATCCAAGAACAATCATCATAACTTACCACCTTGGTGATAACATATTTAAATATTCAAAGGGCCCTCCTCCCACTTTTTTTCTAATCACTGGGCAAGCACATGACACACGCTTCCTTGAGCATTTTTTTGAAGTGTCACATTGAATGGCATTCTAATTCCTTTCCTATTCTGGCCCAGAAGTAAGGTTTCGCCTATAGTCATATCTGTTGGGGAAAAAGTCAGCCTCAGATGTTTGGTGACTTTTGCGGGTTCTTAGATGAAGCAGAGCTTCAAATTGGTCCATGGAGGGAAAAATAAGGGAAAGCAAACAAGGTAAATGAACTGGTGAAGGCTTCCAAAAGGGCCGTGTAAACCACTAAGGGTTTACATATTTGAGTTATTATTAATAATAGCAAAGAAAAATTTCTACCTGTAAGTCAAAAACGTGCCTTTTCCACTCATTTCCTACCAATTTCTGACTGATATCTATTCCTTCACTGGGACAAGGGGATGTGGAGATATGGAACCAGAAGTGGGGGGATGGATATTAAAGCTAAGTAAGATGATGGGACTGGGAACTTCATGATCACCCTTTTCTAGGAAGCAGAGGTCCAGTAAAGGATATTGTTGTAAACTCTCTTTTCTGCATCTTCTCTGCTAAATGCTATTTCTTATTTCTCCATACCTTTTCTTTCATTACTTTGAGTGTGATTATTCCAGATATTTGTTCATGACAAAGGTTTTTCTGTCCTTGCCTCTGACTTCCATACACTTCAAAAGTCACAAACCCTGAACTGTACGACCCACCAGCCTCCTAAAGAGTTCCAGAAAATACCTATAATATCAAATACCTGAGTGTGTGTAGGTGGAATGTTTCTTCTGCCGTAAATTCCCAGTAGAGAGTCCTTGGCTAAGGAAATATTGAATTTCAGATATATCGGATGGTGGATAGTAATCTGGAAACGCCAGAATAAGCCGGGTGGAATGGTCTGCATGACCTGTGCACCAATGTCAACTTCTCCCGTGTCTATGGCCCGTCCCTTCTGAAACACTGGTTTTAAAGGTAGAGAAAATTACACATCTTATTAATCTCCATTATAAAGCAACGATTTTTAGCTTTTTAAGAACAGATATATCAAAACAATTCACTCAGCTTTTTCTTCCCCCTCCCCAGCTCACCCATCTTCCAAGGCCTTGCCAAAATTAAGTCTCTTCCAAGGAGCATTCCCCAACCACCCACTAGTCTCTCCCTTCTCTTCAACTTCTATTGCATTTATTTCAATCACTTTTATTTCTTTTAACCACTATTTACTGAGTACTGTCTTGGGTCTTGGTAGCTCCAAGAGATACAAAGATGAATAAGATGCAGTTGCCACTTTCAAGGAGCTCAGAAATTAGCAGAGCAAATCGTACAAGTCCCAAATAGCCATGTCCTAAAGGAAAATAAGTGCTCTGGGTTTTTAAAGGAGGGAAAGGTATTTGGTTAGAAGACACTTCTGATCCTTCGCTGCCTCTATTTCCCTTATCTTCTTTTATTTCTCCTTAGCACTTATCACCATTTTAACATACCATATATTTTACTTATTTTTTTTTGTTGTTTATTGACTGTTTTCCCTCAATAGAATATAAGGTCTGAAGGACTGTGGCTGTTTTGTTTATTGCTTTATTCCCAGCACCTGGAAGAATGTAAGCAAATGTTGGCAAAGCATATGGGTGATCAATGTAGATTTATTCAATGAATCAGTACATGAATCATAAAAAAGTGGCAATGAAAATGAGACTTAATGGTAGGTGGGTATCACAACAGACCTGTTGGGAAGAGTGTTCTGGGAAGAAAGAACAGTTTGAAAGAGGAAGGAGACTGTAGCACTAAGGTGTAGGTATGTGTATAAAGAGAAGAGCTGGAGGGAAAGGATGGCATCATATTCTCTAGGGCTTTGAGGGCCTATTACAAGGGTTTATTTAGTCAAGGATGGAGACCCAAGAAAGAATTTTAAAAAGAAGGAAAAGGTTTGGGTACATTATAAAGGCCAGTCTTAAGGCAGAGGTAGGATGAATTAGAGCAGGAAGACACAATAATAATTGAGGAATTATGAGCAATGAAATGAAGATCTAAATTTGGGGGGGAGGCAAACAGCTCATGGAGAAAAAGTACATCCAGTGAAAAATAATTCAGTGTAAACAGACAGAAGGAGGAAGGTATGAAAGACAATGCAGAGGAAGATTCTGTAGCAGAACCTCTCAAACTTTAATGTGTACAAGAAGGAGGGGGTCTTGTTCAAATACAAATTCTGTTTAAATCTTTTATCCAGTGAGAATCAAGTTTTGTTAATGGTGAAAGGTGTGGATCCAGTTTCTGTCTTCTACAGGTTGCCAGCCAGTTCACCCAGCACCATTTGTCAAATAGGGAGTGTTTCTCCCACTGAATATTTTTGATAGGCTTGTTGAAGATCAAATGATGGTAAGTAGCTGGGTCATCTCTTGGTTCTCTATTCTGTTCCTCAAATTTACCACCCTGTTTTTGTGCCAGTACCATGCTGTTTGATCACTATAGATTTATAGTATAGCCTGATGTCTGGTAATGTGACACTTCCTGATTTGTTCTTATTTCTGAGTAATGTATTTGCTATTTGATGTTTTTCCTGGTTTCATATAAAATGAAGTACTGTTTTTTCAAGTTCTTTAAAGTATGACAATGGTGCTTTAATAGGGATTGTATCAAATCTGTAGATTGCCTTGGGTAATATGGCCATTTTAACAATGTTGATTCTTCCCAGCCATAAGCATGGTACGTTTTTCCATTTGTTAACATCTTCAGCTATTTATTTTCTCAGAGTTTCATAATTCTCTTTATAGAGATCTTTCACATTCGTTGTTAGGTAAATTCCCAGATATTTCATCTTCTTTGGCACTACTGTAAAAGGAATAGAGTCCTTGACTATATTTTAAGCTTACAAACACATGAAAAAATGCTCATCATCCTTAGTCGTCAGAGAAATGCAAATCAAAACCACTCTGAGATATCATCTAACTCCAGTAAGATTAGCCCACATCACAAAATCCCAAAACTACAGATGTTGGCATGGATGCCAAGAAAAGGGAACAATTCTACACTGTTGGTGGGAATGCAAGCTAATATGACCTTTTTGGAAAGAAGTTTGGAAAATACTCAAGGAACTGAAAGTAGACCTACTGTTCCATCCTGCAATTCCTCTACTAGGTATATACCCATATGATCAAAAATTATTTTGCAACAAAGACTTTCACACCAGAATGTTTATTGCAGCCCAATTAATAATTGCCAAGACATGGAAACAGCCCAAGTGCTCATCAACCCATGAATGGATTAACAAATTGTGGTATATATACATCATGGAATACTATGCAGCCATAAAAAGGATAGAGACTTCCACATCTTTTATGTTTACCTGGATGAAGCTGGAACATCTTCTTCTTAGTAAAGTGTCTTAAGAATGGAAAAAAATAGCCAATGTACTCAGTACTACTGTGAAACCAATTTACAATCACTCACACATGCATATGAAAAATGAAACACAACTATAGCCTAGGATGAAGGAGGGAAGGGGAGGTAGAAGGGAAGGGAGGGGGTGGGTTGATAGTGGGAGGGTTGGTAGGGGGACCACACCTATGGAGCATATTGCAAGTACAATTTGGATCTATCAGATATAGAGCATAAATGTCTTAATCCTGTAATTGGGTAAATGAGGTGAAGGCTACATTGTTTAGTAGGATGTAAGCACTCCAAATTGTACAAATAATCAACACATTGAATCCCATAATGGCCTAAATGTATTTATGATCTATGTACAAATGACTTAATAAAAAAAAAGAATAGAAGAAAAAGTATCCAATGTATTCAATACTACTATTAATTCAATATATAATCACCTACACATTCATATGAATGGGAAAACATGACTATAGTCCAGAAAGTAGAAGTGAAGAGGAGAGAGAGGGAAGGGGAGGGGGGAATATGGGTGGAGGGTGGGTATTTGGGGGGACCTCACCTAATGCCCTAATGTGCATGATGCAATGGTACATTTCAAAACTCTAAAGAAATGAGTATAATTGTGATGGATATGTTACTTAGTTCAATGTAAGCACTTGACATTGAATATCTAAGAAGTACACTGAACCCCATAAATGCATCAATGTACAAAATTATGATTTAATTTTAAAAAAAGAAAAAATATATAAAAAATAAAAAATAAAAAAAACTAATATTGAAGGTAAAAAAATACAAATTCTGATTCAGTAAGGCTGAAGTTAGTCATTTCTAATCATCTAATCAGACCATGTTTATGGGCATCTCTTGGGAACTTCTAATCACTGCCTAACAAGATCCCAAGTGGTGTCATGTTTCATTGTCTACACCCAACAGCCTAAGATACAAGAATGAAGAGGAAGCTTAGGTGTGGGACCTAAGGGAAGGTCAAGACCGACCCAGGGATTGTCAATTTGGGTGATTTAATGCTAACAGCAAAACCAAAACACCAGGAAGAAGTTGGTCTGTGAGGGAGTATGTTGAGTTTGGGCAATCAAGGATTTATTATATATTGTCATATATTCTAATTGTTTCTGACGTACTAGCTTGATATACTTTCTTGTGCGATCCTTTGTAACGTGGTAGTGGAAAGGAAAGAAATACAAGAGGAGAAACAAGAATTAGTTTGCTTTGATTTTAAGAAAGGAAGATTATACCTCAGGAGGGAAAGTTCAATTGGGCCTCATTTTACACCACCTTTATATTTTTCAGCCATCAACTCCTTCTCCACACCAAACACAGTTTAAAACCACACATGGTGTCTGTCCTTTGTATTCACCCACTATAAAATTAACAGCCCATTAAGAAACACACCTGCAGTGGCTTTATTCAGAGGCCAGTGCCTTGCAGCTTTTAACTCCCTAAAATACCTCCATTATTGCTTTTTGTGTTAAGGCCAAGAGTAATAACTATTTTAAGAATGTTCACTGTTAACTGTTAATAATAGATTTCAAATGCAATTTTGAACATAATTATGTATTACAGGACACATAATTTTGTGGAACTGACATTTATAATAAAATATGCCCTTTGAGATGATAAGTGACCAACTGAGGGCCTAATTTTTAAATAAAAGTTACTTTTTTTTTTCCATGTAAGACAGAGCACTTTGGTCCCTAAAGAGTTGATTATACATTTAACTCTTACAGTCCTGGAGCTGAAAAAAATGTTTCCTGTGAGCAGGCAATTAACAGACCATGTTTATGTGGACGCTTCTGTTCTCAATGTTCAGTATATTAAACTGCTATCCTAATTAGGGGCTTTTATCACTTCTTAAAATGCATCATTTGGTCACGGACACAGTACTATAAATATAAAACAATTTAAAATGTTCTAGGCTTGACAAACACTGTTTAAAAGGTGCTAAGAACAGCCTTTAATGAATAGATGCTGCCATTTAAAAAAATCTGGGCAAAACTGTTTGATGGACATTAACCTTTATAAACAAGCCTCACCAAATGCTACACCATCTCTTCCTTCTGCACTTTATAGCATCATATATTGCATAATGAGGCTACTTAAATGTTACTCACTAAATCAAAAGAAACTCATGAAGTTGTGTTGTTGAGGTTTCCTTGTTATTAATATTAGCACTACTACATATATCTGGAGCATATAGGCACGAGTCATTTATAAAAATTATTTTAAAAGAAGATGGTCTTGCCCTTTGAAAGCTTACATTACAGCTAAGACAAAGTAGGTGAACAGAGATGACAACATATGAATGACTATGTGGACTATACTTTAAATAAAAATAGCAAAGCCAGCTAGTTGCGGTGATTTGGTATTAGAGAAGAGTAATTCTCTCAGCTTGCAGATAGAAACTTTCTCAGCCTCTGACCTTTTAGAACTTAATAAATCAGAAAGAAAGATACCTCCTCGTTAGCAAAACACGCCAATGAATAGCCTGCTCCATTTTACCTTTTCTTAAAATTAGTTATGGATTATAATATAGTGATGATTCCTTCATTATTTTTGTTAGCTCAAAGGTGGGGAAAACTACAGAGAAGGGAATTATATGCAGAACAACAGTACAGAATGTGATTACAAATATCTGCATTCATTTAACTAACTGGATTACGTTGGGCCAAACAACAGTAATTCTGATGTTTTGTTTACAAACTATCAATAGTAGAGTTAAAATACAGCACTAAGGTACAGTTTTGTTTTGTTTTGTTTTTTACAACAGTCAGGCTTTAATTTTCATTGAATCCCTTTTTTTACAGAAGCATATCAGAAGGCCTCAGAAGACCATATTCTCCAGTAACAGGACACTTTTTTGCACAAATTTAAGATGAAAGGCAGAGAGCCACAGAGCATATCAAACTATGCACTATTGTAGTTATCACAATCTCTCCAACATCCACCAATTTACTCTGAGGTAAACACTCTTTTTGTAGATTGCAACATAGGCATCAACTCCTGAGCTCGAAAATCCAATGGCAGATAGGCTATATTGAACTAAGTGGTAGGAGCTTAGTTCATACAGAAAAGGTCAGGCTACTTGGAAGGTAAAAAAGAGGCCTAGAATTGGTGACAGACACTGTGTACAGTGGCTATATTGCCTAAATTCTGAGGGGTGGGGAACCTGCAGCCTTGGGGCCACATGTGGCCCTCTGGTTCTTGAGTGCGGCCTTTTGACTAAGCCTGGTATTTTATAGAATAAATCCTTTTGTTTAAAGAGGTACACCACAGAAAGATTAAGCTCTTCTTGCCTTCTTTGGTGCTTATAAAAGAACAACCTTGAAATCAGAAGCCACGGGTTCCCCACCTATTTAATAAAGCTAGACATTATGCATTCAATGATTCTGTGAAAAACTCAGTTGAATATTGGTATAAGACACTGACATGTGGTCATTGAAAAGATTCCATCATTAAGTGTTTATGCAAAAATAAGTAGGTTAAAGGTTATGGTATGGTCCCTAACATCAATCTGAGTAGTCTTGTAAAGACGTTAGCAAATTCCATAAAAAGTACCCGAGCTACCCTGCCCAAAGGAAAAAAAAAATGCCTTAAGAATGTCTTAACTCTCCCTTTAATCGTATAGCCTGTTCAGAATCTTCAAAATACACTGGTGTGGTCTTTTAGCTGAATTAGTTCTAGTGTGTGTCTCATGATATAAGAAGTACCATATTCCTTTTGCTCTTTTAAACATGATAATTTGTTTCACAGTCTTTGTAAATTTAGACTGTCAGTGCATGGGGAAAAATGGGAAAGCGAAATCAACCTTTATTCCTTGTGATCAAAAGCTGTGAGGAAATCAAAAGGATACTCAAAATCATCCAAAGAGTATATAGAAAAGCTTCCCTTTCCAGCCATGTGGCCTCATATTATTTCCCTTACATGAACTGTTGAAGAAAAATATGCATTCAACTCTCAATTTTTCAGAGTGATCATCCAGATTATGCATTACACATGCTTTTTGTATCAATTATAAAACCCAAGAGTCGTCAGGAAAATATAAAGGAAAAATGAGCCCTGCACATAGTAAGAAGTTGATAGATACCATTTGGATGAATTAATAAAACAGTAATGTCGATAATTTAGTCATTAGTCATTTTGATATTTCAGTTTTGGTGAGGGGATAAACTAAAAATTCCCATAGGCCTTTGGGAGTTAACTGTGAATAAAATATGTTTATAAGTAAAATCCCTCTGTTTTACTGACACTGATAATAGATTGCTTACTGTGTACAAAAAGTCCATTAGCTAATCTTGACTATATAAACAGAGATGATTCTATCTAGACACTGACAGAGTTCAGATTTCAGTACAGTAGCTTATCTAGTATTCCATATATCCTATCAGATACAAGTTAAACGCCATTGCTAAAATCGTAACCTTAATTAAAGGGCTTGTTTTGAATGGCATTTGACTTTGTCTTTTTGCTGAACATTTATTATTTAAAAGACTCAATTCTCTCTTTAAAAGGATTTCTTTGAATTTCATTGTAAACTTCCACATTCCCTAAAAAAGTTTAAAGTTTCAGAGTTCTTCTGGTATGGTCTATTGACCGTGAAGTAGCAGTCACAAAAATGAGTTTCCAAACTTAAGGCTCTGTGAATTGCTATACAATTTCACACACTGTAATGTAATTAATGTTTGTAGAAGCTTTTGTATGCTAATTACCAGTAGTACATAAAGTAGCCAATCATTTTGAATTTTCTTAGTGAAAACTAAAATTGAAATAAGACTCAAATTTATCATTATTATTTTTTTTTTTGTAGTTTTTGGCCAGTGCCAGGCTTGAATCCGCCACCTCTGGTATATGGGGCTGGCGCCCTACTCCCTTGAGCCACAGGTGCTGCCCATCATTAATATTATTTTTTATCATTATTTTGTTACATGTTCGAACATTTACTCAGAGTCATGGGACAACATGGAACAAAATACCTTCTTAAAGGATAATATTGCAAAAAATTAAGGATTAATGAATAAATGTGCATACATGTAATGAAAAATCCAAAAATCAAATTAAGAAAACAATTTTTATATATGCTACAAAAAGAATAAAATATGAATAACAAAAGAAGTTGTAAGACTTAGTACACGTCTTTGAAAGAAATTAATTTTTTTTAAATAAATGGAAAGACTTCCATGTTCATGGACCAAAAGACTTCTTGTTAGGACTATAGTAAGTTCTCAAATTGATCTACAGATTCAATCCCTGTCAAAATGTGAACTCTCATTTTTGCAGAAATAAACAAGCTGATCCTAAAATCCATGTCGATATGCAAGGAACTCAAAATAATGAAAACAATCTTTAAAAAAGAACGAAGTTGGAGGTCTCATAGTTCTTGATTCCAAAACTCATTACAAAGCTACACTGATGAATATAATGAGGACTAGCATTAGAATAGATATATAGATCAATGGAATACAATTGAGAATCCAGAAACAAAGCCTCACATTTATGGTCAACTGAATTTTCAACAAGGTCACCAAAATAATTCAGTGAGAGAAAGAATGGTCTTTTCAACAAATGGTGTTGGCACAGCCAGATAGTCACATGTAAAAGAATCAAATTGAAACCCTCCCTCACACGATATACAAACAATGTTCCAAAATGCATCAAATACCTAAATGTAAGGGCCAAAACTATAATATTCTCAGATGAACGTAAAGGCATAAATCTGGTATCTTTCACAGTTCTTCCAGTATTGTCTATTGACTTTGGATTTGGCAATAGTTTCTTAGATATATTAAAGCATAAGCAAGAGAAAAAATAGAAAAATTGAACTTTATCAAAATTAGGATACTATTAAAAAAGTAGAAGAACAGCTTACAGAATGGGGAAAAATGTTTCCAAATGATGTATCAGATAAGGACATACTTATATCTAGAATAACTCAACAATACAAAGTCAAAATAATTTTTTTCCATTCCTGAGATAATACTACTATAAAACCAATTTATAATCACTCACACTTTCATATGAGAGATGAATCATGACCATACCCCAGGAAGGAGGGAAGGAGAGAGGGATGGGAAGGGAGGAGGGTGGTTCGATAGAGGGAGAGTTAATGGTGGGACCACACCTATGGAGCATATTGCAAGGGTACAAGTCAAATGTATTAAGTATTGAACACAAATGTCTTAACACTGTGATTAAGTAAATGAGGTGAAAGCTATGTTAATTAGTACGATGTATGCACTCCAATTTGTATAAATAATCAGCACATTGAATCCCACAAAGGCATAAATGTATTCATGATCTATGTATATATGATTTCATAAAAAAAGTCAAAATAATTGAAAAATGAGGAAAGGATCTGAACAGACATTTCTACACATTTCTGCAAAGTTATATAAAAAGCAAATAAGCACAGCAAATAAGTCTCAACATTATTTAGTAGTCAGGGACATGCAAATTAAAACCATAATGAGATACCATTTCACACACATTAGGAAGACAAAAATAAAAACGACAGACAATAACAAGTGATGTTAAAGATGTGAAGAAATTGGCACTGTCATACGTTGCTGATAGGAATGTAAAATGGTGCAGTTGCTTTGAAAAATAATTTAGCAGTTCTTCAAAAATTTACACATAGAATTAGTATATGACTTAGTCATCCAACTACTTGGTATATCTTGAAAAGAATGGAAAACAGGTATTCTAACAAAAATATATACAGGAATGCTCTTTGCATCATTTTTTACAATAGCCCAAACATGAAAATCCACAAAAGAACAATCAACTGATGAAGAGAGGAACCAAATGTGGTATACCTATACGATGAAATATTTTTTGAGCCATAAAAAGGAATGAAGCCTTGATACATGCTACAGTATGAACAAACCTTGAAAATACTATGTTAAGTGAAAGAAGCCAGATGCAAGAGGCTATGTATTATATAACACTATTTGTATGAAATATAGAAATAGGAAATCTACAGAGACAAAAAGCAGATTAGCAGTTTCCAGGGGTCGGGAGAACATGAGGACGTGGAGTGACTGTCAACGCCTATGAGGTTTCTTTTTGGTGTAATGAAAATATTAAATAGTGGTGATGGCTACACAACTCTGGGAATACACTAAAGACTGCTGAATTGTAAACTTTAAATCATGAATTGTGTGGCATATAAATTATATCTCAACAAAGCTATTACTGGAATATGGATAGAAAGTATAAATTGGCATAGTGTGTGCACATGCATGCGCGCGCGCGCACACACACACACACACACACACACAATCATGTGCTGTCAAAAGAGTTTTGATGTATTTGCAAGTAGTTCTAGTATGTCACCTGCTACCTAGAAGCTGAACTCTCCCCTGACCAGTACTTTAGAATGTAGCACACAGTGGGGATGCCTATTTTCTATATATTTTATACAATGCTGGATATAGGTTATTATGATCACATTCCTCTGAGGTGTGGGATGGTAGTCGGAGAGCTGATGATTGCTCAGTTAATCCAGCTCTCCTTTTTTTTAATTTTAGAATACAAGTTCCCAGAGGAGGACAGAGCATGCACATGTTTCTAAATTCTTAACATTAACTTACTGGGAATTTAATAAAAACAATTATATGATGTTTGATCTATCAAATAGTTGAGAGTAATGAGGGGATTGTATATCTTCTTTTGCAGGCTTCCAGAAAGAGAAACATCTACTAGCCTAGGCACCAGTTCTCATGGATTACCGTACTGCTATATTCTTTGATTTCTACCTTTTAGGAACCCAGAAAATCTTCAATAATATCAAATAAAACCTAAGCACAAACCAAACTCATGACACAGAATAATAATAATAATAATAATAATAATAATAATAATAATAATAAATGCTACTGATAAGAGTTAAAAAGCTCTTAACAGGGACTGGGAAACAGGCACAGAGAAAAAGGGGGAGGGATACCTTTAAGAATGACCTGTGCAGCCATTGGTCACTGGATGTTGCTAGGCAGAGCAATGCCAGGGGAGGAACTTCCCCTGGGGATTGGGTGGAAAAAGCAGGCCAACACAAACGAAGGGCCAATTAACAGAGGCCAGCAAGTTAAGGTTTAAAGAAACCAAAGAATGTACACCAGCTAGGTTGGAAGGACTCAACCAGTGTTTAGCAGGTTTGGGCAGGTAGACAAAGAATAAAAGTGCAAACCCAGCCGTGCTGCAATGGCAACCTATTCGGGACCCTTCCATTGTGTTGGAAGCTTTCCTGTCTTCTTCTAATAAGCCATCACCCTATTGCTTCTGCTTCCCTATAGTCCATGAATTCATTCTTCAATGCTTGACATCGAGAACCCCACCAGGAGGAGAAAAATCTGTTAGCATTACCACACTTTATTGTGTCCTTTTTTGGAGCTCTTATCTCTTATTTCTGAAATATCAAAATGCTTCTTTCACGTTCCGTATTCCATACAATTGGATGTCCCAGTTTATCTCTGACGATCCCCCTTGCCCCTCCGTACTGCTTTCTCCGGAACTTTGGTTCCTTCCCAGTCTTCTTTCTTACTAGCCTATTCAATGTCTCCCTCTCAATCGGCTTCTTATTGTCTTCAAACAAGCACAAGCCTCTTCTCTTACAAAAAAATAAATGATTCAATTGCCCCTTGTCTAGTTATCACACTATTTATCTTCTTCCTTTCTTTGCAAAACTGTCTGTATTGCTTCATTATCCATTTACTATTTAGGCTACTATTATCTGCATTTTCCCCTTATTATGCTATTATTCCACTTGCTTAAATACTACTCCTTAAGGTCACTAAGATTGATTTTTTGTTTCCCCAGGCCTAGCTCAAACTACTACAAAACAGTCATCTTTTTTTATCTTCTTTCTTTTAAGTCTCTTAATCACCTAACCATCTCATTTCTATCTCTGTACAACAGTTGGTTGCATGTTATTTTGCATAGTGAATGTATTCATGCATGCTTCTCTCAGCTCTCCTATTTAATGGGAACATTTTCAAGGGCAAATGCTATGTCTTCTGTTTCATTTGTTAACTTTCCAAAGTACTTAGTACAGTTTAAACAGCAGCTAGGCTGATATAGCAGTAAAGATCATGAGCTTCTGTGTTTCTGAATGCTAAGACTTTCATTTTTCTTTCCTTTTGATTATTTTAATGGAGAGTTTGAAGTTGTCAGGCATCATTTTCTTTCAACTCAACTTCTTAATTTTATTCTTCCCTCTCCCAGAACCAAGAAAATAGTATCTGTGTATAATTCTGCCCGGGACACTCTCAGTAGGATATATAATAGAAAGAGGAAACACTGACTAAAATGACTAAGGGAAAAGAAAAGCTGAAAGAGGAGTACAGGGTGGCATCTGTGGTTCAGACGAGTGGAGACTGGCCCCATATACCAGAGGTGGCGGGTTCAAACTGGGCCTGGCCAAAAACTGCAAAAAAAAAAGAAGTACAGAAGTAACCCCCAAAGACTCTTAAGAGTAAAAATGTGGAAACTAAAAATATATAAGTGATTATTATCTACGCGGTTACAAAAGTTATATATAGGAGAAATGGAGATACGTATTAAATGTTGAGACACTGGGACTTCATCTTCAAAACTCAATTTCACATAACTAAAATTACTTTTGATTTCACAAAAGAGCTAGTAAAATGTTTGAACTTCCTTATGAAGTAATACAGGCTGAAATATATAAATGGAAACTAAACAGAATTGTATGTGTGCATACACATGGCTGATAAATTTCTACAATGAATTGGTTCCTCCCAAAACTAAGATGTTATAAAGATATTACGTGAAGATCTTTTACCTCTGCACAGACTAGTCTAGGAGGATAAATATGCCATTCTATAGCTTACCATGAAGTGACCTTGTCAGATGTAGAGAGGACTGTGCTAAAGACACCACAAAACAGACCCATTCCTTATGGCATTACAGGAAAAAATGTGAATTAGTTAAAAAAAATGAGTAAAATGAGAATTAAAGCAGAACAAGAATGAAACATTAAACATATATGATCAAGAACATTTAACATGAATTTTTAATGCAATAAATAAGTTTGCCTTTTAGCATAGGGAACTCTTTCCATAAATCTGCTTTAGAAGTCAGGTCTCTAGTATGCTTTAGAAAAGCTTTTGTTAAAACTGAAGTATATTGATAAAGTGATTTAATATAGTTGAAAACAAGCTGCAGCACTCTAGCTGGGCCCTCTGAAACCCTGTGTTGGAGAAACATCTATATAGCATTATAGGAAACATTTACTGTAATTTGCCATCAATCTTTAAAAATAATACTGTTAAGCTCCCAATAATGTTGTCTTTGTTAGTACATTACTACTATTTTATTCATGCGGTTTGTTGTACTTATATGAATTATTCCCGATTCCACCACAATGTCCTGGGCTCTAATATCCTTTAAGTAAAAGATACTGAAACTATGGGTTGACTCAAAGGGCAGCTGAGTACATTTTAATATCCACACGTCCTATGAACCAATATTGCAGAACCACAAAATTATACCGTAGGCTGGTGTTCCATCTGAATGCACAATGATTACCTGGGCGGGGCTGGTGCAGTTCTTTAGATTGTTACCACAGAATGAATCTTTATTTACTGACTGGGTCTGTGAAATAAATATCTGTGAACGTCCTGCTAAGTAAACTTAAAATTCAAAGTCCACAGTTGTCATTGCATATATTGCTCCACTGTAGCCGTGCCACGGGTAAAACAAAACAAGGCAAAACCAAAACAAACACAAAACACCCCCCCACACACACACAGACACACTCCTTTTGATAGGTCGACAATGAAAGCGGTTGTGAAAGGTACACTTTGCACTGTCATTTAATTTTCAATTCTCCAGGGTACTTGTGTGTGTGTGTGTGCGTGTTTATGTGCGTGTCTGCATTTTTTACTTTGCAGAGGAGGGAAAATGCTTGCTGAATAGAGATCTTTGGTGTGAAATAGAAGATTTGCAAAGTATTCTTAGGGAAGGGCTACTGTATCCATCGATGTTTTTAATCAACATAGCTCTTACTTAAACAACTGGCCTTTAAAAAAGAATTTGTTTTTAAAAAAGGGAAAAAAAGGCCCAAAGAAGGGTGCTAAGTGAACAGTAAGGAGAAACTGGATGCTAATCTTAGACCTGCCTGCAGTTCCATCTATTGTGCGAGGCAAGTCACTTAGCCATCTTGTGTTTTCCTTTTCAACTATAAAACAGGGGTAATAATAGCTGCTGCAGCATAAAACTGTTACGTGGATAAAAGACATTAAAGTATTTTGAAATTGTAAATGCTCTCTAAGTGCAGGCTGTTATTGTTACATACATGTCAAAAATCCAAACTCATAAGGCAGAAAACTGGGAATTAATTATTTGAATTACAACAGAATTCTCGGAAAGTATTTTCAACGGCAAATGTGGCTTACAAACTTTATAGACATACGTTGTAACCACTTTCCAAGAGTATATCCCTTTTGCAAAGATATCCTACTTTTACGTGGACTGGCTCCTTGTTCTTTCTTAACTACAGAATTGAAATTCACTGACTCCTAACGAGTACAGCTAGAAGGGACCTTAGAGATAAGCTAGTCCTACTGAGATCACCCCATGTTTGTCAAAGCTTTAGCAGTTGCTAAGAGAATGAAGGGCAGAGAATGCAAAGAGGACGGGAGTGGGAGGTTTGGCGTCCTTTTCCCTCTCTCATCATATCTGGGGAAATCTGTCTTTTATCTGATTTCATATTTATATTTGTTAATTTCCAGGTAACACTTAATTTGTAAAAAGGGTTTCACTACCCATCACAGCCCTCCCCATCCCCCAGAGGATTGAAAGTCAACTCCCTTATTTTTCAGAAGAGAAACTGGAGCCCAGAAAGGTGAAGCTATAGTCACTGTTTGGTCTTGGCTACAGCATCTTTATGACAGGCTATAAATTGTGTCGCATCAATCAGCTGTATGTTGTTTACATGGTCATATATTCAGCAGCCACTGACTAGAAAAATGTCATTTCCCCCCCAACTTCGTGGAGCTAGATCCTGAAGGATAAATTTTAAAGAAATGCCACCTTCCCCCAAGGCCAGCCTTTTGCAAAATTATAAAAGAGATAAAGGCTGTCTTTAGCATCCTTTAGTTCTCTTCTTCTCACCTACCCTTCTTTGTTCCCAGGGCTTGATTTTAGCATCCAAACTGCAGAAATTCATACCCTGCACTCCCCAATAAATTGCATCTAGATTGCTATTGACAATGTTGGACTCTACCTGAACCCTATGCTCCTGGAAAAAACATTGGTTTAGAAATTTCCCCAACCTTTTGTTTTCTGAAACTGAAATTCTCCCATCCTTTTATTTTCTGGGAAATGGCTGACTGCAACCAAACAACACACACACTCATGCACACACAAAACACACTCTTCCTTTTATGATTTATTAGATCAGGCTCTGTGTCCCATCTTCCATATGACTCCCATACGACTCACCTATGACTCCTTGTTTCTCTGTGGCAAGTCCAAACACAGCCCTTTCCTCTATTACCTGCACCTGCTGAAAGGCCCCATACAGACTCTCCAATTTGCCATTCTTTGTCTCATAAATAATTAGCTGAGATTCAAACTATTTGTTCCCCTAAAAGTAGCTGGACACAGAGAAAAACAGTTCCTGTTCTGCTGACTGAGACTTCCCCCTTTTGCTACACAATCTCATCTGCCGATTTTCCACATATAATTTATACAGTCTTCCCTATAAAAGACTAAGGCAAAATTTCTCTATTGCAATGATAGCCTGAATAAACTCAACTTCCTTACTTATTCAGGTTTTGCCTTTGACACTTCTTTATTGAAAACCTCTTCAGCAACTTACATATTTAGTTTGTGTTACATTATTACAATAATAAATGAAAAATATAAAATGTGGAACCGGGCATGCTCTGTTCTAGTCCTGTTTCTCTTTGTGTGATCTTGACTAAATGAAAAAGGTGAATTACAGATCAAGTTCACTAATGAATACAGATACAAAAATACTCAATAAAATTTTAGCCAATACACTATAGGTACGCATTAAAAAATTATATATCACTATCAAGTACGCTTCATCCCAGGGATATATGGCTGGTTTAATATATACAAATCCATAAAGATAATTCACTATATGAATAGAAGCAAAAACAAAGACCAAATGATCCTCTCAATAGATGCAGAAAAAGCATTTGATAAAATTCAGCATCCTTTCCTCACAAGAACACTTAAGAATATAGGTATAGGTGGCACTTTTCTAAGTCTAATTGACGCCATCCATGACAAATCCACAGCTAATATTATACTGAGTGAAGTAAAAATGAAAGTTTTTCCACTGAGAACTAGAACCAGACAAAGATGTCCACTATTGCCACTACTATTCAACATAGTGCTAGAAGTTCTAGCCAATGCAATCAGGCAGGAGAAGGATATTAAGGGCATTCAAATAGCAGAGAAAGCAAAACCTTCGCTCTTTGTAGATGATATGATCTTATACTTAGAAAACTCCAGAGACTCAACTACAAGACTTCTGGAAATGACTAAGAAATACAGTAATGTCATGGGGTATAAAATCAATGTCCACAAACAAGTTGCCTTTGTATACACCAAGAACAATGAAGCCAAGAAGCAAATCAAGAACACAATACCCTTCACAGTAGTTTCCAAGAAAATAAAATAACTGAGAATATATCTAACAAAGGAGGTGAAGGATTTCTACAGAGAGTATTATGAAGCCCTAAGAAAGAAATAACAGAAGAAATTAACAAATGGAAGAACATACCATGCTCTGAATCAACATTGTTAAAAGTCTATACTACTCAAAGGATCTACAGACTTAATGCCATCCCCATTAAAATACCAACATCATACTTTCAAGATTTGGAAAAAATAATAGTTTGTTTGGTATGGAATCAGAACAAAACCCATAGAACCAAGGCAATTCTTAGCCATAAAAACAAATATGGAGGCATCACTTTACCAGACTTCAGGTTATACAAGTCCACAGTGATCAAAACAGCATGGTACTGGCACAAAAAAAGGAGACATAGATCTATGGAACAGAGTAGAAAACCAGAGATGAAACCAGCCTCATATCACCGTTTGATCTTTGATAATCCAAACAAAAGCATACACTGTGGAAAAGAATTCCTATTCAATAAATGGTGCTGGGAGAACCAGATAACCACATGTAAAAGACTGAAACTGCACCCACATCTGTTAGTACTTACAAAAATGGACTCATGGTGGATAAAAGATTTAAATATAAGACATGAAAATGACAAAAATTATAGAAAAAAGTGTGGCAAGTGTGGCAAAAACTCTAGATGGCATTGGCCTGGGTAAAGATTTTATGAAGAAGACTCCATTGGCAATTGTAACAAAAACAAAAATAAATAAATGGGACTTAATTAAGATAAAAATCTTCTGCAAAGCTAAGGGCACAGCAATTAAGCAAACAAAAAAACCTTCAGAATGAGAAATGATATTTGCATGTTACAAATCAGATGAAGGATTGATAAACAGAATCTACAAAGAACTCAAATTAGTCAACCAAAAAAGAGTAAACAATTTTATTTATCACTGAGCAAGAGATATGAATATGGGCAGTGCCTGTGGCTCAAAGAAGTAGGGAGCTGGCCCCATATGCCAGAGGTGGTGGGTTCGAACCCAGCCCTGGCCAAAAACTGCAAAAAAAAAGAGATATGAATAGAACCTTCTCCAAAGAATACAGATGAATGGCCAATAACAGATGAAAAAATGCCTAATCTGTGTGGGTGCCTGTAGCTCAGTGGTTAGATGCCAGCCCTGTGCACTAGGGGTGGCAGGTTGGAACCTGACCTGGGCCTGCTTAACAAAAACAAACAAACATAATTGCTCAATGTCCCTAATTATCAGAGAAACACAAATCAAAACCACCTTGAGATAACATGTAAACTCATTGAGAATAGCTCACATCACAAAATTCCAAAGCTGCAGATGCTAGCGTGGGTGTGATAAAAAGGGAACACTTATACTGTTGGTGGGACTGAAAACTAATACAGCCTGTTTTTAAAGAAGTATGGAGAATTCCCAAAGAACTAAGAATAGATTTTCTATATGATCCCCCCATCCCATTATAAGGGATCTGCTCAGAAGAAAAAAGAAATCATTTTCCTATAAGGTCATATACACTAGAACGTCTATCATAGCTCAATTCACAATCTCCAAGATGTGGAATCAACCCAAGGGCCCATCAATGTGTGAATGGATTAATAAACTGTGGTATATGTATACCATGGAATAGTATTCAGTTATACGAAGTTAGAGACTTTATGTCTTTTGTACTAACCTTTGATGGAGTTGGAGAATATTCTAGTTAGTAAAGTATCACAAGAATGGAAAAGCAAGTATTCAGTATACTCAAAATTAATGGTAAACCAGTAGATGAACAATACACACCCATACAAGAGAAAAACACAAACTCAACTTGGAGAAGGTAGATGGGAGGAGGGAGGTGGTCGGTGTGCTCTCACCTAATAGGCACAATGGAAGTGTATATGGCACACCTCCTGGGTGAGGGGCCTGACTACAACTTGGACTCTACCTCACAAATGCAAACAATGTAACCGAATTATCTATATCCTCATATTAATCTGAAATGATAAAAATATAGGTGAATAGAATTTCTCTGAAATGTGTCACAAGTAGACTCTGGAATTTTGTGTTAAAAGTCTTTTGTGGTCTTCATAGACATTTCATAAGTGGATGTTAGTACGGTGTAAAACTTAAGAAACGAGGCTCTGGAATCAGACCATCAGTTTCTAGCTCTGTGATCTTGAGTAAGTTACTTAACCTCTCTGTGCCTCGCTTTCTCATTTGGAAAATGGGGGTTACAAGGTTACCATCATGATATCATTTGTATAAAGTGTCTGGGACAATACTTGGCTTGTAGTAATTGTTTAATACATTGTAGCCATCCTCGGCAACCTACTTTATGGAATGGAATCACAAGAGATCTGAATTAGAATATAAAATTAATATACTCTGATGACAACTATATGATGACTTGCTTTCTTGCATGTTTCATTTTCTTCAGGCAGATAATTCTGAGTTTCAGTGTAACTGGCAAAAAAATAGCAAATGGTGGTTCTTGTATCCTCAGATATAAAGGAATTAAATAGTCACAGAGACGGTAATGGAGAAAAGGAAAATAAGAAAGATAAGAAAAATAGGAGAGGAAAGCTTGGCAGATCTTTTCCTTTGCCACCTCTGGCCTATACACTCCCCTCAGCATTAACAAACTGCTGGGGAATTCTGATCTAGGCTAGAAGTTGTACAGCAAACCGCATCATGAATTGAAAACTAGAATAAACCATGATATTTTCCTGAACCCGAAGTATTACTTTTTACTGAAACATGTATTAAACCAAAGTTGATCTAACAAAGCAAAAACAAACAAACAAAAAAAATCAAACCAAACCCACAAACCCCCCCTCAAAGGAATTAAAAACACAGTGAGAAGAACTGTAACCCAAACAACCACTGTATAAAACAAAACATCTTATCTGCAACTAATGAACCAAAATAAAACTGTCTTACCATCCCTATAAAACTGTGAGACTCTTGAGGGTAAGGTTGGGGCCTATCCATTCATTTATTTGTTCATTTTTAATTTCCCAAAATTACTCAGAATAGTGTCAGCTATACATTTTGTTCTCAATTTCCACTTTTGAATCAATTTCCTCCTGAAATTTACATGGTTTAAGAGTCTCTGTACTGAATATCATGCCAAGAAAAATTAAACTATAAACCTCCAAATATTTTCAATGTTTGTATATTTTTTTTTTTTGAGACAGAGCCTCAAGCTGTCCCCCTGGGTAGAATGCCGTGGCATTACAGCTCACAGCAACCTCCAACTCCTGGGCTCAAGCGAGTCTCCTGCCTCCGCCTCCCAAGTAGCTGGGACCACAGGCGCCCGCCACAACGCCCAGCTATTTTTTGGTTGCAGCCGTCATTGTTGTTTGGCGGGTCCGGGCTGGGGATTCGAACCCACCACCTTAGGCGTACGTGGCTGGCGCCTTAGCCGGTTGAGCTATAGGCGCCGAGCCCAATGTTTGTATATTAAGACAATGGTCATTCAATGGGAATAAGATGTTGGGAGTGCTGGTACTGTTACTGTAATATTTATTGTAAATAACTCAGGTAATTCAAGGTCATGTTGAAGTTTAATTTAACAAGTCAGGACTCAAAGTGATTTTTTTTCTTTGCCCCCAGTAGGAATAATTCATGTAACCCAACTAGAAAAAAAATTCATGTTATCCCACTTTGTCATAAACTATCACTTTTACACTAAGCAGAAAAAGGCTTTTTCTTATTATAAACGAAAAATTTTCATATGCCCTTTGTAAAATGTTATATATAAATGCTTGGACACAGAGAACTTAATCAAAACCCACGTTGCTTTAGGGTAGTTATATGTGAAATGCAATTTCCATTGTATTGAAGCCTCCATTCTGCAAATATTTATCTATTTTCAAAATTGCCAACACATTTGAAAAGCTTAATTGGTTTATACTCAAGGCACTGGAGAAAAGAAAAAAAATTACTTTCAAAAGGTATTTGCATGTATTTACTCTGTCCATGAAGAGTGCTTCTTTCAAGTGATCGTGAAACTCAATGTGATGTGAAACCATCCCAGATATTGTCCTAATGATCAAATTAGAAGAAAAGTCATCATTAATCAAACAATTGTTTTGATCACTGTACCTTTTTTTTCTGATTTATCGGAAACTTTTCCTCCAATTGGAGAGTAAGTAGTATCCATGGACTCGGTCCCTCTGTTCCCTTTGCTAACTCCATTTGCATAGAGCTCTCCTTCAACGGGCTGCAACTGCCAAGTCAGGCCGAACAAATGTACTGCTGCAAGAAAACAAGCCATATATTAACTTATTCCAGACTCACCGCGAAAGTTTCCAAACCATCTTTCTCTTTGCACCTATAAAATGACCAGTTCTCTGTTAGGCCAAGCAACTAGGAGTTTTTGACTACATCATACTTGCAGTTACTTCTATGCTATAAATACATATAAGTACATACTAACATTTGCTAAAATAGCTGCTGTTAAACAGTAGCTGTTGTTGAAATGAAGACTAACACCATCCCAGTGATAGAATTAGAAGTTGGGGTATTAGTTAACCAATTCTAGTGGGACTAGACTCAGTTCCTCAGTGCTGTAACCCCTTCTTTTCCATTTCCCTTAGTTATGTAACTCTACTTTGCATGTGGAAACTACCGTAATGATGGGTGGGCCATCACAATAACATGGAAGACCTCTATGGCTCTGATTTAATTCAGTTTGGCAAATACCAATATTTCCTGAATCCCTCCTATGCACAAGGCCCGATGATGGCTGCTGCAGTTGTTAAAATCTAGATGCGTATTAAGGTGGGATTTAGCAAACATAAAATGTTATGCTGAATAATTGACACAAGACAGGTTCAAACTGCTATTAGATTGAAAGTACTCAGTGTTGGTCAGTGTGCAGGAAAATGGGTATTCTCATAAACTCTTGATGAGAGTATAAAACTACAGTGATCTTTTTGGAGGGCAACATTTAAAATTTGACTTATCCTTTGAGCCAACAAGATTTAATTTCTATGAATTAATTATACATGTCACCAAACTATAACGCTGTCCACTGCAACATTTGAAAATAAAAAAGAGCCAATGATCCCATATATCACTAGGCAAGAGACATGAATAGAACCTTCTCTAAGGAAGACAGATGAATGGCTAACAAACATATGAAAAAATGCTCATCATCCCTAATCATCAGAGAAATGCAAATCAAAACCACCCTGAGATATCACCTAACCCCAGTAAGATTAGCCCACATCACAAAGTCCCAGAGCTGCAGATGCTGGTGCAGATGTGGAGAGAGGGGGACACTTTTGCACTGTTGGTGGGACGGCAAATACAGCCTCTTTGGAAAGAAATATGGAGAATCCTCAAAGATCTCAAATTAGATCTCCCATTTAACCCCGCAATCCCACTACTAAATATCTACTCAGGAGGACAAAAATGTCCTTTTTACCTTAAGGATATTTACACTAGATTGTTCACTGCAGCTCAATATACAATCACCAGAATGTGGAAACAACCCAAATGCCCATCAACTCAGGAATGGATTAACAAATTGTGGTACATGCACACCATGGAATACTATTCAGCCATAAAAAAGATAGTGACTTCACATCTTTTGTAATATCCTGGATGAAGCTGAAACACATTCTTCTTAGTAAAGTCTCACAAGAATGGAAAAGTGTACCTAATACTAATATGAAGCCAGTAGACGATTCAAAGCGTTCCTAAACAGGAGAAAACTCATTTCAATCAAGTTGGGGGGAGGGGTAATGAGGGAGGTGGAGCGGGTAGGGGTGCTCTCACTGAACGGGCATGGGTTGGGGGCTTTGGCACACCTTTTGTGTGTGGGACATAGCCATAAGACAAATACTACTTAACAAAATCAAATATTTTGGCCTGGCTGCTCATACCCTCACATTAGCCTGAAATAAATAAATGCATTAATGTACACAGTTATGATTTAATTAAAAAATTAAGAGGTAAAAAAATTAAAAAAAGAAAGTTGTGTCCAATCTAAATATTCATCAAGAGTAGATTAATCAAATAACTGATGAGATAGTGAATAATATGAAGATTAGGTGCCTGTTAAAAATCATGTTATAGGCTGGGCACAGTAGCGCACACCTATAATCCTAGCACTCTGGGAGGCCAAGGTGGAAAGACTGTTTGAGTCCAGGAGTTCAAGAAGAGCCTGAGCAAGAGCAAGACTCTGTCTCTTACAAAAATAGAAAAATTAGACGGCCCTAGTGGTGCATGACGATAGTTCTAGCTACTCAGGAGCCTGAGGCAGCAGGACTGCTTGAGCCCAGGAGTTTGACTTTGTAGTGAGCTATAATGACACCACTAGTGGCACTCCAGCTCAGGTTACAGAATGAGACTCCAACTCAAAAATAAAATACCATGTTGCAGGAGACTATGCAATAGTATGGGGAAAACTCATGATGCATCATATGCATAGTGAACAGTATGAATAGTATAATCTGAGATGTGTGTTTGTGTGCATGTGTGCAAGAGGCCTGGAGAGAAAAAGGTCGGGAAGGAGCTATAGCAACATGTTAATAGTATAGGGAACTATGGGGAATTTTTATTTTCTTCTTTATGATTTTTATATTTTTCATATTTTTTAATGATGAACATGTGTGATATTTCCCATCTGGGAAACAAAGAAGCTGTCATTTTAAAAGAAATGTTTTAAAGGAACAATGGATTAAAATTGGTTGGGCTGATCAAGGAGATTCTTTAAGGAGAAACGTCATAAATGGCATTTCAGGACTTTGGTAACAAGTCGTGAGTGTGTGTGTATGTGTGTGTGTGTGTGTGTGTGTGTGTGTGTGTACACATATTCATGTATGTGTATAGGTGTGCTGGGGGAGGGGATAAGAAAAAGGGAGAGAAAGGGAGGAATCCAAAATGGCTAAGGTGTTGAGCCTAACTAAAACAATGGGGAAACCATTAATAGAGTTAGGGAATGCTTCACTCAGACCAGCACTTGCTATATATAGTTGGCGCTGGATATGTGTTTTATTGAAAGAGGACTAGTTGAACATGTGATTTGAGCCAGGGTGAAGGCATGGGAGGAATGTAAGAAATTTGGCTTTGGGGATGCTGGGTTCCAGGGACCGATGGGCAATCCAGAGAGTGATGTTAGCCGTAGGAAGTTTGACATCTGGAGGAATACTAGAGCTGGAACAAGAGTGCAAAGTCATATCTACCAGAAGCAACAGTTGTGAGAGTGAATAAGGTCACTGAAGGGAGAGACTGTTAGGAGAGAACACTGCCTAGGCCAGAAACTCAGGGTGGGAAGAAACTCTTGTTTTCTCAGTGCATTTTCTCAGTATTGAGCAGATCCTACCAAAATGCAAAAATAAAAGAATCTGCTCATAAGCCATCTCGTACATTTTTTTTCCTTTGTGCCTTTAGGCGGACTGAAAAGGGATAATTTGTATGTGTAACACTCATACTTAATGTCTGAATTAGTGACTGAGAACAGAGGAGCTAGCCAGAGAGCCTATTTAAAAATCATTCATCCACTTTTAGTTGGAGCTAAAGAGATTTCCAACACCTACTTTCTAATTTATCCTTAAAGTTTTAAGCATTTAATTGGTTTCTACCCTTTTCTTTGGATTAAGGCCAGTGCTGCCTGATGAATTTCTCCTGCAATTATTGGAAACAATTGCAGCTCAGTGGCTAGTGGTTCTGAGTAAGGTATGGCACACAGCACGTTAAAAGAGCTGTACTGGTGCCATCTTTGTGATTTCCTTGCCAAAGGACTTGAAGTTTGGTTTAACATGCTTGTCCCAATTAAAGGCGTTTATCATTTTAATAGAAAATTTGGTTTACTCTGCCCACCAAATTATTTGAATGTGATGAATAGTAGAAGCTATATTGAAAATCTGTTTCATTCCCTTGGTTCAATTACTTTTGTGAAATTAGATGGGCCATATGTAACAAAAGGCAGAGCAGTTCTCATTTTGAAGACCAAGGGGGCTATTTTATATACTTTATTTAAGTTAAGTCAATTTCCTGAGGGCAGTTAAAAATGAGAGCAAATGCATGTAGTGAGATTCACGTCTAAATATATGAGGCAAGGATTAATTTTTCACCATGAAATGAAATGGACTGCTTCCAGCCAATCAAGACAGATGAAGAGGCCTGGGCACATTTAGTAGGGAACTCTTCAAATACAAAGCAGCCTTACAATTTTTCGAATTTACTGTATCGTTCCTAGGTACCAAGCTGTTTGGAATTTATACCTATATGAATATGTACTGAAAGTTAATTACTTGCTAGAGGCCACAGGTACCAGAGCAAGGCTACTGGCTTTTTCTTTGCTCCAAATCAAACTTCCATATGCTGAATTTTGCAAGAAAGCCAAAAAGTACATTGATGTGCAGGACAGACTGCAGTCACTAAACTTCAGTGTTCAGGTTTTATTAGAAGTAAATAATATTTCATCCATATAAAGACCAGTAAATAAAATTATTTTGACCACTAATATATACCAACACACCACCAGAAAGATATGATAGTACTTCTTGTATGATGATGCAGTATATTTATTGATTTATTCAATAAATATTTTCAAAGCTTGTGCTTTGCTTACTGGGAATGTTGGGGATACAGGCAAAAATAAGATTAAAAATATTTAACAGCCAGGACAGAATAGGCACTGAGTAAAAAAACTGTATCAGAAATAAAAGCAAATATAATCCACACAGCACATGCTGGCTGCATGTCAGCCTTGGATACGGGATGAAGATATGGCATTCTTAGCTTCTGGTGGGTTCTGATCCATCTCTGTATTATGTGTTTAGATCCATACTCTTTAGGCAAGTCTCTCAAACCCAAGGAGATGCATTATGAACCAACTGGCAAGAATTAAGGACATAACTAGAGATGAAAAACAGGGTAACGTTAAGTTACACTTATATATTGATTCAATTTTTTTGAGTGTCTACTTTGTGCCAGGCACTGTTTTCCAAAGTGTATAACAGTGACCACAATTGAAAAAAATCTCTATTCTCTCAGAACTTGTATGAGAAGGTGGTGAGTTAGGACAGGAAAAGAAAAAAAAAGTATGATATAAAATATAAAACAGATTATAACTTATGGAAAGAAAGAAAGAAATAACATTATACTGTCAGGTAGTTATAAGTACTGTGAAGAAAAAAAATAGGTAAGGGTGATCGAGGAAGGCCTCCCACAGGAGGTAATACTTGAACCAAGATCAGAATGAAGTGGAGTCACTATGAATATCTGGTGAAAGTATCTTACAGACAGATGCCAGAAATTACAAAACCATTGTAGCCTCTCAGGGAGTCTGTGGGGAACACTAGGAGCTCAGTGGGAGCTCAGTCAGGAAGACAAAGAATCGTATAAAAACTCATACGCAGAAGACTGGGCCCATAATCCCATCATCTTAGTGCTCTAATCAACTTTACATACTGGTCCCCAATAAACAAGAAGTGGATAGAAACTAATAACAGTAAAATCTCACATATCAGAATATGTACCTCCAAATCATTACTGTTGGTTAAAGTAGATGTAAGTACTCCCAACCCCAAGTAAAGTCAGTTATTGTACCTAAAGACATATATAATATATATACTCAATGAGTAGAGATAGACACTATTCAGATCGCTCAGGGAGTACCAATCCCATTATTTGTATTCCAATAAAATTCAATGGCTGGACAGAATATGTATGCCTAATCAGACACTCCAGGAGTAATGTCTTTTCAGCTGATTAAGAACAGCAGTCCCTAATGCTCTTTTAACAAATGTCTCCTGGTGCTAAGCCCTGTAAATTTTATAATTATTATCCTTCTTGTTTTATCCTATTGCAAAGAGCTATACTCTGAAATTATAAATTCATTACAAAGTTGAGGTAACAAATGGATTATCTTGCTGTCCCCAATTGCCAAACTCAATCAAGCACCTTGGATCTTAAGGCATCCTGACTGTATGAACAGAAGCTCTTATTAATTTGCACATTTCTATAGAAACGTCCAAGTCTCTCTGCAGTTATCTGTCCGTGTTCTGTTAGGCTGTTGGATACTTTTGTTCTCTTAAGTAAGATGACTGGTCTCTAGCAACAGTTGTAACTGATAATTCTTTCCTATTCCACTCCCCTTCATAAGGCAAATATTCACTTAATAAAAAAGAGACCACAAGAATGAATGCTTCAGAAGTGGATGTTAGAAATACATGCTGAGAGACTTAGGCCTGTATTGTCCAATATGGTAGCCACTCATCACATATGTCTATCGTGCACTTGGAATGTGGCCAGTCATAAAGACCTAGTACACATATGAAAGAATGTAAAATAGGACATTACTAATTTTATATTGAATACACATTGAAATGATAATATATTGGCTATATCAGATGAAATAATTTTTTATTTAAATTATTTTACCGGTTTCTTTTGACTTTTCAAATACGGTCATTATAAAATTTTAAATACCGTAAGTGGTTTGAATTGTATTTCTACTGAATGGTGACAATCTTGACTACTACGTTTCATAAAGAGATATGGCGTTTTTAATTTTGCACCCTATCACAGAGTCTACTATCGTATACTGAAGATCTCTGTATACATGTCTGCCTCATCGTTATTAAGCACTCAAAAGGCAGGAACCGTGCCTTCCTCATGTTCTGTCCCTGGTACCTAATCCAGTGCTTGGTAGTCAGGAAGTATACTGATAGAAGTAAAAGTAGTACAGCGACTTTGGAAGGCAATTTTGATACCTATTACAATCTAAATTAAGAGTGTTCTTTGGCCAAGGAAATCTACTCTCAGGAGTCTAAAAAACATAATAACCACATACGTGCATAAAGGAGCATGTACAAGGAAATGTACTAGAGCAGTAAATTGCTAGTTTACTGGCTTTGTTACATGGTAAAAAAAGAAAAAAAAAAGCCCAGAATGACCAATGTATCTATGGGAGAGTGGCACACCCATGTTATAAAATCCTATGTAAGAATTAAGAAGACTGATACTGAGAAATTGTCAAATTGAAAGAAATTGTGGAGACATGGCAACTAAGAGCAATATGGGATCCTGGAACAGAAAAGACAGTGAAAAAAACCGTAGAAATCTGAATTAAAGTCTAAATTTGGTTAGTAGCATCATATCAATGTTAATTTCTTAGTTTTAGTGATTGTAGTATAGTTATGCAAGATGTTAACATTGGGAAAAGCTCAGTGACAAATACAGGAATTCTGTGCTACATTTACATTTTTGCAAGTCTAAAATTATTTCAAAATAAAAAGCCAAAGAGAGAGAGAGAGAGAAAGGAGTGATCTAGTGATATGCTGGAGCTGCCTTACACTGGTTTGCACGAGCCAACTGTGTGCATCTCTTCCCAATTCCACCTCCAGTGACTTCATATTGGCAGTCGAAATGAGTCTTGGTGGGTGTATTTACACTCCAGCAATCAGCAAATGCTGCAAATCAGGGATTTTTGGCGCAGAGAGTTGGTTGTTAAACATTTGTCAGCACATCACTGGATGACCTATACATACTGACATGAAAAGAGCACTAAGATTTGTATGAAAGAGGATAGAACAATGCGTATGCTATGATCCTGCTTAAGTAGAAAATGTATATATATGAATGTAAATGCATAGAGAGAGAACTGAAAGGATGCATACCAAACTGTTGATCTTTACCGTGGGTCGCTGGGGAACTAAAAGGCTAGCTTGACACTTTCATCGTATTGTTAGAATCCTTTACAATGATAGTTTATTCACGTATTATTACATGAGTTAAAAAATACTAGGTACATAACAGACCTTTGTTAAGCTGAAGGGATACTTGCATTGTTGTATTCCGTCTCTTTTATTGTTGGTTTCTGTCTAAAACAGAGCTTTTAAAAACATTTTACAGAAGAAGAACCATCCAGCAATTAAGAATAATCCCCCAAGACCTAAAACATAAAATAGAATTCATTGGATTGAAACTGATTGGGGGGTCCCCAAACTCTAAGAATATGGTTCGAAATGGAAGGGCCTAAATAATTTTTCTCAATATATATGAATAAGGAAAATTGAGGTGTTGGGAGGAATTCCTTTTAGGTATTTAAATTTATTGGAATATCATTCTAGTGCTAGTGTCAGAAGATAGGACTACTTCTTATGTTATTTTGTATCTTTTGGTGTTTTGTGCCCCCTCTCTTACAGATGATATTTGAATGAATTTGGTAACAAAATAAATAGGCTTTGCTTATAAATATGCAAGTGAACCTTGAAATTGCCATCCTTTTATGGCAAATACAATGTTGCTTTCAAGGAATTCATTTCGTACTTTAAAATGCACACATATTCAGCTGAGGATGTGTTATTTATTGATTGCAAGAATGTTGGGTATTATTTTCTAATTATAATAAATCTATGTAGAAAGATTACAGTCTGTTTCATAAATCTGAGCATTATGGATGATACCATATTTCAAATTATGCCAACACAAAGGCATATGATGTTTTTCTAGATAATTTATTTTCCTTTTTTGTCAGTATTTTTCCCCCATCAGTTCCCTTACATATCTTGCTTCAAGTTCCTTCAGGCTATGGAATGCTCTGGCTTTTGTACTTTACTTCCAAAGCTTGTCAAAGCTACAGATCTACTTGTGAGTTGTATAGTTCCCTTCCTGAAAAATATACCAAGTACATTACTCAGATGGTGACCCCTGATGCCTTCAAGCTTTCAACTTAACTCCTATGGGAAGCAATCTCACTGGACCGATACTTCAGTGGCCATCAGGTGAGACTTGATGCTTCTGCCATAAGGAATATCACTGCAAAATAAATGCTACTTGAATTAAATGCAGTGACTGCTAACGTCACAGAAACCAGGTTATCTTTCCATCTTAAAATAAATCTCATTTTTATTACATTAAACATCAAACTGGTATCCTAGTGAACTATAGCCCTTTGATAAATTACCTTCAGATCTGAGTTTTAGCCTAGTAATAACCAGATTACATGCAGGATTGAAAACTTAGTTTCCAGAGAAGCATTTTTCAAGAATAAAGGAAGTAATACATGTTTATTTATGATACTTTACTATTGCCTCAGCAATAAAGTTCCATTCAAGTATTCTCTTTCTTTTCCTGGGGTTAGATGTATACATTTTCTACTAAAAATAGTGTCTGTGCTTTCACCACATCATGAGAATAAATAAAACATGCTTATTTCTTCCTTTGCAAAGCAATTTAAATGTAGTCAATATGGCTTTGAGATCCTTTTCAAACACTTTTGAATGCCTAAAAAGCTGTTGTGTTCGGTATGGCTAAAATTTCCTTAGGAAAAAAAAAGTTCACTAATTTAAAAAAAAAAGCGAGTAAAAAGAAGTTTAGCTTGAACAGTCTTTGCATAATACACTTTTCAAGTCTGTCATGAAGAAACAGTGAAATTAAATGCCAATTAAGAAAAGATTGAGATGGTACAACAGAGGCAGTAAGGACACCTTTTCGGATGCTCCGAATGTTTGAATACCTATTTTTTCCTCTCCTAAATGAAATGAATTATTCTCTAGTGCAGCATGCTTTCTTTTTGCCTTATTATGATCTCAATTTCATCCAATACTCAGGCTAGAAGAGATTCTATCAAAGTCATAAATCATTTTAATATCTCAGTCCTATATTATATTATCTTAAAACTTTCATTCGCTATGTATTTTATATTTTCTGTTCCAAGGCTCCAGCAATATTTATAAATAACATGTCTATTTGGGTACCTTATCACAGGCTTAATATATGATCTCCATTTGCAGTTGCGTAACGGGCCCATCTGTGTATTCCTTATCAGACAGACACAATTATTTAGTGGTTTCATCTCAAGTCACAGCACCAATAAGTGTTCTCCATAACTCAAATCTTATTTATTTTTGTATTATTATTTGCTTTGTGGAGTCAGGAAGAATCAGCAGCACAATGATGGGAAAAAATTTATAAAAAAACAGCTTAATGAACAATGTAGCTAAAATATCAATTTAGCTAGGAATCAGTACTTTTGATTCTTCTTTAACAATTTCTTTTCCTTTCCCATTTTATTTGATTTTCTGCTCAAATAATTCTTTCTCCCTTTCACTGTGGTCCATGTTACGGCCTGTCATTTCTTCATGATCAATAACAGAAGTCTCTTAGAGTCTTAAATAGGTTCTTACTTTTTTTTTTTTTTTTTTGGTTTGAGTACTTATTGGTAATAGTATCTGTGTTCTTATAAAAAGACCCAAATAAAACTGGTGCTTATGCAGAATAAGAAATAAACCTATACAACTCTCCTCTTACCCATTTTTCTTTACAGATTTAAATTTTGAAAATGGAAATATATTCTTTGATTTATATCTACAACCCCTGATGCTTTGAAACTTACTTTTCTGATTTGGAATCATGCAGCCATAGCTATAGATACATGGTATCTATCTTTACTCAGAACTTCAAGCCGTCTCCATGTAAGCAATAATTATTTGTGGTCTGATTACTGCTCATTGAATACAAGACTGTCCTGTCCTACGTGCTGAAGATAGAAAAGTAACCGGTTACAAAAAACTTTGTCCTCTTGAAGCTTAACCCTTTATTTAAAGGGAGGCAGCTGTCAGATGGTATGGTAAAGAGCAGAGACTCTGGAGGCAAGCTTGCTTGGTTCAAATCCCAATTCTGCCACCAATTAGTTGTGTGACCTTGGACAAGTTAATCTTATGTCTCAGGATCCTCACCATAAAATGTGCATAATAATAGCACCTTCTCCATAAGGTTGCTGGAGGTCCTAAATAAGTCAGTGTATGTAAGGTAACTAAAAAAATGCCTAGCACATTCTAAATGCTCAATAAATACTAGCCATTGTTACTTACATCTGGTTAATTACCTCCTTAAGCTAAGCTTTACAAAACCATATTGAAAGAGGAGAAAGGTAGGAGGTCATTTGCTCATTGAATCCTCTCCTCTCCTACCCTAAGAGAGGATTATGTAGCTTGTCTTCAGAAAGTAATATGGAGAGACTCAAGTTTTCTGAGAGAAATTCAGCTTTCACCTTCACACAGCTATATCGCTGAGTTTAAAAACTCACCTAATTCTAAACCCTTGACTTCATTAAGAACAGACATTCATTTCTCTTCCTATGCCCCATCCACATCCCCCATAGCTGCTCATTTCTTTTCCTCCATCATCATGGCCAACAGGATCTGGAAGTTTTAGGTTTTGGGTTTTCTTGGTGAAAGGTTTTCAGAAATTAGAACACAAGATTTTTAAGATGTCATCATTTCTTAGCAGAGTACACTTTTGACAAAGGTTAGCATAAAACAGTTAGAGCCTCATTTCATGAAACATAACTGAGAATTCTCACATAGCCATATAGTGTGAAATGGGTCCCAAGAAAATTTTCAGCTGTGTTGTCTGGCACAAATATGCAATCTTAGGTGATGGATTCAACTCTAGTAAATTGATCTGTATGGGTATGGGAATTTGTCTGCAACATAATAAAATCATGCTATGTTAGAGATCAAAAAGACCACAGGCTAGCTGGAATATAGTTTGGAAAGGAGGGTAAGGAGTAAACAAAGTGAAGAAACTCCCAAAACACTGGGTGATCAAGTTTAGCATCATCAATGACAGCATGTAAATGATGGCACACACATTTCATATGATGTGTTGATAATGGCACCTCTGTGGTCTTCCTCCCCCAAATCCAGTCTAGATATGGGAAAAACATTAGCAAAACCCAAACTGAGGGAAAATCTGTGAAAAACTGACCATGGCTACTCAAAACTGTCAAAGTCAGCCAGGACAAGAAACTGTTAAGAGATCAGAGGAGGCTAGGGAGACATGACACTTAATGCACTATTCTACTCTGAGCTGGATCCTGGAACAGAAATAAAAACATTGGGAAAAATTGGCAATATCCAAATCAAGGGTCCAGTTCAATTAACTGTAATCATCAATGTTAGTTTCTTAGTTATAACAAACGTACTATGGTGAGATAAAACGTTATCAATAGGCGAACCTAAATAAGGAGTATATAGGAATTCTTTGTATTATCTTTGCATCTTTTCTGTAAATCTAAAGGTGTTCCAAAATTAAGCACTTCTTTTAGAAAGAAAATACCACAAACGATTTGGCTCAACCCTCTCATTTTACAGAAGATCCCCATTGCTGTTGAGTTCACCTTTTATTCCATGGTGGTCTGAGAAGATACAAGGAATAATTTCTACACTTCTAAATTTGCTGAGGTTAGACTTGTGTCCTGGAATATGATCTATTTTGGAGCATGACCCATGGGCTGATGAGAAGAATGTCAATACAGTTTTATTAGGGTGAAATGTTCTGTAGAGGTCTGTAAAATCCATTTGTTCTAGGTCAGGTTTAAGTCTACTATTTTCTTGTTTAGTTTCTCCTTGGAGGATCTATCCAAAACTGTCAGAAGACCGTAATCTTCTGCCTTGAAACACCTCCTCATTCAAGAACTCCACTCATCTCAGCCTTCCAGAGGGCTAGGATTATAGGTGTGAGCCACCCAGTTTGGTCATTTTCTCTTTCTTTGTTGCCCTCCTATCCTCCCTCCTTTTGCCTCTTCCTCACTTTATCCTTCCTTCCTCCAAATCTCTCTCTCTCATTCACTTGCTCTCCCCCTTTTTTTCTTTCCTTCATCCATTTCTTTCCTCTCTCTTTCTTCTACAACTTCAGATAAACATATCTGCTAGCAAACAAACAAACTGTACAAGTGATCTCTGAATGGGTTCTCTTGAACTCTATAATTGAAATGGGTGAATTGTGGAGTGTGTGAGTTATATCTGAATGGAGTAGTTATTACTAAATCTATGTGCTATTATGTATGATCCAAATAGACAAAAACCTTTATTAAAACATAAGCATGGATATGAGGACCATAGCTCACACCTTTAATCTTAGTACTCTCAGAGGCCAATGCAGAACAATCACTGGAAGCTAGAGTTTTCAGACCAGACTGAGCAACATAGTGAGACCCCACTTGTCCAAGAAATAAGAGAAAAACTTCCTTAGCAGTGGTGGCATGGGCCTGTACTCTCAGCTGCTGAGAAGTATAAACTCAGGAGGATCACTTGAGGTCAGTAGCTTGCATTACCTTGAGCTTTGATGGTACCACTGTACTTTTCTGGGGGAAAGGAGGAAAGGCAGTCTCAAACCTATAAGAGATATACTGTATTGGTGCAGGAAAATTCCGGTGGCATACAAAATATTTTATACGTGTATCCTAAATGGGATTTATGACCAGGATTGGCAGTCTAGCTCAATGAGACAGACTCTCACTCTGTTGCCCAGGCTAGATTCTCAAGGCCTCAGCCCAGCACACAGCGACATCCAACTCTTGGGTAGAAGGGATCCTGCAGCCTCAGCTCTGAAGTAGCTGGAACTACAGGCAAGTGCCACAAACCTTGGCTACCTTTTCTATTTTACTAGAAATCAGGTGGGAGATCGGGGCTCAGGGTGTCTTCCTGTTGCTTAACCTTGTCTCCAGCACAGGGTTTCAGCCCACCTTAGCCTCCCAGAGCATCCAAATATTGTAAACATGTGTGGCAGAAGTGTCCTCTACTTAAGAAATGCCCTGATCATGGCTTTGAGGAGTGTCCAGTCTTCAGGCCCCTGTGACACACAGGGATTATGTCAGGACTGTTTTGCATATCCGTGGTGGCAGATATCACCACAGTTATGCACAGATCTCATGAGCAAAAAAGAGAGGTTTCATTAGTGTTTGTATATCGAACGTGTGGCCCAACATAACTCTTCTACTTCCTATGTGGCCAAGAAGCCAAAAGTTTGGACACACCTGGCATGGAAGTCAGGAATGTTGGACCTTTCCAGATAGGCTGACATTTCCCATGATCATCATAAATAACTGCAGCTATGGAATACACTACTGGATGAATTGCCTAACCAGATTTTGAGAGAGGACCTTCAATGAGACACCTATATTCCCAATAAACCTATTCTAGAGTAGTAAGTAAAACACCATGAAAGTAGAACTGAGAATTGTGTGACATACTTGTCAGGTCTGTGAAATCACAGTCTGATCTTTGGGGTCGGGTTCCTGATCTACAACATCCTAGGGCTGGAGGAAGTGTAAACCACACTCTTCCATCTGCTTACAAATTCATGACTTGAAAAATAAAGGAAGGGTTGTTGAATACCTTGGTCACAGACAAAGAAACTTTAGTAAGCAAGAGTTGAGTGTGGAGAAAAGAACCCCACTCTTTTGTAACAGTTTGACCCCAACAACAACAATAAACCCAGACAGCCACTAAACATGCTTAGCAGGAATAAGGTTAAGCTTGAAATGGTAACCCCGGGTAACACCCATTGTGATGTCATCCACGGTGACCATGTAATGCCTTCATCTTGTAATGTCCTGGGATCCAGGTCAAAGATACTAAGTGGCCTTTCTGCTCACTTCAGCTGGTATCCCTCAAGTATTTGGACCAGGAAACTTCTTAGCCCTCCATTCACAGAGAAAGAAGTTTTCTCCCATTTGTGCCTTATTGATTCTATTGACAGTTGATTTCCTAGCACTAGGCTGACACAACAGTTGACATTTTGTAAAGCAGTGTGACTCAA
Source organism: Otolemur garnettii (assembly GCF_000181295.1). NCBI lineage: Eukaryota > Metazoa > Chordata > Mammalia > Primates > Galagidae > Otolemur > Otolemur garnettii. The sequence continues at coordinate 1,013,548 of NW_003852619.1, forward strand.
GCTGTAGCACAGCTGATAAAACTGAATGGAGTCACATAACTGGGATGCTATTTCAAGTACCTGTTTTGACCCCTATTTCAAAACATCCATTTGAGAGAAGCTTACAAATTTACTATGCCCGGCTATAGTGTCAATTTGTCAAAGCTTCATAGGTCTTAAGAATTTCTACTTTCCTTGCACCACCAAGGTAATTCTTTTTTTTTTTTAGATGATGACAATGTTTGTTGGTTGGTTTGTTGGTTTGCCTGTGCATGTGTGTGTGTATAGGTATTTTTGAGATATGGTTTCTGTATGCTGCCCAGGCTAGTCTTTCGTAGCTTCAGACTAGATCATAGAAACCTCAAACTTCAGGATTCAGGCAATCCTCCTGCCTGAGACTCTCATGTGTCTACAACTACAGGTGCCTATCTTGATGCCTAGATAATTTTTCACTTTTTAGTAGAGACTTGGTCTGACTCTTCTCAGCACTCCCTCGTTCAAGAACTCCACACATCGCAGCCTGCCAGATGGCAAGGATTATAGGTTTGAGCTGCAAGTTTGGTCATTTTGTCTTTCTTTGTTTCCCTCCCTCCCTCTTTTCATCTCTCCCTCACTTTATCCTTCCTTCCTCCAATTCTCTCTCATTTGCTGGCTCTCTCCGTTTGGTTCTTTCTTTCATCCCTTTCTTTCCTCTCTTTCTCTCTCTCCATATTCTACATATTCATGGAATCTTCTCTAGTAAGAAAAGAAGTAGGAGGAGCCTCTGACTCATTGAGTACACAGCTGGCCCCATATACTAAGGGTGGTGGGTTCAAACCTGGCCCTGGCCAAACTGCAATAAAAAAAAAAAAAAAAGCTGGGCATTGTGGCGGGCTCCTGTGGTCCCAGGTACTCAGGAGGCTGAGGCAAGAGAATCACCTAAGCCCAAGGGGTGGAGGTTGCTGTGAGCTGTGATGCCACAGCACTCTACCTAGGGCGAGAAACTGAAACTATCTCAAAAAAAAAAAAAAAAGGAAAAGAAATAAAAGAGAGAAAGTAACAAGGTATGGAAAAGATCCCTAAATGTATATTCTCAAATTCTATATTGGAAATGGGTGAATTGTGGAGTGTGTTTACTATATCTGAATAGAGTTCTTATTTTTTAATCTACCAGCTATTTTCTATTATTAAAATAGAGAAAAAGCTTCATCAAAGCATAAACATGGAAGAGCACCATAGCTCTTACCTATACTCCTAGCACTTTAAGAGGCCGAGGCAGAAAGATCACTGGTAGCTGGGACTTGCAGACAACACTGAGCAACATACTGAGACTCCATTTGTCATCAACCAAAAAATGCAAACCATATGTGCCAGTACTCCTAGCTGCTGAGAAGCATCAAGTCAGGAGGTTCAGTCGAGGTAAGTAGCTTGCATTGCCTTGAGTTATGATTGTACCACTGTATTTCTCTGGGGCAAAAGGAGGAAACACTGTCTCAAATCTATAAGAGATATACTTACTGTATATGTCCCAAGAAAGTCTGCTAGCATACAAAATATTTTATAAATATATAGCAAACAGGAATTATTACTAGGAATGTGAATCTAATTCAATATGGGAAATTCAAGTAATAGAAGACATTACATTCATAGAAGAAATAAGAAAAAACACATGATTGGCACTGCCCATAGCTTAGTGGTTACGTTGCGGCTACATACACCAGGCTGGCAGGTTCAAACCCAGCCCGGGCCAGCTAAATAACAATGACAACTGTAACAAAAAAATAGCCAGGCACTGTGTCAGGTGCCTGCAGTCCCAGCTACTTGGGAGGCCAAGGCAAGAGAATCGCATAATTTCAAGAGTTTGAGGTTGCTGTGAGCTGTGAAGCCATGGGACTCTACCCAGGGTGTATAGCTTGAGACTCTGTTTCAAAAGAAAAAAAATGCATGATCATCTCACAGACACAGAAAAGGCCGCAACACATCTTAAAGATAAAAGCTTTTAAAAGTCTTAGACGAGAAGGGAACTTCGTCAGTAATACAAATTGTATCTACGGATGATTGGATAGATATAATGGGCTATAATCATATGATGAAATATTTTTTAACAATCAAAGGGAATGAACTGCATATTTATGTTACAATAGGAATGAACCTTTAAAACACCATGATACGGGAAAAAGGCCAGTTACAAAAGACCACATACAGTATGAGTGTCCTTAGAAGAAAACATCAAGACAAGGCCAATTGTCTGCTACGAGTAGTGGGCTGCTGGGGGAGGCTGGTGGGGAGGATGAAAGTGACTACTAGTAGGTAGATTTCTTTGGGTGGAGAGAGAAGAAAAAGTTCTATAATTAGTTTGTGATGATAGCTGTACAATTCTGTGAATATACTAAAAAACACAGGATTGTACACTTTAAAAGGACCAGCCTGAGCAAGAGAGAAACCCCATCTCTAAAAAGTAGCTGGGCATTGTGGTGGGTTCTTATAGTCCTAGCTACCGGGTGGGCTGAGGCAGGGAATCATTTTAACACCAAGACTGTGAGGTTGCTGTGAGGTCAAATCGCTTTGACCCCAAGAGTTAGTGGTTGCTGTGAGCTATGCCTCCATCACACTCTACCAGGGTGACACAGTGAAAGTCTGTCTCAAAAAAAAGTCAGGCAATGTATAACTCTTAGGCCAGGGACTGAGATCCTTTCTCAAAAAACCCTGATCAAACAAACAAACAAAACAGAAGGACAAAGAGAACAAATGCAAAATCTGTGACACTTCTGAATAACTTGGCTCTGGTCTGGAGAGATTTGGATTTAAAGGGCCAATATCACCCTGTGGGAACTCCGACTGCACTGTTAATATTTATTTTTATATTTATATGAAACATATGTAGACAGATACACCTGAACCTTGTATATCTAGTATCCATAGTACATTCATTTGAGATAAGTCTCTAGTAATAGGGATAAGACATAATTCTACCTCCCTGGTGTTCTTTATGTCCAGTTCCATGTATCTATGACATAGTTGGCCATGGTTAGGGCTATCATTTATAACTTTTAACAGGGCCAGATTTCCTAATAGGGTGATTCTGTTATATTTTCAGGCATATTTTCCTATCCTTTACATAATTACACCACCTAAATTTCTAAGGCTGGAATTTCATAATGAATATCTCATTTCTTTGGTTTTAAAAAAAAGGCCACATTAACCAATTTGATGGAAGTATTTCAAATTGTATATAAAACCAGCACATTGTACCCCATAAATGCATCATTAAATGTACACAGCAATAATGTAATTTAAAAAAATAAAAAATTAAATAGTAATGGCAAATATACTTCAACTTCTGACTTGACTCTAATCGTAGAATCTAGACCAGGGGTCCTTAAACTTTTTAAACAGGGGTCAGTTCACTGTCCCTCAGACCGTTGGAGGGCCGGACTGTGGGCCCCATGACGAGTCGGCTGCTAAGCAGGACAGGCAGCATTGGCAAAAACACCTGGCAAGCCGGATAAATGTCCTACATGGGCCGCATGTGGCCCGTGGGCCGTAGTTTGAGGATGCTTGATCTAGACTGAGCAGGAAAGAATATGTGTTGCATTTGGTTACTGATGATTAGGAAAGGGAAGTGATGATATCAGTGTCAAGTATTTGCCCTTCTTTGTTACAACTATGTTCTAATAAAATGCAAATAACATAAGGGGGATAGAATATATTTATCTTTGTCACAGCCATGTATACTTCACTATGAATTATCTTATTACATGGTTGCTAGCTTAAATGTCTAAACAGAAGGAGGGCAGGTAATGTAAGGAGTGAAAGGGCTCAGATATATATTCTGATTGACTAGAATGTTCTTGGGACTTTAGGGAGCAGCCCCAATTTAGCCCCAGTCAATAGATGTCATATTATTTTTGCCACACCAAAGACTAAAATCATGCCCGGGACATAGTAGGTAAACAATAAATGCGGCAGCAAATGAACGAGTACAGACCTGGGGATGCCAGATCTTTCTACTTTTCAAGAGAAATGGAAATTTTATGCAGACCATAGGTTTTATGTAAAATATTTTAAGTTTTTAAATTTGTTGATAGCATTTAACAAGTGCTATGTGTACCAAGCAAAACCTGTCTAGTACATCAGATTCATTTCTGAATTCAAGTTTTGTTAAGGAGTATAAGACAGGACTAAGTTCCTGATTTGGAGAATGCAGTACAAAGGGAGACTGAGACTGTGGGCTTTAGTAATAAAACAAAACAGTGCTAACAGATTGAAATAGTAACTGAGCCCATGACCTTGGCCTCATTAGCAAGAATGCTACTGAGATAGTCAGTGAGTAATCTAAATATTTTTATTTCTTTCCTACCTACTCAAATCACAAAAGACATATGCACTATAATTGCCTATAAAAATAGAACAATATTCTTCAGTTTGCTATGTATACTAATAATGAATTATGTTTCTTAAGGGCAAAGCCCTATCCCTGAACTCAATGATATTCATTTTATCACTTTTGGAAGTGTATTTATTTATGACTGTCCATTGAATCTCTTATTTTTAAAATTTAGCTTCCCCCCCCGTTGATGTGTTTTACATTTAATAGTTCGTTGTTTCAAAAGACTAGATTGTTGCCTATCGGTATAAAGAGATATAGGCTGGCTAATCCAATAGCAGAATTTGGTCACGGAAACCAAACTAAAAACATACCAGACAGGAAGAGAAACCAAAGATACAAATGGTTTGTTTGGGTTTTGTTCAATCTTGGAACAAGCTGTGTTTTAGCCGTGACAAAGAAAGTATCTATTTGTACCATCTGGCTTTCAAATACTCCCACAGCCTCCTATGTTGGTAAATCTTAACCAGTGCCATCTCTGCAACATCCTATATGATAATATTTGAGCATGTACTATCATAGCCTAGAGTGTGAGGCTATGACACACTAGAGCATAGACACACTGAATGTGTCTAGCGTTTTACCACATTTTCCAAGTTGCATAAGAACATTCACCTCCAAAAATCCAAATACAGTAGAACCTCTATATGTTGACCACCCAAGGGACTATAAAAAAACAGATCAACATATAGAGGTGGTCAATGAAAGTAACTAGGCCTTAGTGCATGTGATGAATGTCCAGTTTATGAAACTTGGGTCACCTTAAGAAGGTGGTCAATGTATGGAGGTGGTCAACCATGGAGGCTCTATTATAGTTTGATTAAGTTCAAAAGTCATCTGACTCTTCAGCTATTTACAGACCTACTCAGGCTACCTTTACCACTATGGTCAAAGAGATAGAATGTGTATGTCTGTGTATATATATAGATATACACACTCACACACACACACAATTCTTGGCTCTCTGCTAGGTGGTAGCAGAACCACTGAACTATTTGCTAGCTTCAGAGGATTTTGGTTCAGCAGGATTCTATATCTGGAGATAGCACATGATCTTTAACAAAACCACTCTATTTCAAAAATTTCCACTTGCTTTCATAGCACAATATACTTGTTCCTAGTTTCTTGACAGGTGCTATTTCTCTCTCTGTATCGCTGTTATGCACTGTACAACTGGTATTATTTTACAAGCTTGGCTGCTTGTTATGAGTAAAACCCAATATCTTTTTTCTGTTTTCTTTATTGAATATTATTTTCATTTAATGCCACAATTTTATTAGTTAATTCTGCAAAGTATTTTCAGATATTATATATATTATATATTGTCAATCTAGTTTATATATAGATAATTATTTAATAAAATTAACTAATTTGAACATGTGCTATCATAGCCAGTAGCATAAGAACAGTTTTATTAGTTAATAAGAATTAACAAATATATATGATATGTGTATATATATGAATGATCAGCAGAAAATTACAGTGGGTTATCTTGAACCCTCTTAATTTCTTTATTATTGTCCCATAAAGTGCAGTAAGAACACCAAGGAAGGAGTTCTTTCTTTTTTTTTTTTTTTTTCAATTTTTTGGCCGGGGCTGGGTTTGAACCCACTACCTCCAACATATGAGGCCAGCGCCCCACTCCTTTCTTTATTATTGTCCCATAAAGTGCAGTAAGAACACCAAGGAAGGAGTTCTTTCTTTTTTTTTTTTTTTGCAGATTTTTGGCCGGGGCTGGGTTTGAACCCACTACCTCCAACATATGAGGCCAGCGCCCCACTCCTTTGAGCCACAGGCACTGCCCAAGGAAGGAGTTCTCAAGAAGCCTTAATGTGATCTGGGATTCCACATGGGTCTTGCCTATATGAATGATCAAATATAAAGTAGTGTTCTTATTTAAACGTCACCTATACTTTGGTGTGATTTGTTAATAGGTTTATGAGTCTACCCAGGAAAGAATACTTTATAGGATCATACCTAGCCAAGGATCTAGCCTTTTCTGAACAAATGGTTCATCTGGAAATTGCTCTTCATACCTAATCCTTTACTAGGTCTAAAACATATAGGAGAATCACAGTTTTGTGCTAAGAGTCTGCAGTCTGAAGTTCTGATACACTACCTTCTAACCATCTTCTAGCTTTTCAGCTTTCTAACAGCCCTGACTCCCCTACAATGTCATCAAAATCTCTAGACACTTGGGCCCAACTCTTGTCCCTATGCCATCAGCTTCCTCCCTCTATTTTTCTTTCCTTCCAAATTTTATCCTTTGGCTGATCACTTCCAAAACTTTATCACCAACAATGATAATGTTCGTATCCTTTTTGTCTTCTTGATGCACTTGCCTTGCAAGCCTCTTCACTGGTGCAAACAATAAATAGTTGTTTTTCACTTAATTACTCTTGTGGAAACATCATGTACTTGGTCTCTCTACCTCATCCCTTAACAAGTAGTTTAGTGTCAGGACCTTATTATGCTTTTAAAAGTTACTGAGCATGCCAAAGAGCTTTGGTTGGTATGGGTTTCTCTATTGATTATTTATTGTACTGGAAATTAATATATAACTTTTATATTTACTTACTGGATAAATATAAACCCTTACATTTTAACATAAATTATATATTTAATGATAATTATACAGCATTTTGAAAAATAAAAATAGTTAGGGGCACTGTGGCTAACTGTGCCTGTGGCTCAAAGGCATAGGGTGCCAACCCCATATGCTGGAGGTGGCAGGTTCAAACCCAGCCCTGGCCAAAAACCTCAAAATAAATAAATAAATAAAAATAGTGAGAATAGCAGCATTGTTTTACATTTTTAAAGATCTCTTTAATATCTGGCTTAACAAAAAAAAAAGGTGGATTTTTGTATCTGTTTTTGCGTGCAGACTCCTGTGATATCACATGCCATGCAAACTCTAAAAATCTACACTGTACACTTCTGAGAGACTTATAATGAAAATGATAAATATCATCTTCATGGTATTTTGAAAATAGTTTACTTTGTAAACTGAGACAGGGCTTGGAGTCCCTAGACCATACACTGAGATCCAATATTCTTTCTCCATCATTGAATGGTTTCCTTCCAGCCTTTCTAGTTGCTTCTTCCAAGTCTGCTTAGCAGATTCTTTTTCCTCAGGCTTCTTGAATATCAGTATTCCCCAGAGTTCCAGCCTTTGTGCTATTTTTTTCCCTTGGTGCCCTTAAAGGAAGATATGTCCACAGTTTCAGTACCAGATACCTAACAATGTATTAGGTATCCCTACCTATATGTCCATTTTCAACCTTAAACCTCTTCCTTCCATTTTCTATCTTGGCTAACAGCATTACCATTTACCGAGTCCCTAAGGCAGACAACAACTCTTTTCTCTCTTGTCACATCTAATCCATTACTAATTCAAGTGTGCTTTATCTTCTAAATACTTCTCCATTCCATCTCCTCCTTCTCTATTCCCCAAAGTTTATGCTCTCACTATCATTCACCTGCATTACTATTAGAGTCCTCTAATTTATCTCCATAACTTCACTGTTACAATCGCCATCGTACTGTGTGCCAAACAACCTCAGTACTGCTATTAGGGTGATTTTTCTAAATGTAAATCTGAGCAAATAATTTTCTTGCCTTAATGAAAAATCATAAAAAACTCTTTCCATTTGTTCTTGGAATCAATTTTGAGCTCCTTACTGTGGCTTAAAATGCCTTTCATGATCAGCTCCCGCTTGCCATCTTCATTTTCTGCCATCCTCCTGGATCCTTCATGATTTGCTTCTCTGGGTATATGTTTGTATTTATTAAAAAATATTGTATTCTTTCAATTCTCTATGAAGGAAGTATTGCTGTACCCCAAAGGACAAGTTTCGAGCCTGTAAGAAGCCACCCCTTAGTGTTGACTGAGATGAATCAGATTTTCTGTTGGAGATACTGGCCCTCCCTTCTCTGGCTGTTCTATATGAGAATTCAGTCACATTTCTGAAGTTTAAAATGAGTTAACCTGCCATCTGTTTAAAAACCATTGCTCTAATTTAGTTTATTCTTATTCACTTCAGAGTAAGTATAGCTTAACAACTTATGCAACGTGGGTCTAAAAATATTCACACAGCATATCTATATATGTCTTATATGTAATTTGGGTGGGGAGAAACTGAGTTAAACAGGGGCTAAATCTCTCCTTTATGCAACAGAATTCAAATTATTGATATTTACCTTAGAGTCATAGATTTTTTTGAGAGAGCATTTTTTTTGAATTTGCAAGATTGATTCTTGCTGTTCTAAAATTTCTTAAGCATGCAGAACTCCAAAATTACTAACCTACTATCCAGTCTCCTTTTATTAAGCCTTCCTGTAGATCTTTACCTATTTCACAGAGTCTCATTTTAATTTCTCTGCCTGGGCTAAGAAAGTGCTACATGAGAAATACTTAGTAGGGTGACTGCCTCTCCTTGAGACAATAAAATCATCTCTTAATACAAGATATGTGTGTAGTATCCACTACTTATTCACCCAAGAAATTATCTCTTACCTTATTTCTTAAATCTATAGCATGCTTGAGTTCCATGAAAAAAAAATTAAGTACATTATTTGTCTTTCATCAAAATGACTTTAGTCTGAGCAATAGGCGCTAACTCTTAACTCTGGAAATTAGTTGTATGTGACATGGCTTCAGCCTGGCATTTTAGTATGTTTTTTAACTTGAATTGGATTTAGACTTTTATTTATGACAGGTAAGAGTGCCACTTAACGTGGTGGGGATAAAACTTATGGAACATATTACACCAAACGGTGATATAAGATGAATCTATAAATCTTTTTAAAGAAGGATTCTGATAAATGCATGGATGGTAGCTTTATAATTAGAACAAAGTCATACCATGATTTTCCAGATCCCTGCTTAGAGAGATGGCTAGAAAGTTGATAGATTCATGGATAGGAGGGGAAGTCAATGCTAACACAGAAACTGCCTTTTTTTTTTTTTTTTTTTATCATGATTGGGTGCAAAAGAGTGAACTGGAAGAAGGAAGAAATGTTAAGCATGACACCCAAAGGATTGATGATGGTCTACAGGATAATGTAAAATGCTTTTTAGCATTGTATGCTGAGTCATTTCTCGAATGTTATAAACTATAATGCATTTTAATGAAAATGTGTTTCAACCTAGATAGGGCTTTCAGATAAAAATACAAAACCATCTGAGGGTCAAAACGCCACGGCAGAGAGAAATTAGTAGAACAAAGGCAAAGTGACAGCTATTTTACACCAGGCAGAAGCAAACAACAAACTCATTAGAGGATTCTTGTGAGACAGACATTAAAGCTCTGAAAAATTGTTTCAGATGACTTTGGAAAGAAGGAACACAAAAGCTATTTGTGGTGGGATAAATTGTATGCTCATTATGTTTACCTCAGCTCCAACTAATAATCTTCATAATAATCCTTTTCTGCTAATAACAATCACCAATCTTTATTTACATAAAGCAACGTCCTGGGTGTTTTACAAGCTTCGAACCATTTAATTACTAAATTATAAAAACTCTTGAAGAAGGTATTATCAACATTCCCATTTTATAGATGAGACAACTCGGGCACAGAGACATTAACGAAGTTGCCAGTAGTGTAGGTGAAAGAGCTGGGTTTTGATAAGCATGTTTATATTTAGGAAATATTGTGTGAGGGGGGCACTGTTTATTTAGATTTAATGGAAGAAACACAGTTTCTATCCTCTCCATTAAAAACGAGATAAGTTCTTAAATTTTCCAAAATCTGAACACGCCACATTCTATTTTCTTTCTTCGCTTTATAACGAGGTCTCTGCCCTTTCTTTGTGAGGAGGGTAAAATGAACACATTCCACTCTTCTTGTTCCATTGTTTTCAGCACTTTCTTATTCCACTGCAATAACAGTCCCAGAATGTAGGGCAATCTGGGCTAGTGTAAAGGAGGCAGAAGAAAGGACTAAAATCAATGTTACTCAATTTTGGTGTAGAGAGCAATGTGAAGTAAGCGTTTTGCCCGCTGGAATAGTTTCATCCCTGAACTTTGGATCAGAGAACTGTGCTCAATATTGCATCTTTTCTAATTCTGTATTGTTAATATCTATTCTGTTCAACTTTTTACGTGTGGGCCATATAGTATGTCATGGCAAGATTTACAGACTGAAGTTATTTCATCTGTAGAGTTTTAATGCTAGCTGAATCCCCTGAAGATGGCATAAATTGCTGCTAATTTCACGGTAACAGAAAATGATCATCCATGTTATTAACTAACTAGATATTGGGCCTGAGAGCCGAAACTCCTATTCCCCATTCAAAACAACAGCCCATTTGAACCCAGGCACAATGTATTTCTGTGAATTTCTATTACCTATCAGTTTCTGTTGTCTCCTATACAAACTGCTGACGGTAGAAAAACTTGATCAAAACATCAAAGATAGCCAGAGAAGCTGCGTTTGTGCCCTTCACAACCGTTGATGAAGTACCTTAACCTCGCCTTCTCCTCATGCCTTGCATATGGTCATCTGTCTTCCTGACTACTACTTCATATGGGTTATTTGTAAATTCAAGCAAATGTGCTTCTGACTGGCACTGATACATCACTGATGCCAAAATATTGGAGAGGATGAAGCTTAAGGACATATTTTTTGATTCAGATGGAAAATATTACAGATTTATGGGGAAGTGATGACAATAGCCATTCCATGACATCTTCATATAATCAGTACCTTTCCATGCCTCTCTTCACCAAATTTTATGATCTCAAAACTTTTTCAAAGGAATTATTTTCTTTCTGACCCATAGTGAGTAGATGTGGAGATGGGGCTGGTTGGCTGAACAACCCAGCTCTGGCTTTTCACATGCTGGATTTCCACTAGTTTCCAATGACCACTTACAGAGCCATAATGCACAGAATGTCTACTGATGTCCTACTGATGTCGATGTGATTTCCCCTAGTGGATTGAGGGCAGTACAGCATGCAGTCATTAGTATCTAAAGGTTAGGTATGATGGATAATAGAAGAAAATGCAATAGCAGAGAGAAATTTGCACAGGAAACAAAAGCAGTAAGTAGTTTCAGTGAAACATTTACTTGGGTTATACAGCAACTGCAAAGGGGGATGGAAAAAAAGTGACTATAGACTCAGCAATAGTCACGAATGAAAATGGTTTCATATTTTGAAATATAACACTTTTTTATTTCAACCACAGAGAGCCATTTAAAAAGCATCTTGTATATTACAGTTCTTATGTGGCATCTTTCACCTGAATGTCTATTTGTGAATTTTTACTCTACCCTCCTAAGATGGTCACCAATGTGGCACAGATGGGATAAATCAAAGAACAGATTTTTACTGATTTATTCACTATATGTGCTGCCTAAATGAGCACTCTACTGATTTATTCAAAGTCACATAATGTCTACTTAATAACAGAACCAGGAACAAAGTTACAGTATTTGCCATAAACATCTCATTACATTGAATGCATTCAACCTACTATGCTAGCATTTAGCCTGTTATTTCTGTATCTAAAAAGTCTCCCAGTAAATTATTTCAACAGATATCTTTTACCAATCAACTAATCTTAGTTTCACTCACCATGGCAAGGGATAATCTGGTATATCTAATTGAATTTATAATTTAATGAGAAATAAAAAGTCTAGAAGATTTATTTAGTAGAGTTAGAAGTAAACAAGCTGTAAAGTTTCCTGAAGTGCCAAAAGGACAGCAAGGCCTAGTGTTCAAGACCCGAAGTCATTCCCCAGTCCCTGGGCCAGGAACAGGTATGGCCTGCGGGGAATTGGGCCACAAAGCAAGAGGTGAGAAGCAGCTGAGCAAGCAAAGCTTCATCTGCATTTACAGCCGCTCCTCATCACTTACATCACTGCCTGAGCTCTGCCTCGTCTCCCATGCCTCTTACACCCTCACCCCACTTCTGGTCATTGGAAAAATTGTCTTCCATGAAACTGGTCCCTAGTGCAAAATGGCTGGGCACTGCTGCTCTGGAGTTAGTCAGATCTGACTTGAAGCTCAGGATCCTTACTTCTTAGTGATGTGATCTCTTAAACTCAATGGGATCTCTAGGTAGCATCTTAACTTTGCTATACCTCAGTTTTACAAAACACATATAACACTGAGACCTAGCCTTAAGAATTGCTAGAACTAAGTGAGCTAATGTACGTAAAGTGCACATCATAACTCATTTTTTTCAACCAACTTTTACTGACAGGGTTTGTATGTGCTGGGCATTGTTTTGGGGCTGGGATACAGCCATGAACAAAATGGTTAACTTTTGGAACTAGTGAATTTTAAAGGCTAACAACAATTTTAATGATATTAATGTTCATAATAATGATAATATTTAACATTTATGTGATACTTGCTATATTTTAGGTAGTATTTTAGGTGCTTTAATTATATGTACTCATTTAATTATCATAACAATCCTATGTTATAGGTACTCTTTTAAGCCCATTTATGGATGAGGAAAGGGAGGCCTGAAAGGTTAAGTAATTTACCCAAGGTATCTAATAAGTGGTAGAGATCTGAAATTCCATGCTCATAACTATTGCACTATTTTATCTTACTGCCACACCAAATTAATATGCCATTGTTTACCCTATAAAAAGGCAGTACTTTAAATCACTGAAATGTTCTACTTTTACTTATAAAATGAATGAATATATAACCTTATTAAACAAGTCTCAGAATATATGATAAACTGATATAGGAGTGGTCATCATTAATAAACTTAAACAGAAATATAGTTTTGAACATAGTTTATATACCAATTAATAAAGAACTTATTATTATTTGGATTTGTTTATACCAAGAGTTAAATCTTATATCTGAAACATTCTTTCTCTATACAGCAAAAGTTAATAGAAAATAATCCTTGAGACAAGAATCTATTTCATAACTAAAAAAAAAAATTGAAAGGTCCTCGGATGTATTTGAACTTCTCAAATTATTCCTTATTTTGAATGATTTCATATTAAAATCCTGTTTGAGTTGTAGTACATCCTCATCCTGACCTCCATCCCTTCAGCAGTATTTCTCATTACAGTTTATTACAAACCAAATAAACACACTTGTTGTGTTATCCTGAAATGCCTGAGATAAATGACACATTTTTTTCATATTATAGGGTAATATCATCCATGTTTACTAGAAGTATTATTCAAATATATTCAGATTGTGTGTTGAAAATATATAAGAGAGAATTGTGAGCATCAGCATAGGTTATGATCCTATTTACATCATTAGTAACTTCCTTACAAAATGTATCTATGTACTTACCACCCTCTGTTCTATGACTCCCACATAAAGTTGTTACATAAACTTTCTTATTGTTCACATATTAGGTAAATGAGAATTAGTCAAATGTACCATGGTAATTTATAACTATTAGAAAGTTTAAACCTCTTCTTCTCTACCCCTCAGAATCATATCCACTGGGTCTTAGTGGGTAATAAACTGGATTAAACCTGCAAAAAGTTACTAGTGATATACCTGGATAGATTTTGGTTTTTTATCATGATATTCTACTTATTTTAGAAATAGTGCTTCCCCAAAATACATGTATCTTAAGTGAATTTTCATTTTAGATGGGGGAACCACTCACGGAATGAAATTAATATTCAGTCAAAATAAAATGCCACTGAGAAAAATCAATATAATTTGCTATCAGATGAGGGTGACTTTAATCAGAGTGACTGAAGAACAACAACAATATTTGTCTTAAAAGTGGAAAGAGTTCCTTGTGACCATTTTCTGCTTTATCTTCCCAAACATAGTAACCACATAAATTTGCAGCCATTTACCTAGTGAAATAAGAATAAAGTCTTTGGTCACAGTATAAAAACCTGAATTCTTGGGAAAAAATTATCCAGTGAATTTTCTGATTGCTCCCATATAACGACTGCTTTAATGAAATTGCTACCTGAAAATTCAGTAGTAGTATTATTGTTTAACTATAATTTAAGAAGCTATAGCAGATTGGTACTTATGACTTCTAATGAGAAAACCATAACAACCTTTTAATTGAAGGGAAAATGGTTAACTACAGTAATTGCAATCAATAAGGCTGTGTTAGTAGTATAAATATTTCTTCTCAAACAGCATTTCTTACTCTCCTCAGCAGTATTTAAAGTAAGGAAGTGAAAAATCTAATTAGAAATTCATTTGTTATTTATAATATTAAGCCTTGGTCCAAATTGGTACATCCCCAAATTGAGAGAGAAGCCCCTACCACAAGTAAAACAAGACTTTGATTAAGAAGAAAACTGAGTCATAAAAAAGGCTTACCAATCACATAGGCTAGTAACAAGGCCAAAGTCACTGTGATTGCAGTGGCGCTCAATGCGGTGCACTTCCAGTTGCAGCACCTGTACGGTTTGTGAAAGGTAAAGGCAGGCCTGGAAAAGGTGCTTCGAGGAAGAGGCCTGGGAGGGGGTGAGTACACGGTATTGGATGTCAGAGGGTAGTTCTGACTGGCTGCACTGAAGATAGCAGAAGAACCAGATCCATGTTTGAACAGGAAATGCCTGCGAAAACAAAACCAAAGTTTGGGCTATAAAAACCAAGGCCAACTATTATAAACCCCCAAATTCCACGAATTGCTACCATTATGCTAGGACCAAACTCAGGGGTACCTGGAAGGGCTCAACACAATTTTCACACACATAAGAGATGCTCTAAATCGTCCCTGGTGTTCTCTCCCTTCTTTTCTCCTTTTTGTCTTTTCTCATTTAGAGCTTTTCTCTTTCAGACCTTTAAGGGAAACAAAGGAGTCCTGTGTTCTCTGACTTTCTGGCTCGTGAGGGCTAACATTACACATTTGAAACTGATTCCAAAACCAGAAAGAGATGTTTCACAGGCATTTGAGTAATTAGAGTAGCCGGGATACCAGAGATTTTCCTCACTAACAAATTTGAGAGTAGCTTTCACGGTCACATTTTCGCTCAACATTTTATTATAAAAATCATCAAACAGCCAAGTTGAAAGAATTTTATAACAAATATCTCTATATTCACCAACTAGATTCCATGGTTAACACTCCACTATATTGCATTTATCATTTATTTATCCATTTCTCCATTCCTCTCTCCAACTATCAGTCCCATCTTAATTTTTGAGCAGTTTTTGAAGTAGGTTGCAGACATCAGTACACTTGTCTTCACATATTTCAACGTGCATATAATTATCTAGAGTTTGTTCTTTCAACAGATTTTTAATGTAAAATTTATACACAATAAAATGCAGAATTTTAAGTGCACACTTGCTGAGATTGACAAATGTAATCACCTATACAAAAAAAGTCCTATCATCGTCCCAAATGTTTCCTACTATCTTTTCTAAGTAAATCCCTATTCCCACACTCAAAGACAACCACTATTCTGCATTTTTTCCACCATACATTTATTTTGTCGCTTGTAGAACTTCATACAAATGGAGTAGTGCTGCTATATGTTTGAATTACTATGGGATAACTGTTGACCATTCACAAGTATTATAAATACAGGCCTCTCATACACAGTAGTGATGAAGGGGTTGCCAGAAACAAATGAATGAAAGTGTATTTTTCTGCATATATTTTATACTTACTGAGTGCTAAGTGCCAAGTGTTGTACTGAACACTCGTTAGCACGTTGTCTGTCTTCACTTTAGGAAATAGGCTGTGTTATTATCTTCCTTATGACCGTAAGGAAATGGAGATCGAAAGAGGTTAACAACTTGCCTCAATTTACCTCACAGGCCAAAGAATGACAGAGCCAGAATCAGAGCCTAGGTCACTGGAGTCCCAAAGTCCTTATTTTTTGTCTTTTTACTTTTTTCTCTTCTGTTCTGTCCCACAACATTTTAATTGACAGATAACAGCTGCACATATTTATGGAGTACGTAGTGATGTTTTATATAGATACATTATTCAGCGATCATATTAGGGTAATTAGAATCTCTATCAGCCAAAGTTCTTAATCTCACCCACTCTACTGTACCACCTGGGGTGGTGAAATGCACTGCTAAACAAAACATATTCTAGTGCTACGTTTTAACATACAACATTATCCCCTCACTAAGCAAAAACTTAACATCACCTTGTACATGTAACATATGCTGGAAAGCATAACTTATTATTTTAAAACTGATTTCTAGCTTCCATATTTAAGGAAAAAGGTGTGTTTTAAAAAATGACTCTAAATACTAGCTAATGGAAAATAAACACAAGAGAGAATTTTGCTTTAGTATCATGAGGTTAAAGATTTCTCAAAGGGCTGGCTTGATGGGGGTGCAAATTCAGGTCTTTCTGGAGGGCAATTTGGCATTATGTAGCAAAAGACTTTAATCATTCTTTGAAGTACTAATTAAACTTATAGAAATTTACCCCCAGGAAATGCTGTGCATAACAATGTACATGAGAAATCATTCATGGCAGTGCTATTGAAATAGTAAAAATAAACACTCAAATGTCCAACAATTGGTGCTTCATTAAGTCAATTATTTTATAAACACTTCTTAATACAATACTATACAATTATAAACTGTGGTGCAAAAGAATATATATTCACTAAGAATAGTGTCTACAGATATTACCAAGTTAAGAAAGGCGGGCTTCAAAAGAGTATGGGCAAAAATATGTAATTTCTAAAAGAAAAAATACATACAGGCTTATGGAAAATAACAATTTGTGTTACCTTTGGATGATGGGGCATTTTATGAAAATTTCTGCCTCAGGTTTGGGTCGATTTTGTAACAGATCAAAAAGATTCATGGGTGTGGGGAAATGGGAAAATTCAGTGAATAACACTAATCACAGGACTAGTTGGTTCCACTTAAGTAAACACGATGTATTGAGCACCTGGAAGGACCAGGAACCAAGATAGTCATTTTATCTGCATTATTTTGGTCTTCATATGTCTATGAGGTTAACACTGTTATTCTTATATTCCATAGGTTGAGACCTGAAGAGTTTTTGTTAGGAGTAGAGTGGTGATGATACTTATCATAATTATGTTCATAAGAGGTGACATTGATAAAGCATTTCCCCTGCTCAGGGCTGGACAGGAACCCCATTTCCTAAGCCCAAGCAGGCCCACAGACCTGCTGGAACACAGACCACATTCCGTGGGCCCCAAACAGGCTCATAACAACCAGTCTGACTGGCCGTTCCACCTAAGCCGCCACCCCCTGAGCAGAGATCACACCCTAAACAAGAGGCTGCCTCTGCTAGGGCACAGAACACACCAGAAAGAAGACCACATTCCTACACAAGGGCAGTATGAAAATTAACTTTTGCAAGCCTCTGGTGCAAAACAGTTATGACATTCCTTCTCACCGAAACCCCCCTGCCTGCAGGATAGGAAAAGCAGTAATAACCCCCAGTCAGAAGGTCCACGGGAGCTACCTACTCAGGTCTTCTCTCCACTGATGAAGGTTATATCCCCCTCTTTTGTTTATATATATATATATATATATATATATATATGTTTTGTTTATATATGTATATATACATACACATACACACACACACACACACATAAAAAATCTATCCTGTTGCTTCTTCTCGGTGGCCCATGGATTCAAATTTCTGAGACCAAGGACCTGGCAGAGAAAGAGTTTCCAGCTACAACATGTGAGTGCTTACTGGTGCCAGGCTTTCTGCTAAATACGTCACACAGTATTGTATTATTAAATCTTTATAACAACTTTATTACAAGTAGTATCTCCATTTTACGGATGAAGAGACTAAAATATAGAGAGGTTAAATAATTTGTCCATGGGCCCATAGCTAGTAATTGAACTAGCTGAGTTTAAAGCACAGGCAGTCTGGCTT
Organism: Otolemur garnettii; assembly: GCF_000181295.1. Lineage (NCBI taxonomy): Eukaryota > Metazoa > Chordata > Mammalia > Primates > Galagidae > Otolemur > Otolemur garnettii. Next base: position 1,031,710 of record NW_003852619.1, read on the forward strand.
CAGAAACTCTACTTTTAACCAGTACACTACAGTACACTATACTAGGGTTATGCAGTTAGTCAGACACATTAAGAATGCGATTCAGTCCTGTTAAGGTACAGAAGCAGCAGGCTTTGTGCTGCATTTGGCATGTGGATGGTGTTGAATTGAGCCACACTTTTACCCTGTTCTCTTCTGGAATAATGACAAGCATGTGAGAATGCTAGCTACAGAAATCACAGTGTTGGAAGGGACCGTCAGAAATATCTAATAGCCCCAATCCATCATTTTGCAGTTAGGGAAACTGAGACCCAGAGAAGAAAAGTGACTTACCTAAAAATAACATAGGTAGTCAATGGCCTGGATGACACTGGAATCTGGGACTTTCAAAATAGACTATTTCCATTGCCCAGTGCTACCTGCTGACTACAGTTTTCAGCAGATTAGTATCATAGTATCAGGTTCTGATGCCTGGGTTAACTGACCCAGGCCCAACAAATATTATCTATTCAAATGATACTACATAATACGTGTCTATGCTGCTGTATGTTGGATATTCTTACAGCAAGTTTTAAAGACTATCTTAAATATTTTGGATGAATTAGTAAGCATTACAAAGACACTACCCTTTAGTTGATGAGATACTGCTAAAAGAAATATTGCTGCTCTCTCAAGGCATCAAGTTTATCCCCAGAATGAAGAAATAGTATATAAATAATAAGAACAAATATATTTTATTGACTAAGTCCCTCACAGCATCGTGCTCTTTCTATTTGATTGTGCTTCTTCTTTAAGGCTTTGAAATAATTTCCTCCACACCACGAAGAGGTAAGTTTCTTCTGTAATGTCTGGTTAACTCTCCCAGCCTGCATTTTCCCCTTTGGCCATCTCATTTACTAGTATGCAAGAAGTGTAGCACTTTACAGGCAGCACAGTTTCTTCTCCTCCCCACCCCTGCCCGATGGTTACTCTGGAGGCAGCCAAGTATCACTTACATATTACTGATCCTACATAGCGACACTCTGATATTTCCTAGGGGATAAAGGAGAAATGCAACAGTATGGGGCTCTTTTACTCAATGTGTAGAGATCAAATCTTCAACCCTGTGCATATTTATAAAAGACAACAATTGGATTTTTGAGACAATGTAAGTGGCCCAATATGTTGGATATTGATTTGCTTTGGTATAACGTTAAGAGGTGGAAGAAAGGCAAAGAAAGATAGAGAATCATTGGTTATTATCATGGCGATTGCAAGCAATAATCAATATCCCTGAGCTCTAGAATTTCATCCTGATGTACACCAAAAGATTCCCAAATGCAGGTTCGTAAGTAAAATGTTACAGCATAATGAATGAATTCAACAGTTGCAGCAGAACAACATTTAAACTAATTCATATTTGAATGGAATCCAAATCACAGTCCTTCGTGAGGGTAGATAATAAAATGAGTTCCTATAGGAAGGTTTTTGTTTTCTTATAAACAAGCTCAGATTAAGATTCTGTGCTGAAAGTGATCTATGCTTTGATGTGCCTCATGAAAAACAGCAATGCATATGCTATATATCGTCCTACACACTGCAGTACATTGTGGGAAAGGGAAACTAGTACCTAAATGTGTTTTCATAGTCCCTGAAAAAAAGTCGGCGCATAAAGACAAATGCTCAATGCTAGACTTTAGCTATGTGCTCATAAAATCAGATCATCTGTCTAAGCACATTGCTTTTCCCTGGGGACCCGAAGATATACTAAAATGTTGCTATCAATTTCATACAAGTAGGTTTTTTTTCCGCACAGCAAATGATAAAAATGCAGTTCAAGAGTTTATGTGTAAGTAGCACTCTTCTTTGCATCTGTTTTAATATTCAAGCTCAAATTTAAAAAGGAAAAGCAAGATATTGCCACAAGGAAATGGGCATATAAGGAAATTGGAAAAAAAAATATCTTCAAGAATGATGAGACCTAGTGGTGGTAAATGGGAATATAATAAATGGTCCTGTAAGGATTTTAAAATCATCTATAAAAAGGGGAAATGTACTCTCTCTTTTAAAACCCCTTATACTACATAATTCTGAGGGTATCTGTTGGCACTAAATAATGTGATATTATATGGCACTTAAAATTCTATAGGAAATAGACAGAAATCTACAACTTTCTAACAAGAGATGCATAAATAACTAATGATTTTTTTCTTCTACATCTCGTAAACATTATTATGAGATACATACATAAACTGTATTCCCTTAGATATAAGAATGTGACTTATTTTATACTCAATAAAAAGACTACAACGTGCTTCCAGTAAAAGCTGAGGTCAATTATTATTATTTTTTTTTTAGAGACAGTCTCACTTTGTTGCCCTCGGTACAGTACTGCGCCATCACAGCTCACAGCAACCTCCAGTTCGTGGGCTTAGGAGATTGTCTTGCCTGAACCTCCCGAATAGCTGGCACTATAGGCACCTGCCACAATGCCCAGCTATTTTTTGTTGCAGTTTGGCTGGGGGCTGGGTTTGAACCCACCACCCTTGGTATATGGGACAGTGCTCTACTCACTGAGCCACAGGCGCCACCCTGAGGTCAATTTTTTTAAAAGGAAGACTACAAGGTAAGAGGGCCAAATCATATTTAAATAGGTTAGTGTAATTTAGTTATCTATTGTTCTTTTAAAAGAAATTATTCATTGCATTTTTACTGTGGTATAAAACATATTACATAAAATTTACCATCGTCAGTATTTTTAAGTGTACAGTAGCATTAAGTTTATTCACATTGTTGTACAACAGATCTCCAGAACTTTCTTATAATACAACTGTGAAGCACTAAAACACTAGACTCACATTAAACAACTCGTCTTTTCTCCTTACCCCTAGGAACCACCATTCTACTATTTGTTTCTATGATTTGGGTTACTTTACATATCTTACATAAGTGGAATTATATGGTATTTATCTTTATATGATTGACTTATTTCACTTACCGTAATGTTCCCAAGGTTCACCCATGGGGTAGCATGGGGTAGAATTCCCTTGCCTTTTAAGGATAAATAATATTTCATTGCACGTATACACCACATTTTATCTATTTACCCACTGGTGGACACTTAGGTAGCTCCCACTTCTTCGTTATTGTGAACAGTACTTCTATGAACGTTGGTGTGCAAATATCTCTTTGGGATATGCTTGCAATTCTTTTGGATAAATACCCAGATGTGGGATTGCTGGATCATATGGTAGTACTCTTTATATCTTTCTGTGGATATTCCATGCTGTTTTCCATAGTGTTTGCTATGTTATAATCCCACCAACAGTGTACAAGGGTTCCATTTTCTCTATATCCTCACCAACATTATTATTATTATTATTATTATTTTTTTGCAGTTTTTGGCTGAGGCTGGGTTTAAATCCACCTCCTCTGGCATATGGGGCTGGTGCCCAACTCCTTTGAGCCACAAGCACCGCCCACCAACATTTTTTTTTTTTTTTACAGCTGGTGTGAGCTGATGTATCATGATGACTGTGACTTGCATTTCTCTGATGATTAAAGATGTTGAACATCTTCTCATGTGCTTGCTGGCCATTCATGTATCATCTTTGGAGATATTTCTATTTATAGGTATTTAGTCTTATTCTTCAAAAAAAATAAGAAAATAAAATAAAATGCCTTGGTGGATCCGCCCCATTTTCCTCTCTATCAAGAACACTTAGTTTTGCTTTGTAGAAAAAAGTGGTTACTACGAAAGACAACAACCTCAAAATCTCTAGTCTCCCCCAATAACTCTTTCCCCACACTCCTTTTAAGGACAAGTACTCCTAAGAAGAGTATTTATCTAAAATCTTCTTGAGCCTAATAGCATTGTCAGTTTGGACAACCTCTCAGGGTAACAAAATGTATTCCACTACTAACAAGTTCATAAAGTAAGGTTTCATTTGATTTGCTCTGGAATTCTTTCTTCCAAATACTAAATCATTATGTTCACACTTTTCCTCTAAATCTTATATGCCAAGTGTTGATAAAAAAAAATCTATGCTCTGACCATGTTGTTCATAATTTTTGAGAGTTTTTTAAAAAAGAGTTTTGGGACATCTATCTAAATCTTAATTTTCTCAGCTTAAGTCTTATTTCTATAATATATACTCAAATTAAAATACTGTATGGTCTAAATTGTTACTCTTGTGATTTTGCAAGTAGAGTAGTTAGTAGCTAAAGGTGGAGTTCTTTTTAAAACCTGTTTATGGCTATCATTCTCTCTCCTCCTTTATTCAGAAGCAGTATCTGCCCTACTTGGTCATATGTCTCTGGATTGCATATTCCTTGAGGGCAGGAAACAGGTCTTAATGTAGATTCTAGTTATTTGAAGATATTCAATGAATATGTATTTATTTGTGCGATTCTTTTGCTTCTTCTAAAAGGCTCTTGCTAACTGTGCAGAATAAATGAAGTTTGGGGACTCTAAAATAAGTATTTCACTTATGAGAAATTTTATAAGCCAAATATCTCTTGGCTTATAAAATTTCAAAATACAGTGATAAGCTTCTTTCACATAGTCTAAAATAAATAAATCAAAGAAATAGTTGATTCATATTTTATCTCTTTTTGTAAGGCTTTTTGGTAATGAATGAACTTATTTTAAAATACTAATAATTTAAAAATAATTGCTGTTAATGATAATGGCAATATTGCTGACCATTTACTGAACATCTATCATGTACCAGGCACTACACTAATATATATACTCTCTGTGTGTTTGTGTGTGCATGTTTCATGGAACCTGCACAATCACCCTAAAAGGTAGATGATAGCATCTGCATTTCATACGTAAGAAAGTCAAGGATCAGATATTAAGATTAAATATACTCCCTAAGATCACACAATTGGTAAGAGATAGAGTTGGGGATCAATTTCAATTTTTGTTGATTACTAGAATGTAAACTACATAGAAATACTGTCTGTCTTCTTTACTACTGTATCCCCAATATCTAAAATGGGGTCCAGCAAATAATAGGTGTGCAATATATATTTTTAAATCCATTCATGAATAGTAAAACCCAGCTAAAATTAACCACTGTGCACATATTAGCTCATAATATCACTTATACTGTTAATCATAAGGTAATACAATCTTGTTTTATTCTTTCTTCTCTCTCTCTCTCTTTTTTTTTTTTAAGAGACAGAGTCTTACTCTGTCACCCTGGGTAGACTGTCATGGCATCATAGCCCACAGCAACATCAAATTCTTGGTCTCAAGCAATCCTCTGTCCTTAGCCTCCCAAGTAGCTGGGACTATAGATGCCTACCACAATGCCCAGCTAGTTTTTCTATTTTTAGCAGAGACAGGGTCTCACTCCTGCTCAGACTGGTCTCCATACTCCTGAGCTCAAGCAATCCACCTACCTTGGCTTCCCAGAGGGCTGGGATTGCAGACATGAGCTAGCAATGGCTGGCCATTCTTCTTAATTCATAAGATCATCTGGTCTTTTTCTTTTCAAAGATGAATATATATAAACTTAGCATTCTAGTGATTATAATTTTTGTGGAAATATATCAACTCTTAAAGTTACAGAAGTAACCAAATGATATTAGGAGGGCACATACTTATCATCATTATGAAAGTGAGGGCATTGTTATATTTATTTGTTTAGAACATGAAGACATCAGAAAATTTCCATGCAGTAGTGTATTGGATTTTCCTGTATAAATTAAACATTCTGTAACTGGATGTTTAGAGATAAATTAGAACTAGGAGTGAGGCAGTAGATACATAAATGCTACCGAAAGAAAATATTCGATATTCCATAATGTTGGACCAGGTTGCTTTAATAGACCTACCCCAAATTAAAATAAACAATTTTGCTTCACTTCATAGTAATGCCCTTTCAAGTCACCTTTAATTCTTCTCCAAGTTAGACTTATGCTCTGTAGATCTAACTTTTTTTTTGTAGATCTAACTTTAATTTCAAAAATGATATTAAAATCTCTACACCAGTTGAGAGTAAATATCAAATTAATATTTTCTATTAATGCAAAATGTTCCTGTATGAAAAGGCTTGGGCCAACATATAAAAATTATTTACTTAGGAAAGTAAGCTTACCATTTTTTCATTCTGTTTATACACATTTAATAGTAATGTAGGTTTTGAGACCTGGTATAGAAGCTATAATCCTTTCAAATGAGAGAAAATGTGAAAAGCTATTGGTGGGTGAGGTTTCTCAATCCTCTTATGATTTCATACAAATTCTCTATGAAGAAATAATAGAATGTCACTCCATAGTTTTCAGTAGTTCATTCCCCAACAAGGACTACTTAGAATGGGAATGATCATGAGGCCTAGGAAAAATTGCGACTACATGTTTAAAACTAAAGCAGAGTCTAAATTTCCTAGGATTTAAAAAATTTCTTTATTTTATAAAAAAAACTCAATTACATTTCCCTTTGCAAAAACTGAAAGTCGGTTTCTAATTTTACTCACCAAAGTAACCTGCTGATTTTATAGAATTGATCTGTATTCGTTACTTAGATTATTATTTTTATTCCCTTTTAAGGGAGGGGAGGGGGTAATGGACAGAATATTATATACTTTGATTATCTTTTTATTCATCCTCATTTTCTATAGACCTGTATTTTCCTCCTTTATTTTATGAGCCAGTTGACATGGTATACTTTTCTGTATCATTTGTTTTTATTGATTGTAATCTACATTAGCAAGGACATTTTATTTAAAGAAAGAATGTTTCAAATTAGTTACAAGAAGAGAAAAAAAAGAAAGAAATACCTTCTTACTTTGTTAGGAATGTAAGAGTTCAAAGCAAGGCAGGGCTTAAAATAAAGTTCTTATTTCAAGCCAAAAAAACCCCTACCAAGTTAATCACAAAGGAGTACAAGAGGGACAGAGTCTAAGAGTTTCTCACTAAACTTTTTAGATTGAAAATCTAGATTATCATACCAATGCAACTTTTGAAAGATGTTGATAAATATTTGCCTTATATCAGCTTTCATTTCTCTAAAACTCTTACTCATATGTACCTTGTAAGTTCAAAGTAAGAGTGCTTTATAATGCCAAAGAAAAGAAAAGAAAAGAAAAGAAAAGAAGTGGGTGGTGCCTGTGGCTCAAGGAGTAGGGCACTGGACCCATATATTGCAGGTGGTGGGTTCAAGCCCCGCCCCAGCCAAAAACTGCAAAAAGAAAGAAAAGAAGGAAAGAAAAGAAAAGAAAAGAAAAAAAGAAAGAAAGAAAGAAGGAAGGAAGGAAGGAAGGAAGGAAGGAAGGAAGGAAGGAAGGAAGGAAGGAAGGAAGGAAAGAAGGAAAGAAAGAAAGAAAAAAAGAAAGAAAAGAAAGGCAGGCCATTCAAATCAGTCCCCTAACCTATCCAGTATAACATTTCTCTATAGGACAAGCTGGCAAAGGGTATAGCTATCCTGTAAAATATCAGCCTCAAAATAAAACAGGTAGCCTCAGGCAGAGACTGCCTGGCCCTCACTAACATCCATGTTCTTCTCCCATCCTGGGTACACAGACAGACTACATTTCCCAGCTTTCATTTCTGTTAAATGCAGTCAGGTGACCATGTCCTGGCAAATGCAATGCAAAGTATGGGCAAAAGTGAGATTTGACATTTTAAGGCTTGGCCCCCCAAAACTTTGCACCCTTGATGTTTAATCTCCTTCTTCATCCACTGGCTAGAAGAAAGATGACCCAAATATGAGTATAAAAGGAGCTCAGTACATTTATTCTATGGAATACTGGGCAGACATAGAAAATCTAAAGAGTTTGCAACCATAAAAGCATGTTAGATATGTGGATCATTGTCTCTCAGCACAGAGCACTAGACAAAGTATCCCTATCCACTATTCCCCTACTCCTGCTCCCCACTGCCTGCCTGCATAGTTAATTGGACCAGAATTGGATATCCAACCTCAGAGGCAATTGCATTCTCTCCCTCTTAGAAATCTAGACACAGAAACACAGCTAGTGAAGCCAAGATACAAGGTCCTGTTGAGTCAGAGCTGGAGTTACAACACAACAGGGAACAAAGAAAAAGAAATCCATCTGGACTCAACCTTAAGAAGGGAGCATATATGCAGAGAGAAGCAGCGATGAGACGTCACCTGGCCTCAAAAATGAAACAGAATGATGGAGAGAGATCCATCTTTCATTAGGTTTATCTGTACTTGTTTTCTTCTTCTTCTTTTTTCTTTTTTTTTAGTTTTTGGCTGGAGCCAGTGTCCCCCTCCTTTGAGCCACAGGCACTACCCTTGTTTTCTTCTTTCACTGTGAGATTATCATGTATCTTCAAAACAAAGTTTTAAAAATCTCATTGTCTCAAAAAAAATTTCCTTTGGTTTTGAAGGATTTTCTGCTCCCAATACCCAGATAATTTCTAAGACAATAAGCAATTTTCATAGAATTCATAGATATACTACAAGCAAAATTGTGTGTCACCCCTTCTCACAAAAAACCCAAAAACATATACAACCCCAAATCCCTACTCCACAGAAATCTGATCTAGAATAAAGTACATGGAAATCTTAATAGTAATTATATTTGGATGATTGAATTAGTAATTATTTTTCTTTGAACTTATCTGTGTCCTTTCTAATTTTGAAATGAAGGCCCACTACTTGTATAAGGTCTGTTATGACCTGGCCTCTGCAGGTCTGTGCATCTCACTCCTCATATTGTGTCCCATGCTCTCTCCGCTTCTGGCCACCCTGTCATGTGTCTTCCCAAATGTGCCATTTTCTTTCAGGCTTCTGTGTCTTTGTAAGCACATTAGCAAAGGACGATGGTAGAAGAGCTAGGAAATACCCCCAAATAGTGTAGGTCAATGTACGGCAGGGGAGAAAGGATAAATAATGAACACAGGGCAAATGAAGAGTACAGGAGAGAGAAAGGAATAGAACGAGAAAGGAAATCTTGTAGGTGAGTAGGTAGGTAGACAGATAGAAAGATAAGGATATATTTTCTAGAATAAGAGATAGTTAGTTGCTCCGGGATCACTCCGGCCTCCTTTGCTCTATGCTGTTTAGACCTGATTTAGATAAATAGTCAGCAATGATGCTGTATTTTTCCAGCTTTTTGCATCCCCAGAAAACAAGTCAATTAAGTATAGTACAACTGGGTATATATTCAATCTGTCAAAAACATATTCTTGCTTAAGATTCTCACATAAAAATGCAGGATATGACAAGATAATTTGGGATAAAATTCTAAGCAGAGTTGCCATTGTATTAAAAGCAAAGCAATGGGGGGAGGTGTACAGCTAAATGGATTTAGTTTAATGGTTTCCAACCAAAATTACATTATGAACCGGAAAATTATCTAAGCCCTCTAATAAAGGTCTTGGAAGAAAGGAATAGGAAGAGGGAAGTTAGGAAGGGAAAAAAGAAACTGTAGAAGTCTGAAGAGGCATTGAGTAAAAAGTGAGCAGGCGTTAATAGATTTTGCCTCATCAGTACTAGGACTAGGTTGGGAAACATTGAACAAAAAGTGTTTCTCAAACTGGGACAAAAAGAGTGTTTCTCAATCGGGGATAAACTAGCCTAAGGGCACCATTTGGTAAAATCAGGAGATATTTTTGGTTGTTACAACTCGGAGGAGGGTGCTATTGGCTTCTAGTGTGTATGGGCCAGAGAGGCACCAACTACCTCACAATGTACAGGGCAGCCCACCTCCTCAAGACATACACAATAAGGAAATATTCACCCCAAATGTCAAAGTGAGTGGCGAGGTTGAGAAACCTTTGATTGCAACATGCAGTTTTCAAGTATTGGACAGCTCTAGGCGGAGGCATTGGTCACTCTTTAAAGACTTCCAGAAAAGGATTTTCTTGTCATGTACTCATGCTCTTATTGTTCTCCCAAACACACGGCTGTTCCTCCTTGAGGCTATTTGCACTTGGGATTGGTCTATTATCCAAACACATACCCTGAATCCTAGGGCAGAGGGCAGAAACAACTTACTCATCATTGCCTCAAACATTTACCCTTGCTAAACGAACAAGGAAATCTTGGTAAGATAAGGAGAATAGAAAACATCATCTATTTTCAATTTTTAAAATTGCTTTTTAAATTGTACCCCTCATGACCCTGTCATGAGGCACAAGTCCAAAACCTGAACTACCATTTAAAATATGCAAAAATACATAATAGTAGCATCAATTGAAACAAACATCAATTCCCCTTAAATTAGGCCACCTAAGAAACAAATTTTCATAGTACTCTCAGAAAATTTGTACTGTGCTCTAAAACTCAGTAACTACAGTCCCACTTGAACACAAGTGAATTTGTGAAAACTAGGCCTCCTTCCACTGAAATGTATTCTCCCTGGTTCCCTGCTGTGTGGATTTGAAAACGCAGAAAAGAAATACTTTGGTTCACTTTAATTATTCAAGGATAACACAGGAAGAGAAACAAGGTAAGGTCAACGTCAAGAGTATAGTGATGTCATGCACTTCAGTTGACCTCATCTATATTTGGCAAATATAATATTAAACCTGAATTTACTTTCTCTATGAATCATTGTTAATACTTAGGAAAAAAATCAACATGGATTCAGAGGATTTGATATAGAAACGGTTGGCTGGAATGCAAACCTGTACCAGATATTTTTATCTGTCATCGTAAAGATAAAATGAAGTTATATTTATTTCATAATTAGAGTGAGAGTGATAGTATAAAAGGAAGATGTTAAAATTCTACTGCAGCTTCATAGTATGACCCAAGGCAAGGTAGATTTCTATATAAGGTGTTGCATCTAAAATCCTGTTTCTATGAAGTTTTTTTTTTAAATATTCACTAGCACCTATTGTGTATCTCAAAAAAAATGGCTTCATAGACTAGTTTTTCACTTGCTTAACACTGCCTCCTTAACTCTACTTGCCTGCCTTTATCCCTTCTCCCTGACAGATAGAGAAGTGCAGTGTCTTTTACATCTCCTTGGGCTACAGGAAATTCTGAAGGAATCATGACTATTTAACTGAAATTTATCTGACTTATTTGGGGACCTCATCTAGAAGTAGTAAACTTGGACTTAATTAGAATCCAATTTACTGGAACGTTCAATTGAGGTGGGCTCTTTCAGTGGAGGAATAAACAACAAGAAGGCCAGTTGCAGAATGACAGAGATTCTAAAGCCAGACAGGAGCTCAAATATCAGTTAGCTTCACTATTGCATCTGACTGTTGAGGAAAATGAGATTGAGAGGAAGAAGAAGATGTTATCACGGCCACATAGCTATTTAGTGGTGGAGCTGAACTTGAACTCAAGACTTCTAACTCTAAATCCAGGGCTCTTTCAACTGCTCACAGGAGACCATTCAAAATGTGCCAAGAATATCCTGGGACCACTAGACCACCTTTTGTTCATTCTACAATATCCTCTATTTCTAGACTACTGTACAATAAAAACTCACGTTTGAATGACAGTTCTGACATACCATAAGATTTTCAATTATAAAAGATTAAATTATGATCATTTGGCTTAAAGTGGAAAGTAGATTCATATTTAAGAATGATTTTCACCAAGAATGGCAATGTACAAAAAGTTCTATTTAACCTTAAGCTAATCTCCAAATCCAATTAACCAGAAACTCCCTAGTTTTCTGGGCATTTAGGTTCATCAAGATTTTAATATAAATAGAATAAAAACTAGATTATATCTCCAGGCAGGGAAACTTAACTGAACCATAAATATTCTCTGAAAGACAAAAGGGGATGACTTGGGGTTCTTTATATACCTGAGACAAATTGTTATAGTGCAGAGTATAAGATGAGTTGCATAGAGACTTGCATTCCAGCTCCAATTCTTGCTCTAACTGCTAAATGAACATGTTACCATAATAAAATTTCCTAAGACCCATTCACTTTATTGTTAAATTGGACATAATTTCATGTCTACTTCTAGGGTTGTTTAGAGTTTGACATAGAGAAGTAGTGGAAGTACTTTGGACAATAGAAAATTATACATACATACTTCTATATGGACACAACCCTGTATGTACACACACACACACACACACCCCCACACACACACGTGCATAGAAACAATATATTATGTAATATCTGAGTATTTTGAATTTGACAAGTTAGAAAAAATATTTAACTACAAGTCTACTAAAAAGCAACCGGCCATGTTGCCATAATAATACCATTCACCATGGTAAATGATAAAATTTGAGAGGTGAGACTGTCATAAAGAAAATTATTTTAGTTGAAAGGTGGAAGAAATAGTGTATTGTGAGGCTTTTATGTCAGAAGAAATTAAATTTACTAAGGAGCTAATATCATGTTGTACTTGATATTTTGATAGTTGAGCTGGAAAAAGTCCTAAGTTAGTGTTTATGTTGTCAGTGCAAGCCCTGTGTGTACAGATGTCACTATTAAGTATCTTCATCAGTACCAAGGAATTGCCTCATGTTTCGTATATGCCAGATGAAGACAATGACAGGTGCGTGGAAATCTGACTCATATTTGAGAGCCAACTTTAAATAAAAGTGGGAGGTATAATACCACCCTCTACTATGAGAATAGCAAAGGTAAACTTTTTGCCTGTAGGGGATTTATTAATGCCATCATCACCAACTGTATATCTTTGCTGGGGCTTGGCAACTTGGAAAGCCTGTACTGCTATGTAGGATCAGGTTGTTTTCTTCATGTTTACATATTCTTTACAATAAAGAAACTTGATCTCTAACTTGGTCTGTCAGTTCCTTCATGTCCATCGCATCACTGTCCCAGTGCCTACTGCTTACCTTGTCACTGAAAGTACTTCTTTTATTCCTCTTTCCAATGCATATGAGACTTTTGCCCTGATCCAGCCTCCTCTCAATCTAGTGCCCCATATATATATATATATATATAAAGTCTAACTTTTGTTTCCATTTTCCTTACTTCTTAACATTTCTTCAAATTCAATGCAGTGTAGCCTCAGTCTCACTACTGTACTGAAATGGGCCACTGACAAGCCTGTAATTGATGGAGTCAATGATCTCTTCTCATCCACATTTCATTTGGCTCCCCTGGCATTTACGAATCACGATGACCACCTTTTTGAAATTTTCTCCTTTGTTTATGCTCTTCCATAAGATTGCACCTCAATCACCTATGCTGGCTTTTTTCCTCACCCATGAATTCCTAAGGTATACGTGTTCCCATGGTTTGATGTATAGTCTTCTTTTTTTCTTTCACTAAACTCTGTGTAGGTTTTTTAAGATCTCCTCCATCATTCACAGAAACTTAATTATTATTTCTACGTATGAAACTCTCAATTAACTATATCTTGCATAAGTTCTAGAATCAGCCATACCTGGGTTTGAATTGCCTCCCCTTTGTGTTAACTGGCGATCCTGTGGTATACTGCTCAATTTTCTAAGCCTCAATTTTAAAAACCAAATTTGGAATAAGTGTGATGAATGCTTGGCAGAATGCTTGGCAAAATGCTTGGCACATAATAAACATTCAGTAAGTGAGAGAAGAAAACCCTTTTCTTTCTGTCTCTCCTGGGACCCAGTTCCCTCTTTTCAACTATTCATTGGACACTGGACATTTCAAACTAGATGTTCCACATGGATTTTCCAGTATCCCCAAAATAAAACTCATTGTCTGCTTCTAACATATGTTCCCAGTTTCAAAAATCTACTCCACCTATGGTTCCCTGCTCACTTAGTCTCTCTGTCCATGCATCCTAGAAAAATTTTGTTGAACAGTATGAGATAAGTGCTGAGAAGTTAAGGTAAAAATTTTATATATCTATATCTATATCTATATCGTCTTTTACTCAAGTTGCAATGGGGAATAAAGGCAAGGTAAATAAAAGATTTTGAGTGCAAATATACAATGGAATAAGATCTTGATATGCATATGCACAGTGTTATAAAACCATAGATAAAGGGCTTCTTTATGAAAATTAGGGTAGGGAAGTTGCTATAGACTGAATGTTCGTATCTCTCCAAAATTCGTATACTGACATCTAATCCTCAACATGTTAGTATTAAGAAGTGGGGCTTTTTTTTTTCTTTGAGATAGAGTCTTACTCTGTCATCCTGGGTAGAGTGCCATGGCATCACTGTAGCTCACAGCAACCTCAAACTCCTGGGTTCAAGTGATCCTCTGGCCTCAGTCTCCTAGCAGCTGGAACTACAGGCACCACTATGCCTGGCTACTTTTTTTCGAGTTTTAGTAGAGATGGGATCTCATTCCACTCAGGCTGGTCTCAAACTCCTGAGCTCAAGCAATCCAGGTGATTAGGACATGAGCGCTCTGTCTTCATGAATGGGATTAGTGCCCTTATAAAAGAGGCTTGAGGCAGGCAGTTGGTCCCTTCCGCCACATGAGGACATAACCACAAGGTGTTGTCTATGAGGAAGAGTCCCTCATAAGACACCAAACCCGCTAGCACCTTGATATTAGGTTTCCCAGCCTCCGTAACTGTGAGTGATATATTTCTGTTGTTTCTATATTATCCCCTCTAAGATATTTTGTTACAGCAGCCCAAATTGATTCATACCGAGGTGAGGGCAGGTAAAGGAAGACTTCGTCTAAGAAGCATCTTTCACTCTTCTCCCCCTTCTTCCAGATCATGTCTAGCCAGAGTCCAAGTCTTACAATATTATTAATATTAGCCTCAATAAGATTAACATTTTAGGGGAGAGGCTATCTCCCCTACTAGAATATAAAGCTCATTGAGGGCAGGATATTTGTCGGTTTTGTTCCCTGTTGTAGCCCCAGCATCTAGAACAGTGCCTGGTACATGATGGGCTCTTAATAAATACTTGTTGAAATTCGTTGAAACTTATCTAGCTAAAACCAATTCATTATAGTATTTATAATGAACTGTGTTTCCCTTTAAATAGCTGCATTATATACTTTCTTATACCCACAGATACCACACCAGAAATAAAAAATTAACAGAATGGAGAAGCAGATGTTACTGTTTATTTGCTTATCTGTTCACCAAAGGGTATAATTCCTTTTGAGCTTTCTTATTCTTTAAATGGCATCCTCAGTACCACACATTCACAGTTCTTGCAGAGACATTTCAAAGACCTCAAGACTTAACTTGATCTTATCCTTTGCTTTTAAAGCTACATTTTTGTGTCATGGAATTAATAAAGGACCAGCTGGATTCTTCCAAAGGAAGATGCTTAGTAGATTATGTTTGACAGACACACACACGCACACAAACCTGTTAAAAAAAAATAAGAATAAGAACTGACAGGAAAATTATTTTCTGGTACTTTAAATATATTTTATAATTTCAGTAAAATGTAATAGACAAGTGTCTATTAACTTGACATAGTAATGAAAATATGTATTGTGATTAACAGGATAAGTAACTTTGTAGTGAATAAAGTTAAGAAATTTTTTTCTCTCTTGATCAAAGCCAAGATATTTCTGTTTTAAATACACGACCTGGGATGAGGAAGTATCTAAGTATATGGTGAGAGGGGAGCAGAAAGGTAAGTACAGAAGATTCCTCTACAATTTAATTTTGTTTGCTATCCTCATGCATTACATCATTCATTTTCAAAAGCTCCCCGAAACATCTGTTTAGATTCACATTTGGATTGCTAAATAAATCCTCTTCATATTAAAACCAGATTTCATCTCACCTACGGTGAAATTTTCTTTCCTTATAAAATGAAATAAATCATGTTTGGCTATAGTTTTATTTGGAAATGCGACTGAGAATTGTCAATTACAAAGCATGTCTAAAAATAATACCACCACCAAAATGACTAGAGACTGTACACGATGATCTCTAAAGTATTGTTCTTCACTGCCGGAGCACAATAGACTATTATGGATATATTTTTACTCCCAATATGCAAAATGTATTTTAAAAACGACGGAATTCTTTTTCATGTAAATTTAACATATTCCACATCCATCATTTGGTGCAGGCTGAAAAGCTTGGTTGATTCTTGCTCATCTGTAGTAAACAGGATTTATAGGTCATAGATTAGTTCTACAAAGTCTTTTCCTGTCTTAAAAAGAATCTTTAAATCTGTGGCTGAAGATAGATTTTGCTAACCCCCGTGCTGTTAAAGGATTAAAGCATGAGATATTGTTGGATCTAAGCACTGCGTATGTACATTCTGAGCTTTCTTCCTTCCCGTCCTTATTGAAGGAAAAATTATGTCTCTTGGTCTATTTTTTCCATTGAAAATGTCCTATGAAAAAAAGTGACTTATAAATGTTAGGTAGATTTTAGCAGTGCTATATAATAAAGAAATAGAACTACTGCTGGAGAACTTACATTTATGGGTTAATATTTAAAGAGTATTATTCTGTAGCTATTTAAATCATCGCTATCCCCATTAATGAACATTCCTTCCAAATAATTCTTATTTCCCCAAGATAGACACTAGCTCTAGAAGTCTGGTAATAAGCATTGGTCATATAAATTTCATTTCTTTTTCCATTCCCTGCCAGCATCTCCTCTGCCAATGGCTCTGGCTCTTCTTTCGTAAAAATAACCCTGTAGACGCCATTTAATTGTCACATTGGCCTAAAGCCAGCAAGGGCAGTTAGCCTCACACCAAGCTGCAGCCATCTGTCAGAATATGCTAAAAATCAGTGAAGATGGTTGCTACCCACTCTCCCGGCCAGGCATGTCTCCCCCACCCCCATAATTCTGATTTGTCTTTGTGAGCTGAAGTGGTCATATTCATCCCAAACCCAAGTTCTCTCTAGTGTTGAAAATCCCAACAAAATCTTTGCATAAGATTTGTTTTGGTGAATAAATCATGGTCAGTATCCATCATCATTCTGAAAAAAAAAAAAAAAAGATTACCATCCACGACCAGGTCAAGAGGAATTTGTTGAGGCCTTGAACTAATATTTAGTCAAAATTCTAGTAAGTCACAGAGTATAAAGTGAACCTTTAATTCAGAATTTGAATTGGGGGACAGCAAAAAGAGTAAGAGAAACCAAAAATGGCTACAATGCCATTTAAGGACGAGTCCGGATAAAGTGGTTAAGAAGCTAAGGGACTGTTCCCGTGCTCTGCAGGGAGTGGGTTATGCTTTACTTCCCGACAGAAATAAGCACTATTCCAATTAACTGAGTGTTAAAGGCAGGCCTATCTCCTTGTATGCAAATTGATAGATCGCATGAGAAAACGATTCAGTAGAACAGAAGAAAAGCAGTAAATCCAGATTCTGAGCACTGCAAAGAAACGAAACCAGGGATGTGGGATAGACAGGGGACAACAGACAAAGAGGGAGAAAGGAAAGTGAGAGAGCAAACTGCATGTGAGCTATGAGATGATCATCGTAACAACCTTAGGAAATGAGCACTATGAACCCATTTTTGGGATCATAAAACTGAGGTTTACAAAGGTTTGGTAATTTGCCTAAGCAAATATAGCTAATGGGGAACAGGACTGTACCTCAAACCCCGATCTATTATTTTCTGTAATCCAAACTCTTAACCACTCTTATAGTATCTAGTATCACTTAACTGGCTAACCAGTGACCATGTGTGTCGTTCAGTGTAATGTGATTTACCAGAATGCCCTTTCTTCCATTTTTTCACCTAACACTGCCTCGTGATTTGGGAACAAAATGACTTTTAGGCCATCTTCTCTGGCGAATTTCTACTCTCCCCACGCTAATGACCTCAACACTTCCTTAGCCTCCACTACTGCACCTTGGTTAGATCTGTCACTTCCAAGTGTTGCTATCTTGGGATTACTTAACTATAACAAAACACTGATCATAGCATTGTTATTTATTTCATTTTGCCCCTTCTACCACAGACGGGCAGTAATGCCTAGTGGTTGAACGTAAAGACACTACACCCACAGCCTGGGTCGAAAACCTGACCTGGATAGCCTATGTCCTACCTAAGAGATTTTACACAATTCCTTAACTTCTCTGTACCTCATTTCCTCGTCTCTCAATTGAACATAACAACACTAATAGTACCACCCTAGGGCTCCTAGCATAAGGAGTTAGTGCTTGACACTTAGTAATGCTATATATTTAGCTATCACTATTGTTACTATCACTGGGCTGTTTGTTTTTGGAGGACAGGAATTCTTATTCCTCATCGTAGCTACAGTGCACTGACAATAATTAGTAAATGCTTGCTGCCTGCCTCAACTGTGTAGGACATACTTAACAATCCACAGACTGGGGAGTCGATGTGAATGCTGGATGTTTTTAGAGCACATTATGGCTAATATAGCTCTCTGAACTGCAGTGACTCTGCTTCCTCTCCTTGCCAGCAGGTCTGTGCCAGGCTCTTACACTGAATTGGACATAGTAATATTCATTGCAAATTTTCTTTGTGTCTGGCTCTGAGCAGACACTTTACAGACTACATTCCCTCATTCAGTTCTTGATACAACCCCATAAGGTAGGGTCTGTCATCTCCTCCACATAACACACATGGACAGTGAGGCCCACAGAAGGCAAGTCACGTGGCTAAGCTCACAAGAATCAAAGCAGCTTAGTCCAGGGATGTTGGGGGTACATACGTTTACGTGTATCACCTAGCTTCTCCATTTTTGGTAATGGACCCATATTTCCAGGTTGTGAAAGATGCCCTAACCCCCACCCCCCCAAAAATAATGCAGACATTGGGAATACTGAGAGAAGGCTTGGGACAGGAGGTGACAAGCCTGATGTTGAAGTATGGTAGGGCTCAGGACGGGACAGAATCTCAAATATGCCGGCCAGTCAGGGCATCGTGTCAAATTACAGGAGGCAGGATGCAATGCAAAAGCTGTTCTTGAGACTGACCACAGGGCGGGCTTACAAATCCTCCCAGGTCATTATCACCAAAATGTGGAGGAGGAGGGTGATTCTAATGACTGGAATATGATAGAGAGAGTATATTCTAATTAAAAGCATGCTAAGAAGGAAGTGGGATGGTGCAGTGAGCACCTGGGGGAAATCATGAACCTAACAATTAAGAACACAAGAAACACCTTTAATCAGAGGACGCCCAAAATGGAAAGGGATGCAAAATGAAATCATGTGTTATGCTATTATGATTGCTATCATAATTTACTAATCTTTACCAATTGCTTGCTTTGGTTATGGGTGTTGTAAACACACTGCAAGTATCCACTAATTTAATCCTCACAACAGCCTCACGAGCTAGGTTTTACTATCACCCTACTTTACAGATGAGAAAAGTGAGGCATGGCAATGGTAAGTCACGTGTCCAAGGGCATATGGCTAGTAAGTGATGCACTAGGGAGTCTACAGTCAGCCACTTGGTCACATGGAGGACGTGTGTGCTCATTTTCAACAGATCATCACCGAAGTGTCATAGGAGGAAAGTGGAGTAAACACGAGTGATTTCAATTCCACAGACATCTGTTAGTTGTATCATTTAGCTAAAGGCAACTATATGGCAAGCCTCCAATTTCCTTTGTTGATGAGTACACCTCACAGAAGGTAGAGAAAATGATAATAAGACTTGCTTTTCTGATAGACTAAAAAAAGAGAAACTGGTAAGTGGAAGGTAATAAGGACCTTTAGAGGAAGTTAACTTTTTTTTATCTTAGCATCCATGAGTACGTTATGAAGTCAAAAACCCCAGACTTCAGGAGAGCAGGTTGCTAAAGTGAAGTAGGTAGAAATCCATGCCCAGAGATATTCTGAAATGCAGGTGAATTCAGAGACTGTGGAAGGTTCCTAGCATGCTTGTACTGGGTGATCTCCATTCATTTTAAATTTGTAGAAAAACAAGTACTAAAATAAAGGGATGAAAAACAAGTATAAATACGTATAAGAGAGCATGATGAAAATAGTGCCAAAAATATATGTACCCTCAATGAGCCTGCGGCTTGAAAAAAACTGCTAAAGAGGAGACGAGAGTGTTGTTTTTTTTTTTAAAGCACTTAAGGAAGGAAACCAGCAGGGTATGAGAGACATGTAACCCATGAAATTGTGATATGAAATGACTAAGATGCAGAAGGCCTTCTCAACTACTCTACTGGTTTTCTTTGTGCGAAGCATGATAATAGATTTGCATGGGTAAAATAAATATCAAGATTAATTGAAGCTAAGACAGGGAAAGTTTTAATTAAAAAGTATTCAGCTCTTCTAAAGGAATTAAAAATTCTATCCTAGATTGGTGAGAGGTCTTGGATACTGGATTGGCACGATATAGTCTCTTAAGTTTCCGGGACAGTGGTATGGATTCAATGTAGCAGAATACTGAGACTAAGAATGTTGGCTTTGGTTTTCAAAAGGGACAGGAATCATGTGGGTTCTGTAGACAAGCCCAAGAAATATGCTGATGGAGTGCGAAATTCTAGAACAGGTTAATTAAGGGATGATTTGCAGTACTTAGGAAAAAAGTAGTAACCATCGGAAGGCTGCATAAATTCTCCGAGAATAAGTCATGTTACACAAATCTCATTTCATTTCTATGTTTGACATGGTTATTAGATTGGCAGATCAGTAAAAATGTAGGCATATTGTATCTGGATATCAGAAAGGCATTTGACAAGGTTTCTCATGATCTATTTGTGAATAAGATGGAGAGATGTCGGCTGTATGTTAGTAAAATGTGCCGTGCTGCCTGATGGATGAATGTCAACAGTGGCACGCCACGGAACTGTGACCTTGATCTGGTCCCATATAACATTTTTATTAGTGGCTTACATAAAAATGAGGAAAGCAAACCTAACAAGCCTGTCGGCCTATAAATGACACAGTTTTGAGAGCAAAAGCAAATAATTTGTGTGGAAGAATTAGAACTCAGCAACATCTCCATACACTAACAAGATAAAATCAAATCATGCCAAAGCAAGGCTCTCAACTTTATTTCCACCGGTACCTCCCATCTCAAACACACAATTTAAAAAGCTTCAACAAGCTTCAACAATAGTAGAATAAATAACATGTAACTTAGGCACATAATTTGTTTAAAAAGGCTGAAGGGTTTAGTTCCCAGTGTTCTCAGTGTATTTGGCCAGTGTCATGTGGCCAAGAAAAAGCTAGCATTGGGGTAGACAGCATGAACTGAAACACATAGTTAGAACCAAGGTGACTGATTGTGGGTCATAGAACACAGCCCAGAGTTAGTCAAGGTGACTGCCTGCTGAGAGATTCATCTAGGGGGCATTGGATTTGCTCCCAGCCCTTGTTCAAGGGACAGCCATAGGTGTCCAGTTATTGCTTTCTTTAAACACAGGACATCCTCCCCTACCACCTTAGCTGGCTGTGAGAATAACTGACAGGGCTTGCCAACTGAAACACAGCCTGGTACAGAAGGGATGAATCAAATTCCTTCTCTTTAAGGTTTCTGAACCTAGAGCAACTACGATAATTAGGCAGTTATCAATAGGCCGAGCAGCTGCAGAGATGAGGTGAGAGGGGTCAGGTGGTATACTTGGAGATGTGCGGGACTGTGGAGATCAGACATTGTTATGAGAAAGTAGAAACGATGTGGTAGACAAAAGAAATATTGAGCTGATGGAAAGAATAAGCTACTGGACAAAGACAGAGTCAGAGCGGAGCAAGAACAGAGCTGTTGAAGGCTTACTAATGTCTGAGAGCTACGGGTTTTGCCCTGCCTTTGGAAATTAACCAGTGTATCCTGGGTTCCCAAGGACTGACAACACACACATGGAAAAGATGTTCTCAATTACTCCAGGTAACCTGAATGACCTCCCTGCAACCCCCAAACCTAATAAGAACCCACACCTGCATTCGACCCAGGTCATTACAGTTCAAGAGCAGTTGGCACAAACTGTAATGTGTTCTCAAGAAAGAGACCAGGAAGGGAGATTGGAAGCCAGCTAATGTGAGGGACACATGAAAGAACGGGGGAAACATTCAGCCCAAAGAAGAGAAGATTCAGGAGCAGTAGGGGCTGTCAGGTGTACCAGGGATTTTATTTATACTGTGGGACCCTCAAATTTGATCCGGGATAAAAAGGGCAGAGTTAAGAAGTGGTGGATTTGGGTTCAAAAAGGGCTTTCCAGTAGTTGTTTGAAGTGGAATGGAATGCCTTAGGAATGAGCTGATTCTCTATCTTGGAGCTGGGAAGATGAGCACTTAGTAGGGATAGCAATGTTACCTTTCAATAGCATCCTGCTTCATCGTGTATGAGACACTTGCTGCTACACTAACTTGACCTTCCTTGTTAGGAAGGCAGGCATTTTATACTCATTTTTATAGATGGAGTGGCTGAAGCTCAGACAGGCTCTGTTACACCACCCAGACTTAAGTTCGTGGGTACTCACAGTTACCTGTTATTGACTACATGTGAAATACACATTTAAAAAATATATTTGGAAAAATCTAGTTGATCAGGCTGATAGATTTTTTTAAATACATCTTTGTGATGCTGAATATATTTTCAAATGTACTAAAAAGGTACTCTGTTCAGACTCACATGAAAACTTATGTTCTTCTCTGCGTCTTATGAAACTGAGACCAATTAATACGTTCCTTGCATAGATACAGAAGGTCCGTGGGTGCAGTTTGTACAAACATGCCTAGATGTACATTTCAAATAAGAATAGTTTTCTCTCTCCATTTGTCTGAACTCATTCCCCACCCTCCTTCCAGATTTCCTGTTATTTGGCTTCGCAGAGGAAAGGAGTATGTTTGCTTGTCAGAATTGCTAGTTAACCATATTGCCCCGCTGTTTCCTCAGCTCTCTAATCACTAAACCTTGCAAATGAATTAAAAGAATTAAAAGAAAAATGAGAACATCACCCCTGTTGGAAACTCCTTGGAAGATATACCCTGTTCCCTGCTTTTTGCACTTGACTCACCTTCCCCCTTTCAATTTAAAAAAGAGCTGTCCACGAAGCCTATCGCTGGTACAGTTCTAACTGGGTTATTACACCACAGGTGCTGACTGCTATATTTCCTCTAGGGAGATAGTAAAAATAGCAGTTTGTGGAACTATTTAATCTGGTATGTAGTAAGAGGTAGTTGATATAGAGTTTCCTAGATGTGGGCCATAGTACTCTGGTTTGTTGATGGTGACATATTCTCTGATGCCATGGATGGCATCTAATTTTATATGCGGCTAAGGAAAAAAAAAATAAAACCACCACTCTTATAAGGTGAGTTGACTACTCCTTCCCTTTCTGTTCCCATTTCCACATATCCGGATAGAAGTTGACAACTAGACGTTGTTTATGAAATGATATATTACTCCTATTGTGAACATACAAATGTCTTTAGCAAAAGGTTGGTGGTAGATGTAAATAAAGCACACAGAGGAAATTCTGTGAATTTCAAAGCTAACGGGATGCTTATGTTTTCTTAGTTCATGTTTTGTATGTTAACAGAAAATTGTAATTTTTTGATTTAATAAAGAGTGATTAGAAACGATGAATAATTTCTCAGTTAATTATGTCTGGTGCTAAAGTATATCATGATCAAGGGACCTCGGACTACAGAGAGTCGAACTTTAATCACACAACGAAGATCTGCGAAGTGAAGCCAGAAACCTAACTGTGTGAAGAGACAGCAAAACAGAGGTCAACATTTTTGCTCAAAAGACCAAACTTCATCCTCAAAGCAGAAACCAGTTTTGAAACTTACATATACACTTCCACTTCATGAGGCAAATCCTTGTATTTTTTAAAAGTTGGAGGGCGCTTACTTTTTCAAAGAATCTCATAATAAATAAAACGGAAACTATCATTGTTGCTCCAGCTGTGTTAGGGTTTTCCTATCATACCGCAGTTTCTTAAAACAAGGGACAATTGCCTTTCACTTTGAGGTTGCAGTGACAGCCTAGATAATTGCTTCGTTTCATGTTTTGGTGCCTGTGTGACAGCGGGGTGTCTGTGCATCTGTGGTTTCAGCTTTTCGCATGCATCTGCTTTGGTCTGTGTCTGTGGGTGTGCCTGGATCTAGAGGTGTGTGCCTGTGTGCACATCTGTGCCTGTGGAGCGGCCTTTCCTTTTGCTCATGCAGCTGGGTGTGTATCTGTGTGTGCGTTTATATCTCTCTGCAGATGTCTATGGTGAAATGAGTTTCTGCCATCAGTAGAGCCATCCTCTGCCAATACTTAAGTTTAGCGGGATCAATAATAGCTCAAGTACCTGGTCTCCAACGGTATGTTGCTATTCAAGACCCAGCTGTTATGCAGATGAACTGAATCCTGTGTACTGGTTGGGGGAGCTGGAGCAGCTGGGCTGGGCTGGCTGCGGGTAGTCATTGATCTCCTCTGAAGAGAGTCTGCTGCAGGGGGTGGCTTCCTGGCACAGGTGCAGGCGTGAGGCGGCGGAGGTGGCGGTGGGAGGGGTCTGAAGGTGAACTGGTTATGTGGGCTGCTCTGCGCGTCTACAAAGGAGAGAAGAAAAACACAAAATAGAGACTTACTATCCCACTTGGCAGTCAGGAAAACACAGCATGACAGGACGTACAGGGATTTCAAATAATATAAACTGTGGGGTGGGGGGAGAGTTTTAAGTTCAGTCTATCTGTAAAAATGTCACTTAACTTACAAAAGCACGTGCCGCCTGCCTATGAAATGTAAAACATTCACAGTTGCATTTACATGTAAATTCTTCAGGGCTATAGCAGCTAAAAAGTAAATGAGGCCGCCTCACACCATTTGTCATAGTTTCTGCTACTGAACAAATAAATCATCAACAAGACACTAAGTTACAGAACAGAAGTGAGCTGATTTCCATCAGTTGCAAAAATCTCACTCTAGAAAATACCAGTGAAAGGCACAAATTTATTGCAAGGAAAATCAGCCGGCATTTCAAATAAAAATGTAAGGCCACCTTCTGGCTCACCTCGGGAAAGGATGCAGTCTGCCTACACAGGAACAAATCCGTACTTCAGAAAACTGGCTCGTGAGGGTGTCACTTGGCTGCGGGAAACTAATCTCTTGGCCAGCCCCCTCCCGCCGACTGGGAGTGCTACTTGTAAAAGGTGGGCTAAAAGGAGTTTGTTGAGGTTGTTACACAGATTTCCACGGCCATGCAAAGCACAGCCTGTACCGCTTTCCCCCTATCCTTGCTCCACCTTTCTAGGAGTTCTGCCCTGTTCGCAACAGCTTAGGCTGCAGGGGAACCATGTTTTTTTCTGCCCGTGTTTGCAGAGGAGGCAACCTGGGACAGAGGTCCTCAGACTTCTGTCACTGCTATTGTTTAGATTTTCCCACTGTTTTCCTGGCAGGCACACCGAAAGACAGTGAGTTAGGATTTGGCCCACGAGAAATATCCCAAGTAAACCCCTTTGAAAAGAAATCTCTACTGTCACCTCTCTTCCACAGGAGAAACATAATAGACGTCAAGCGGTTTCCTGTAACCCCAGCACGTTCTGGATAAACTTTGTAGACAGCAGCGCTTTGTCCCACCTCCCAAATGACTGAGAATTGAAGAGCAGAAACACGCCAGAGGCTTTCGAGGCCTAGCAGAGGACTCAGGTGATTTGCGCTGAGACCCACTTTGCAGTGGCTGATCACAGAAATAAACCCACTTCTTTCAATCCTTCCACTTCAAACTTGAATTTGAAAGACATTGGCATGACTTTCATATTCAAAAATGATATTACTGTCCTAAGAGCATGGCACATTCTTGGCTACATTTTCTAGTACGGGTGCCTCTCCCTTTAAATAAACTCCCTATATGAAAATCTAAATTGTACAAAAGATAGATAGGAAAGGGAGTGGGGATCTTTCATTTTATAGAAAGGATTCCTTTCGTTGATCTGCTATCCTTGTATATTTAAAAAGAATTAAAATGCTTCATGAATTTTCTAAATCACCCCTATTATTCCAGGCCTAGCTCAAATCCCACATCCACTAAAAAATCATCACAAGTACTTAACATCTCATTAATTTTTTTAAACTTCTGGGCTTATACTCATAACCATAACTAGAAGTGGACTCTTTATTCTTGGGACTCAAAGAAGCATAGAATGCTAGAACCCAAAGGACCCTGGAGATGCTTTCATTGTGTGAAGAAGAAAACTTGTCCGGGACTCTTGTCAAGTTAGTGACAGGGCCAAGGTTAGGACCCACCTCTCCCGACTCTCTGGCTAAAATTCCATCTCCTGGATTGCTTATCTCTATGGTACAGCTTCTCTTTTCCTTAAGATTTAGAGACACATAATCTTCCAAATTTTCAGGAGTGTTCACTTAAATTTCTACATCTGCTTGCCTCTTAGCCCGTAACTCCTCAAAGGCAGAAGGGCAGGCAGTGCAGCATAATGGTATGCAGCATAGCTCAGTGCAATGATCAGAGGATCTGGATGTACAACAAACCTGGGTTTAAGTTATGCCTTCGCCACTTAGAAGTTTTAACTCTTGATTGGAAAATGAAGGTAATGACAATCCTTTTTCCAAACAATTAAATTTAATTCGTGCAAACTGTGTTTGAACTTAGTATGCCAGTAACAGTTCACTGAATATTGTAGGAGGATAATACTTTAAGACTAGAAAAAAAAATTATAGCGATCACTAGTTCAACCCTACCCTCTTTCTCCACTGTCCATTGTACAGATGAGGAACTCAAGGGCCAGAAAGGTGAAGTGCTCCGGGCTTTGCTCAAAATCATCCAACTTGTATGATTTGCCTGCCCATATCATGGGATTCTCAGCCTAGTACTCTTTCCATTATGTTATTTTGGAAAATAAATATGACTGTCATCTCTCATTTTAACACTTACTGTCCTTACCATAAATTTGGCCTTTGAGTTGGCAATATTACAGAATTCCGTTGATATCCTTTGGGTTTTGTTTTATATCCCCAAATAAACTGCCTGTTTCTTAGAATAAGGTCATTGTCTACTCCTGCATGGCACACAGCATTGATCACTGTGTTGGGTACAGAGCAAACTCCCTAAAAGCTTTTGCTGATAGAAAAGTGTTTT
Source organism: Otolemur garnettii (assembly GCF_000181295.1). Classification (NCBI taxonomy): domain Eukaryota; kingdom Metazoa; phylum Chordata; class Mammalia; order Primates; family Galagidae; genus Otolemur; species Otolemur garnettii. Next base: position 1,058,504 of record NW_003852619.1, read on the forward strand.
ACTGGTCCGTGAGACCTAGAGAACCACCTTCAGTGTTCCCTTTGGCTCTCATTCTGATGTAACCACTGATATCTATTCCACTGTTCACAGAGAAGTAGGTTTTCCTCTTGGGAGGAATCTCTCCCACAGCCAAGGGGGAGAAGAATACCTTAAACCGGCTGCTTAAAATAATGCTCCTCCATGATGTGAAAAGAACGGCAGCGACACTTGACAGATCTGCCTTCTAAAGCCACGTGTGGGAAGACACTTGTGTTCCACAAAGAAGGGAGGTAAAGGGTGAAAGTCCAAGGTTAGAGGAAGATGAAGGGTCAAGGTGAGGGCTTGTGTTCAGAACCTCTCCAAACAACACGCGTGATATCTACTAGCCTAACTGGTAGAGGTTTCCATCAACATAGTTGTACAAAAGAAAGAAAGTTTCTCTTCAGCCCAGTTGTTCAACAAAGGAGAAGAACTCACTACTATTGGGATTTACTGCCTGGTAAATTGCATCAAAACCTTTGCCACTCTCTTATTATTATTTAAGAAATGATCAAATTCACTTCATTGGAAGGTACGATCGTGGTATTATTATAACATTTCTGTTGCAAGTAGAACTGCTTTGTATAGTCATTTTGATTATATATGTGCAGATGTAGGTGCATATCCATATACTTATATGTGGATGTTTTGATTTTCACCCATTTTATTGTATATTTTTATTTCCACATTTCAAATATGCAGAGGTTTCCCTAGGAGTTAATATTGTCTCTATATGCTTTCATAGTGTCGGATTGTTGCCCCGAGTGGTATATATCCAGACCTAAAGCCCTTATGAAATGCAAACGATCTCACATTCATTCTTCTTTTCACCTCAGGAAAAGGATGGGGAATGCACTTGTTCCCTCCCAGATGAAGTAATTTAATCCTTGGGCTCCGTGAAATGGGATTTCCCAACATTAAACACTAATGAAAAATACATTAGCGTTTAGTGTCAGGAGCTCTAGAACACCAATTCCAGGGGTTTAAGAGTCACATGCAGTCACTTCCAAATCGATCTGACAACCATACACTTCAGTGCCCAAGAGAGAGACAGAAGGGAGAAGGGGGGCGTGTAATGATTATGCAGAAATACTAATGAAGCTTTCTGAAAGTAAATGAAGTTTTCCGATGGAAAGGTCTAACTCACATGATATACTTGTATGGGAGTCATTTTCAGGCTGAAGATCCTAAAATAACCTGCTAAGATAATCTCAGGGGCTAAATTCCTCCAAACTGTAGATCTAAGACATTTGATGGGTGGCAGAGCTGTTAACAGAAGTATAAGCCATCAGAAACCACAGTGCTCTTGTCTCCAAAAGGTAAGTGGGAGGAAAAAGTTGTCATGCATAATTTTTTTTTTCTTTTTGCAGATACACCTTATTTTGGGTCATGTGTTAGGGAACGTTTCCACTAGAAATTAGAGTATCTCTGTTCAAAAACACTGTGTGGGAATTTCTCAGGGTGTCTGTCAGGGTGTTTTGTGCCTTCCATTTCATTAACACATAGAGTCAGTTCTGCTTCAAGACAATGCAGGCATTTCTCCAAGTCACTGTACTATGCAAAATTGTGCACAGGAAAAAGTCTATGGGTAAATGAGGTTAGGGGCACAATACTCAAAATCCCCATCAGTAACACATTTTAAAAAATGGTCCCAATAAGACTGGTAGCATAGTTTTACACATATTAATGATTAAGAAATACATGGATACCATATCAAATATAACACTTTACCTTTAAAAACACCTGAAGTTTGCTTGTGAAAGTGACTGTTGAAAGAGTGGCAAATTATGAGTTATTCAGAAGTGGTGGAAGGAGGGTTATCTGAGCAGGACAGACAATTTCAACAACGAATGGGGATGGGCGAGACACTCACCACATGTGGTGGACTGTGTTGGCTGGTGATGTTTTAGAAGTAGGCATGTGTCCAGTTTGTGCCCATTTGTGGCCATACAGGCTTATTCTGCTGTATACAGTTTTCTATATTCATCTAGTGCTTTTAACAGATGGAACTGGGCACATGCAAATATGAAATTTGTCTTAAGTTCAAACTGTTCTCAAATATACCCATGCCAAAGGAACAAATTAACGTTTTCAAAACAAGCATTGTTGCAAAACTGACTGTACATGAAAAATAATTTTCTATAGGTGTTAAATAGTATCAATATTACAGTAATGCAAAATAGATCATTTTTCTTGAAAATGTTGACTGTAGTAGAAAAATACCTAGTTTCTCCCAGACCCATGCACTAACTTGATCACTCTTCTTTAGTGACTCTATCACAATACCCCCCGGCATATATTTTTTCCCAAAGTTATTACGTTGCCAAAAGGGGCATATATATATTCCTATAGGTCTAGATAAAGGTTACATAGAATCAGAAATCATAGGTGCATTTCCTGGCCTGCCCCATTGGCCAACAGGGAGGGTAGCTCCAGAATTCTTTATCTGAAATGCAGGAATAAAAAAAATTCATGAAAACTGAGTTAAAAAAAATTCATTTCGTAACAAAATATGACCTGAAGGGATACAAGGATATTGGTCTTTATGTCATTTAGTGAATTTTCATACATTTAGCTGTGAAAGCCTTAATGTGTTTTATTAAGGGGGTGCTATCTCAGACCCCACTCTGGGTGTTACATAATATACATTATAGGCAAGACATTACCTTTATAAAATCTGAAAAATTCTAAACTACAAAACAAGTAGACCCCAAAGGTTTTGAATAAGGGATTTGGGCCTGTATTAGTATTTGACTACCTTCCTGAACTCTTAAAGGGAGGAAATGTTAATTAATGCCTCTGAAGACCATAATAATCTACATGTGCAAAGAACATCAGGGCACCAACGGTTATTGCCATAACCACTTATGTCAAGTCTCTCAAGGCCAATTATAACCCCTAGGTTCCTCGCGTTGCTTTTGTGAGCTATTCTCCCCTCCTATGCAGGAAAAGGGATAAAAGAAAACAGGCTTCAAAGAAAGAGGAAAGGTTTATTATTAACTATTACTACCAATTCTAAGTGCATTTTTATAGCATTTTACTTGTCACAGGGAGCTTTCATAATCTGTGAGGAGGTAGTTTATAAATTTGCATGTTATGGCTAATATCTGTTAACTTCATAGGGCTCAATGATGATGAAGTTAGTCTTAAGTGTATCTGGCTGTGAACACTTCTGTTCTCAGCCTTATAATTGTTATTAGAGGCTCAAAGAAGAAAAGACTAAAAAGGTAAGAAAATTGCTTTGCAGAAAAATACATAAACAAGTATAGTATATCACTTTTCTGCCTCAAATAATATTGCTTTAATATTAATGTACCAACAGCCTTTAATAAAAAGATATTTATCAGTTAAATAAGCCCTTGGATTGGGAACAGAAAAAAATCTATTAAGCAGCTAATATTTAATAATGTTTTTATATATGGGCACGTGTATGAGCAAGTGACTGACAACAATAGAAAAAGGCAGAAGGAGAGACAGGGAAGGGAATTTGCAATTAAAGCAGATGACTGCAGATGAGTCACAGAAGCTCTCGGGCAGCGGTTCTCAACCTGCGGGTCACGACCCCTTTGCCACAATGAAGATACATCCTGCATATCAGAAATTTCCATTACGATTCATAACAGTAGCAAAATGACAGTTACGAAGTAGCAAGGAAAATAATTTGCTGGTTGGGGGTCCCCACAACACGAGGAACTGTATTAAAGGGTCACAGCATTAGGAGGCATAAGGAAAGTTGAGAACCACTGCTCTGGGGGAAGGTTAACAAAAAAATTATAATGTTTTTTTAGCTTATATGTGTTCAGTCTGGTTCTGGATTATGGCACTCCCCATGGCTCCTGGTACCCTGGATGCTATGAAGTGTCTTTGAGATTGTCACGTACATCCCTTTGAGGACTTTGAATGGCCCTTTCACTCAGCCAGCAAGTAAAATAGTATGCTCCGTTAATTTCTGTCGGTTAGGTTGATCTTTGTTATAACCACTGGAAATAAAGGTCATCACTGGAGCACCTACGATCCTTTGATATATTTGTGCTGAAATTCAGACTGTATTCGTACTTTAGTCTCTCCATAAATTGACGCTTCTCTTCAAAGCGTGTGCTGGCCTACCTCCAGAAAGTCTAAACTTTCTATTTTCTAAGTCTCATTATTCTCTTTTCCTGTTCTCCAATTTGTTGTTCAAGCAGAACAATGAGATAAAACTCCACAGAGCAGCTGTCCTGCAGCCCATTTCTCCCTGTCTCTGTTATAAGAGGAATCCAACTGCGGTGCACAATGTATTGGCTTTATATAGTACAATTAGCCAATCCTAGGCATAATAGTCAAAATTCCTGCCACTAAGTAGCTGGTTTGTTACCTCAATCAACTCTCTGACATAGATAAAGACAAACAACCTGGGACATTCCAATCAAGGAAAAAAAGAGGGTTATGGTACATGCTATTTTTCTTGAACTACCTAATTTTCTTGGTTGTGAAAATACAGGATGCAGACATCTCTGCTTATATTTTCAAAGTAGCTTGGCACTGTTAAGAAAAATGATGCCAATATATATCTTAGAAAGTTATATATTCTTTTCTACGTGGAAGGGTAAAAGCCTCAACTTTATTGTACAGTTTGGAATTTTAAATGTCAAAATTTAAATATTAATATACGGTAATAATTAAAATTAGTGGTTGGCCCAATTCTTTTCAGTAAGGTCTTGAAGGCAACTCTTATTATCCATTATGTACTCTGAAATACGAAATAGATAATTGCCCTGTTTTATCTTATGCTGACAATGATGCTGTGGCTTCCATTATTAGCCAGTAAAGTATATCAAAAAGAAAATATAAAAAAGTAATGATCCTTAAAAATTTCATATTTAGTTTATATTCAAACGAAAGTTGTTTGTAGGTATTTCAATTATTTTCAATCACCAAGTTCATTATTTATTTGAGAGTAGGTAATGGAGGGTTATGAATTAATTGGCAATGAATCATTTAATAAATTAGCTAAGAAGAGAAATTCTAGAATTTCACAACCTTTTCATTTTCAGGGCTTCATTTTTATTGCACTATAATAAATGGTCAGCCCGTATTTGTTCCCAAAGCGATGGATAAAGATCATTCCATTTATGAAAATGGAACTCTGAATGAAGCACAAATCAGGAAAACCCTATCACTGTGCCTAAAGGTCTAAGAAAAATATTTTTCAAATGACCATATATTAAATTGTGAGTACACGCTGTATGAAGAGTAACTGAACACTAAAAGCAAAAGACAAAAAATACCAGAGGATTCAAAAACAAAGTATGGAGGCCAGGGAAACTAGAGAAGCCCAGGGAAGATTTCACTCCTGCTCAAAACTTTTCAATAAAGAGGGAAATAAAAGTTTTGATTATTAATACCACCACCTGACCATCATCACCTGGCTGTTTGGTGAGAAAGGTTTCCATGTATTTTGTAGCTCCTCCCTGCCAGCACAACTTGAGGGACGAAGGGTACCTGTGGACACCTAGTGGCATAAAAGGAGAGGAATCCTGGCATCCGTACTTAGGGATTGAACGTGTACATCGCCGCTAAATGAGACAGTGGGAAGAGACTAACCCGTTACAGCCGTATTTACAAGACCCAGAAACTTCTCCAATTTCACCCATGTTTTGGCCTCTCCCTGTAGTTCCGCGGTGTTCAGCTTCAGGATCAAGACATACCAATGTTTTGCAGTCATTTGTTACTACAGCAGACGATGGAAGTTCACAAATTATTTATTTTGAAAAGAATAGATGAGAATGGACTCAGGGTGATGCCTCCAGTAGTGCTAATCTCCCTGAGTTGCATTTGGATATGTTTTTTTGGATGGGAGAGAAAGGGACAGAATTGAAGCTAGTGACTGGAATTGGATACAATTCCAATCTCATAGACCATTTTAATAGTGATTTCCATATCTACATTCTTGTAAAGTGATTCTACACATATCATGGTAGTGATGAAGGTTTGCTTATTTTTCCCATCCAAAAAAAGAAAAAAAGGATTGGGGGGGGGACTGAAAAAATGTGTTTTATAGCTGTACATGTTATTCAAATGTGTTGGGGCCAATATAAAAAAAAAATTGAGATCTGAGATCTTAATAGCTTGTGGCAGAACTCCACCAGCTGCCACCAATTTTCCTGCTTGGTATTTATTAGGTTACTGAGGGAGTCTCCTAACAAGTGTGAGTAGGAAAGTAACAGTTCTGTAGGAAGGAGAGAGAAAGTTTAATTGTACTTGCCTTCTATTACGATCTGGGTCTGAATCATCTTTTTGTCTCCCACACACAGCCCATAGTTTTATTCAACACAAGCTTATTATTTTGTTTATTTGCAAATTTAATTAATTTGAAAGAATTCAAAGTTTTACAGTTTTGAGTTCAACCAAGTTTTATTTTATAGAAAAAATTATAACAGCTATGGTTGGGAATGTTTCCTGATGCCAAATAACTTATTAGATTGAATTGTTCACATTCCTACTAGCTGTTTTGGCATTGTGTGAGCATATCCTGTATCTAAAAAGTTTTCTGCCTGAAATGTTCATTCATTGATTCTCTCATGATTACAAATTTTCCTCTGCTTGTTTGTCAACATGGTATTTTAGTGGAATGTTTAATCCAGCCATTTTTGAGAGAAGTGCCAATATTAAGACCTATTGCTAAGTCTATTTTATAAACTTTGCTTATGCTAAGCTATGCATATTTAACTCATTTTATTTTTCCTTCAAAATCTGATTCATTCTCTCAATTACATTACTGCTTATCTCCCTGGACTCTCTCCAATTTAACTAGGTCTTTATGGTTCCCTAAACAAAATGCAACATTCTGGATGAACATCACCCAGAATACAAAAAAGTTATCTGATAAATTCTTTTGTAATGATGTCTTTTCACATGTAGCCTCAAACTATGCATAGATTGCACTTGAGACTTCATTAACTGGAAGATGGCTAATGAAGTCGTGAGAAAGCAGCTCAATTAGGAAATATACTGATATATTGATATAGATGTGTCTGCTAGTGGATCAAGTGAAATGTCCATCAAAATAAGCAAAGTACTGGAATGTACTAATGTAATGTTGGAATGACCTGAACAACAGTGAATTCAGAGAGGTTCTTCCCCTCGCCCTTAAAATTAATGCAACGTATATAACAGATGCCTTAGGAAAACTAAAACATTAGCTCACTTCAGGGGGAGAAGGTCAGCCTATATAAACAGAAGAAAAAAATGAAAACATATTGAAGAAAATGAGTATATGAGATTGTGGTAATAAACATAGATGGTAATCTGACAAACACAGAAAATATTACATAGGTAATAATTAATAAATATTTCCTTCAAGCAAATATCTTAAGCAACTTAATGCTTACTTAAACTCATTTAAACAACTTTTTTCAAAAGGTATTTAGGGGAAATATGTAGTATTTTATGTATTGTAGGTGAGAGGCCAAGAAAGAGTAGCTTACACACACGTTGCTTATATGAAGTAGTTTCTCAAAGAGATATCTTGTAATGCCTGAGATCAGCGGGTGAATCCGTGCACAGAAGCACCTTTCTATGTATTAATACTGGGCGTCTGCACCAGGCCAGACCACAGAGTGCGATCTAGATTCATGGATGGGATGATGACAACTTAGATTTGATTCATTTGCTTTCTTTTTACTTTGCTTTACTCCCAAATAAGCACCATAAAGGACAGAAATAAAATTAGGATACAAACACACGTACATGGTTACTCTTCACTTTCCTTGTATTTCATGAAAACAAGCCTCCATTTGCCAATTTTGGTAGCTCACACCAAATAAGACATCTCTCCCTCAGGGCAAAAGAACACAGTGCTATGGGATTGTCCTTTTTTAAACTCCCCGTATTATCAGCATTGGGTAACTGTGTGTATAATGTGTAATTCTGTTACTCAGGAAGTCATGTCACCCAGGCTCAATGCCCAGATTACTGATTGTCAAATTTTTGCTGTGATAGCACTAGGGCAATTTTCTCTTATCTGTACTTATAATACAAGTCCTAAGTATATATCATTCTGGGTCTGACCATAGTGTATCACAGGGAGTTTCAGAGGTAATCATAAAAAGTTGGTTGCAAGTTAAGGTATACAGATATGTAGGATAAAAGGTCAAGGGTTATCCAGTATTGAAAAATAGTTTTTTTTTTTTTTTAAGTAGGACTCATACTGCTTATAACTTTCAAAAGAAATACTGGAGAAGCCCCCCCCCCCCAAAAGAGGCGAAATTAAGCTAATCAGTTATTTGACATCTTGTTTCTAGAAGAAGACGACAAAAAGGAGAGCATCTTGGGTGGGTCAAGTATGGAACACTTTCTTTGTTACTAATTTACCTAGTTAGGGATATAATCTGTGCATAACTTGTTTAAATAAGACACAAAGTGTTACACAAATTAGAAGCAGACCAGTGTGAGTTTAAATCATAGCTCTGCTATTTCCTATCAGTTTGCTATAAACCCTTTTAAGCCTCTATGTCCTCATCTGTAAAATAGAGATAGTAATAAACATATCTTAATGTTTTGTGAGAATTAAATGAGGTTATGTGCATAAAACACTTAGTAGCATGCTTGGCACACAGTAATCACAAAATGTTATTACTTGAATGATCAATTATTGAGCCCCAAACAAAATCCATAAAATCAGGCAGCATCTAGTAAATAACCTAAGAGAAGATCTGACTCCATAATATTTGATTATTTAAATTTCTCCATTATAGGCTCAGCACCTGTAGCTCAGTGGTTAGGACGCCAGGGCTGGTGGGTTTGAACCTGGCCCGGGCCTGCTAAACAACAATGACAGCACCAACAACAAAATAGCCGGACATTGTGGTGAGTGTCTATAGTCCCAGCTGCTTGGGAGGCTGGGGCAAGAGAATCGCTTCATTAAGCCCAAGAATTAGGGGTGGCTGTGAGCTGTGATGTCATGGCACTCTATCGAAGGTGACATAGTGAGACTGTCTTAAAAAATAAATAAATAAATAAATACATTTCTCCCTTATAGTTAAAACAGTTTTTTTTTTTTACAGTTTTCAGTTTTCTTATTTTCTTCCAACAGTTCTAAGAAGCTGTTATTGAAATTATGAGTTGCTATAAGAGCAGTTGACTCCGATCCTTTTCTCTTCTTCGAAGTCCCACAAATACTATCGATTAGCCTTCTTGTTATGTTCCCAGTCCCTCTTCCTTCAGATAATAGTCTCTATTTCATGATTTGTATGCACTGAATGTATTCACTTGCACTTTTCCCTCTAGTAAATGCTTTGGGGGTATATCCATGCATTTCTAAAGTACCTATTGCAGTAACACCTCGGGACTTACACGCTAGAGCAAAGGATGTGAAGAAGAACCATTTCCATGAATACAGCCTCGGTGCTTTGTATTTAGAAAGTGCCTTTCATCTGCCCCTCTCAAAGACGTTCACAAATATCATCTGATGCTTTCCTCACAAGGCCAAGCGGCATGCAAAACTTCCTTTCAAAGAATTCCCTCAAAGTATCTCAAACCCCACGAGGGAAGGAGTTGTGGAGAACTGGCTAAAGTGCCAGGAATATTCAGAGATATTTAAAAATAGCATATACAAGAATACTAACTAAAAAAACTATGAGTGCTACTTAGAAGTACGGTGTTGCACAGGTACAACTTTCAGAGCCTATGAATAAACGGCAACTTGATCCTACCGGCATCAAGACCAACATCTACACTATAAACTAATGCTATGTGATCTACATGGTAACAGTGTATCGACCTCATTTGAAGTAAATGACTTCCCTCACCGTGTATCCAAATATATTCATTAAAGTACTGCATATTAATTATAGTATGGAGTATCTGTAAAGAGTATGGACATCAGGCCAGGATCATATGTCAAGTTCTGAGTATAGTGTCTGGTACATAAACGCAGTGTTAGTTACCAGCATAATTATTATTGCAGTAGTTTCCATTATGAATTTAGATTGGGAAACCAGTTTTCTTTCAAATAATTCAGTGAAGATTCACATATATTCACATTTGATGTTGCTGCTACCGTTACTACTACTACTACTACCACTACTGCTTTTTCTATTTCCTGTTAAGGTAATCCCTGTAAAGCAAGAAGAAAAGAAAAACACATCCCTTTTCTCTCTAGGAACAACAGCTCAAGATGGGGCTAGGTAAGGCTACTCAGATGTTAAGACTTCTTCCCACATTCCACCTGAAATTATTCGCACAGTTTCTCGTTATCATGGAGACTGTGGCTATGGGTATGTCATTAAAACATGTGGCTAATTATTTTTTCAGGGGGAGGATACAGAATCAAATTAGGGACTTTTTATAACCCAAATGAAATAACTGACCTAAAAAGTTTTAATCAACTGAACTGGTGCCATGAAAGCACAATATTAATCTATATGCACTCACTGTGGAGATCATCAGCTTCATTTGCTCCTTCTTAGTGTTATTATTTTTGGCCCTCTACTCTCATTATACCTCCTTGCTCGCATAGCTAGCACTCTGTGAAATTAGCATATATGGAAAAAATTGTCATTTTTGTTAAGAGTGTGGGACTTTCAAAGTCCTCTGACGATGTGAATAATTTCTGCTTCCTTGAAGAGAATGCAATGTTTTAAAATCACCTACTGTGTCCATTTTAGAGTTGGAGAACACGAGGCTCAGAGAAGTGGAGAACCCAGTCCAAGGCCTTGGGTACTATAGGATTAGACTGACTCCGGTTGCTGCCAATTAGCTATGTCTCCTGGGCTTCAAAACAAACTACATCAACTGGGCTTATTTATCTTTATCTTGCCATTTATCTTTATTGCAGCCAATGAAGATAAAATACTAAATCTGAATCAGCCATGTAATAACTTATAATGAAATCTATGTCATGGGTTACTTTATTTGTAGACCCAATTCAATATGCTCATGCATACACCATTAAATGTTTCCTTTTAATTCTTACTATCAAATATCCTCATTTCAGTAGTACCTATATAATTATGCGATCCATAGTCACAGTCCTTAACTTACTTGGTGTGTTGTTTTATCCCAAGTTGATTCTGAAAATATCAGAAGAGATAGCTTAAGGTGCTTGCCTTAAAAAGACATTTTAGCAACTTAGTTACAGTATTTTTATTTCTTCCTGTTAAGGCCTAATCATATTTACTAATGAAATACCATGGTTATAAAATAAATTCTTATTTTTTACAACAAATGGCAATTTGTATGACCATCTCTCTACTCAGAGTACTAGATTAGTTTCAAATAAATGTCATTAAAACAAAAAGGATCTTCTTCAACTCTGAATCACTTGTATGGATTTTCCTTCCCTAAATACACGTTAGATCAGTGATTTTTCAACCAGTGTGCAGCAGCACACTGGTGTGCAAGGAGAGGATCTTAGGTGTTCCACAAAAATTTTTCAAGATTAATTAAATTATTTTTGAAGAAGTTCACAGCACGGTAAGTATATTCTTTTTTAAATCTTTTTTTGGATTAACATAATTTAAGTGTGGTGCAGAAGTTTAACTATAGGTTCAAGTATACTGGGAGACTAAAAAAAGGTTGAAAAATACTGCATTAGATTTACAACAATGGATAAGTATGAGGATGGTTTAGGATTAGGGTCCATCAAATAGCAACTTTATAAATGGTAACACTACATGTTTCACTCGGTAAAATAGCTCCAATAGTCAGCTACATTATACAAATTCATAGTGTAATGCTTTATAAATATACCAAAGTTTAAAGTCTAAAAATCATATGGATTTTAGAACTGGCCTTTTAAAAACATGTGAATTGTTATTTTACATTTTATGGATTTGGGGAATTTTTTACCCATAAATTATTGTATTTTTCATAACACAAAATGCTAATGCAATCATTTTGTATACCATCTCCATTTGAAAGAACTGAAAATGTAAAATACATGCATACATACATACATAAGAACACCCTAATGCCCGACTGCAGAAGTTTGTTTATACAAGAGTCTAAGAAATAGAAGTATCTGCATGGCGAATATTTTTTAACGACTTTAAAAATGATTGTTCATTTGTACAGAAAAAGAAATAATCAAAAGAATAAAAAGACAATCAATGGAATGGGAGAAATATTTGCAAACGGTACATCTAATAATATGTTAATATCCACAATACATAAAGAACTCATAAAAATCAATAGCAACCCTCCCCCAAATAACTGAATTAAGACGTGGGCAAAGGACCTAAATAGACATTTTTCCAAAGATGATGTAAAAATGATCAAAACTTATATGAAAAAATACTCAGCACCACTAATCATTAGGGAAATGTAAATTAAAACCATAATGAGAGGATGGCCACTATCAAAAAAAACCTCAAAAAATAAAGTGTTGGCGAGGATGTGGAAAAACCAGAAACCTCAGGCACTGTTAGTAGAAATGTACCTAACAGTGTACCTGCTGTGGAAAACAATATGAAGTCTCCCAACAAATTAAAACTAGAACTACTGTGTGAACCAGCAATCCCACTTCAGGGTATATATCCAAGACAGTGGAAAATAGGATCTTGAGGAGATAATTTGCATACCCACATTCACTGCAGCAGTACTCACAATAGCCAAGAGAAGCAACCTGAACGTCCATTAATGGAGAAACAGAGAAAGAAGATGTGGTGTAAACATACAATGGAATATTATTCAGTCTTATAAAAGAATGAAATTCTGTTATTTGCAGCAACATGGATGAGTCCTGAGGACATTATATCAAGTAAAATAAGCTAGACACAGAAAGACAAATACAACATAACGCCACTTAGATGAGGAATCTAAAGTGGTTAAACTCTTAGAAATTGAAAGTGAATGGTTTCCAGCAGCTGAGGGGAGGGAAAAAGGGAGAGTTAACCAATGGGTACAAATTTTCAATTTCTCAAGATGAAAAAGTTCTAGGTATCTGCTGCACAAGGGTGTGCCCATATTTAACAATACTGTATTGTCCACTTAAAATTCATGAAAATGGTATATTTCATGTTCTGTGTTTTTCAGCATGATGAAAAGGCCCTGCCATTCCTTCACTGAATGGAATATTTATTTATAAATAATTAAATAAATAATTGAATCCTTTGTTTTACTTAAATCACAAGGTAATGGCGTGATACTGTGGGTCAGGAACATTACAGTGGCCAAATGCCAGCACTATGGATGGAACAGACAAATTATAATAGGATTTATATAACAGCAAGAGAAAACAAGTGATCCTATTTGGAAAATCAGGTAAAAGTAAAAGACATGTTTATCTAACCACCAAACACTGGAGGTATACATTTATATCTTAGTTTGTATTTTTTTATCCATTCAGCTGGCCTATGTCCCTTGAATGGGGAATTGAAGCTATTCATGTTTCTTGAAAGAATTGATAAATGGGATGCATTACTGGTCATCCTGTCAGCTAAAACCTTATTGCCTTGTTTTACTTCTTGAACCATTATTTTATATGGGTTCTGAGCTTTAGCTTTGGGGTGATTTTACATCGGTGCGTTTCCATTGTGCAGATCAGTGTATAATGCAGGTCTGCTCTTGACAAATTTCCTCAGTGTTTCTTTGGGAAAGTCTTTATTTCTCCCCCATATAAGAAACTTCATTTCGAAAAAATAAAAATAAAAATAAAAAAAAGAAAAACAAAAGAAACTTCATTTTGCAAGATACAAAATTCTAGGCTGGCCTTTATTATGTTTAAGAAGATTGAAGACGGAGCCCCAATCCCTCGTGTCTTGTAAGGTCTCAGTTGAGAACTCTGCAGTTAGCATGATGTAGTTTCCTTTATAAGTAACTTGACGATGTCCCCTTAATGGCATGTAGGAGTTCCACGTTCATGCTGACTTCGGGCAGTTTGATGATTGGGTAATGGTGATTTGCTCTTTGTGATGAATATTCCAGGTGTTTGTTGAGCTTCTTATACCTGATATCTAAATTTCTAATGAGATCAAATAAATTTTCCTCTATTATGCCCACAAATAGGTTTTCCAACTCTTGTGTGTTTTCTTCTTCACCGTCAGGAATGCCTGTAATTCTTAAGTTTATTCTCATTACATGGTCCTATGTTTTTTGTAGGCTTTGTTTATTCTTGTTAATTATCTGTTCTTTGACTTGTTTAATTAGAATGTACCATCTTCAAGCTCTGAGATTCCTTCTTCTGCCAAGTCTAGTTTATTTGTAAGACTTTCTAGTGTGTTCTGTATGTCCTTGAATTATTCTTTTCCTTTCTAACAGTTCTATTTTTTTAATAATTTTATTTCATTAGTGAATTTTTCATTCATTTCCTGATTTTTGTGTGTGTTTTCTTTGTGTTGGTTTTTCTGTCTTCTCTTGTAGTTCATTGAGGGTCCTTATAATCCATATTCGGGATTCTGTATCTATGATTTCAATATTCTGATTTTAGTTGCTATCCATTGCTAGAGAGCTGGTGTTGCCTTTTGGAGGCAACCTTTTGCCCTGATTCTTCATGCTTCTGGAGTTCTTTCACAGATTCCTTCTCATCTACAGCAGCTGTTGCTTCTTAATTTTGGACTTTGTTTTGTTTTCAAAATGGCAGGTTCCGTTTAATTTCTGAGACAGTAGGTGGTGCTTGTGGGTGAGTATCAACCACCCAGATCTTTAAATAAATAAAATAATAAATAGTTAACTGTCTTAATTCAGGCTGCCACAACGAAATACCATCGACGAGGTGGCTTAAACAACAGATATTTGTTTATTTATAGCTTGGAGGCTTTGAGTTCAAAGTGCCAGTGATTGGTTAATGGTGAGGGCTCTATTCCTAGCTTTCAGATGGTCACCTTCTGTCTGTGGCCTCACATGGTGGGGAGAAAGAGTGTCTCTCCTCTTATAAAGTCATTAATTCCATCACCAGGGCCCCTCCCTCATGGCCTTATCTAAATTTAATTATCCCCTGAAGACCTAATTTCCAAATACTGTCACATAGGTAGTTAGGGCTTCAATATATGAATTTGGATGGGAGGAATACAATTTAGTACCTAGCACCTTCAAATCATCTGGGTGCTATAGTAACACTAAATAAACAAATTCTAAGACTCATAGTTTAAAAACTTGTTCATTTTCTACTATAGCTTGCATTCCACATTATGTATCATACTTTCTAAGCCACAAATGATTTTAAAACTTATTTCTTACTATACTTTGCATCTCCCACTATATATCAATAGGATAATTTATGAGCTAACAAGCTTTTAAAATTGTTATGCTCATTTGGAATTAGGATATCTAAATTCTAATACAATTAATCTAGAACAGATCAAGTGTTAGAAATTCTGAGTAAATGGTCTTCTACTATATTTAATTACTCTCAGTTCTTGGACATAGAGTGGTACAAATATTATTCCATTTACATAGCATTCCCATAATTGTTCTTTTTTTTAAGATGTGGCAAGTTATTATGATTATAAAGTTGCTGGTACAATAAATAAGTAAATTTAAATATAAGATGAGGAAAATGAGGCATGGAAAATTTACGTTATTTTCCCAAGATCACATGGTCAACCAACAACACTATCATTTGAAATGAGTATGCTTTTGCTCTAGGAGGTCATAATTATTTTTCACCTTTATACCAAATGGTCAGCATCATATCTTTCAGCAAATACACTAAATATTGGAGCTAGAAGAGCAAAAGAGAGACTTACGTACTCTTTGCTGACTAACCTCATTTCCAAGATTACAGAAATTAATCTGTCCTTTTAACCCTTCCTTCTCCTCCCCTAACAGATACAGTGGGTGGTCAGCAAGAAAGATCATACACGTCAGACAGGAGGCTGCCCTCACACAAGGCTCGCGTTCCACATTTCAAGACTGCTCAGATCCTTAAGGTTAATGATTATAAAAACAGCAGGAGCTGATATGCTTGCTCAGAGAAACTGCTGGCAGCTTTGTTCCCTTCCTCAACTTACCCTTTGGGCTAATAAGCAAATAGCCTTCAATAAAAGATGAGGGGAACTGACACTCGGGGCCACCATCAGAACCCCACAAGTGGGCAGTGGTCCCCTGAGTTCCCACTTTTGAAAATTCTAAAAAAAAAAAAAAATGTCATACAACCAAAATGGGCAGAGGGTAAACACATACAGACTAATACAATTGACGGAATGAGCAGGGAACAGTAGATAATGGCAGAGTTGAAAAAGAAACAGAGAACAGATTAGTCTGTATGGTTTCACAGAAAAGTTGAATGATACATGGGTAAGGGAAATGGCCTGATTGAAAGGGAATAGAGTATCTGGGTAGCTTGGGGGAATGGTATGTGGGAAGGCATGGCACTAATGTAAAAGTAGGGAGTAAAGAGAGGGAACTGGCTGGGTGTGGTGGCTCACAATTACAATCTTAGCACTTTGGGAGGCTAAGGCAGGAGGAATGCTTGAGTTCAGGAGTTCGAGAACAGCCTGAGCAAGAGTGAGACCCCCATCTCTACTAAAAATTAAAAAGTTAGCTGGGTGTTGTGGTCGATGCCTGTAGTCCCTGTTACTCTGGAGGCTGAGGCAGGAGGATACCTTGAATCCAGGAGTTTGAGGTTGCTGTGAGCTAGGCTGATGCCACAGCACTCTAGACTGGTCAACAGAGTGAGACTCTGTCTCAAAAAAAAAAAAAAAAGAGGGAACAAAAGAATTATATACATGCTAATGAAGATTTAATACCTTTCCCTACTCCAAACTGGTCATTTAATTCTTTAAACAAGCATTTATAGACTGCTTAGTGTTAGGTGTGTTTTATGCCCAAAATATAACAGTTAAAGTGAATGTCACTTCTCTCAAAAGCTCATGGTGGGGTGGGGTGGGTGCTGCAGCATGGAGAACAGTCACTTATATAATTAAAACATATTATATGACCCTAGTTACAGTCTTATATTTCAGGTGGCAAATCCATTCATTTTAGAAATCTTGTGATATTGTTGCAAAATCTTCCCTACCTTGTAAGTATTCTTAACCCACAATTCTAGAAAGAAGATTAACAGAAAAAAGTAATGTGAAATCTCTAGATTATACAACAAAGCAAAATCCTATTATCATGAGTATGTATACATACATGCACCCATACATACACCCAAATCTCTGAAAAGCTTATAGTTAGAGTGAAGAAATGGTGAGATGCAAGGTTCTTTTTCTCCCCAGCAGCCCATCTGCTAGTCTCAGTATACTTGCCAGTACTACTAACTGTCACATCATTAATCCATTAATCCATATATAATCACTCTACAAATATTCGAGGTTTAATGTAAGGACAGATCTCCATTAAATATTTTCTGAGCAATTTATATGTGTGCTTTATAAGATGATCAGTGCTATGCTAGTAGTGGAATTAGGTAATAAGTACATGTCTATCTCTTGGATTTGAGATTAATTTGGATTATTCCTCTTGGATGTGGCCTTCTCTTTCTGGAGGGCATTCAAAAAAAAAAAAAACAAGAAGATACTTTTCTATCCTGGAACAGACTAGATTCTGTTGAATTCTATTACAACCATGTCACCATGGATTAGTTACCCTCTATTTCCTGGAGAATTAGTAAGGGGGAAAAGGCTTTTGCTGATGTATCTTGATTAGTTAACATACAATTCTTATTTGCAGGGTTTGGCTAAGCTTTGAACCAACGTTTATCAGGAAAATTATGTTTTAAGCTCTTCTTCATGTGACTTTATCAAAAGCAATCAAATTTTATCAGTGATTCATTGTTTGCTCCTCTGCCTTCTATTAAGATGTTGAGATCCTCAAAAGACAGTATTTTCCAGTGACAAATAAGTTTGCCTCCTGGGGAGAAGAGCGTGCCTAGGTAGAAACGGGAAATGAAGGCCGAGTGTGGTGGCTCATGCCTGTAATCCTAGCACTCTGGGAGGCTGAGGAGGCAGATCACCGGGGCTCAGGAGTTAGAGACCAGCCTGAGCAAGAGTGAGACCCCTGTCTCTCCTAAAAATAGAAAAACTACTAGCCAGGAATTGTGGAGGCCGCCTGTAGTTCTAGCTACAGGAGAAGGTGGAGCAAGAGGATGGCCTGAGCCCAAGAGTTTGAGGTTGCTGTGAGCTAGATGCCAGGGCACTCTACCCAGGGCAGCAGAGTGAGACTCTGCCTCAGAAAAAGAAAGAAAGAAATGGGAAACAAACATAGTCAGGTGAGTTATAAGGGTAGGATGGCAATTGGTAGATGGTCTTTAAACTCCAGGCTAGATATTTCAATCTGAGAAACAATTAGATGTCTCTGCATCACTGTGGAGTGCAGGACAGACTGAGGAGTAGGGATCTGAGTACAGACTAGGGAGCAGAGAAGCTAATGAGGGAGACTGGGTAGTAATTTCTGTGTTACAATGGTTAGGAGTTATGCAAACAATTAGTGACAACTGAATACAAGTATCTGCCCCTGGTACCTTTATGTTTGTGTTTGTGCTTGTTTTTCTTGTCCCTCAACTAAGTGGCAAATTCGGAGGATAGGCAGTTTCTTACTTTATCAATCCACACACTGCCTAGTGTCATGCCTTACTAGATAAGGTTGTCAATGGAGTGACAAATGTGTTTCAGGAGCAGGAAAATAAACTGAAGCAATGGCCAATGGAAGATGTGTTTGAGGTATGTTTTGTTTCAACTAGATTTAGAAAACTGGGTATTTGAAAACACATGTACATGCAGGTTAACTACATTACAGTTAAATTCAAAAGGTTTTGGTTTTTAATTTGAGAAGTTACAAAGGCATGGTTTTTGCTACTTTCCCATACTTCCTGCTCGCCAGCCAAAGTGCCAGTGTTTGCCATTCAACAGACACAACTGGTGTTCTCCATTTCGCAACCTTTAGGCTCTTACTTTGAATGCCCTTTCTTCATCCCATATTCTGTTTACAGCCCACTCCTCCAAGGCCCAGTGACAATGAATGCTAGCCCTTTTATGAAGCATTCCTTGAAATCTAAAGAAGCTATAGTTTTCTCTTCTGCCTTCCACATCACTGTATTCCGATTATGCCCTCAGCACCTCTGAAAACACATGCAGCCAGGCGGCAGCAGGAAGAGAACAGACAAATACAGACAAAAAGCAGACGCGAGGCCAGTCACTGTTACCTGAACAGCAGAACTCTGGGCTGAAGATTCGCAAACTCCTGCTGCTGCAGCTTCTCGGGCTGGATTCACTTGGACATGTAGGCTTACAATAAATCCTCATCAACTCAGCTGGTCTAAGAAAATCTGTTGCATGCAAGTCAACCGGACGAATACTGAGCCTTGTATTTGTGTACTTGTCTTACCTTCTCTAACAGAGGCTAAAGCTCGTTGAAAGGCAGTGACGACCATAGCACATACAGTGAGGCACACAGTCAGTACTCAACAAACAGTTGTTTGAAAGAACGAGTGGAGATAACTGGACAACTCATCTTCATGTCATACTGAAATTCCGAGGCATTTTTAGCAAGGCAAGAACTGAACAAAGGTAGTTCATAATCATATTTTATTAAACATCGCTTTTACAAATGAGTGTCTTGCTTACTTCCCTCGTCACTATTATAGATTTCTTCCCATTAGAGTCCTGCAAACGTGTTTATGACATATCTTTGCCAAAGGCTAACTTTAGCAGCAGCGTCATGCATCAAGAAAGATGTGTCATATAAGCTAATTATATAATATCAAGCCATGCATTCTTCCCATTATTTTAAAAAGCCTCTTTTTAGCTGTAGATGAGCTAATACAAGGGATGGGGTAGGGGGATGTGGGAGTGGGGAGAGGGGAGGGCTGGGAATGGGAGAGGGAAAAAAATGAAAAAAAAGACCTTTACTTCTATTCTTTTGTAATTCTTGCATGAATAAAAGTATAAAGTAAAAAAAATAAAAGCCTCTTTTGAGTTTAAAGCTCAGTGATCTGTTTCAAATTCTTTTTGGAGAGGCCTCAAATGTAAACTTCACTTGAACCGATGTCACTTTTGTCTCTTATTCAGAATGGGAAACACTTTGTCAAACTTATTTTCATATATATATATATAATGTGACTAGATACCCGCCAGGAAATTAGTTTTCAACAATGAAGTTGAAGGATTAGAAGGTTCAACAAAGTCACAGGAAATCCATAACAATGAAGTACAGTCTCATTCTATGGCCATCACCTCCTTATTGTTAACATAGTGTTTGATGGCTTGCAGAGAACTTTGAAATTTATTATCTTATTTATTCCTTACGACAAGAGTCTGTGAGGTAGACATGGAAGGCAACACCCCCATTTTGTATATTCAAAATCAGAGAAGTTAACGGACTTTCCCCAGGTCGCAGAGACAGTAAAAGAAACGAGGAAAAGAACCCAAATCTTTCCACTTCCAGTTCAGTTCTCTTTTGACTTCAAATCCAGTTTTCTTTTGTCCTACCCATTACAGTGTTTTTCAAATGTCTGGCTGTGATCAATTAACGGGTTAGGAAACCAATTTTGTCTAGCATTTTAAAAGTGAAATAGAATGGAATCCATCACAGAGCATCACATTTAGTAAAAGCAGGAATTGTTTTACGAAACGTTTGTGTCAGCTCTGTATAGTAGGATGTAAAATATATTTCTAACTGAGGGAAATGGTGAGAAAAATAAATTGAAAGTCACTGATCTATACCATGTTGCCTATTAAACTCATTAAGTTGCTCAAAAGTAATTTATGATGCCAAAAAGTCCGCATCTTATTGGTTTTAACATTAAAATAATCGTGTATAATAAAAATATATTTTCTGGCAATCCTAGAGTTGGGTATTGATTATGTGAGGTAATTTCATTGTTTGACCCATTTTTACAGTCCTACTTGAATAATATATAAAAAATGAGTGTTTCTATATAGGCATGACAGTGATTTTATTCCAGTTCTTGTGGGAACAAATGCTAATTATGCTTTATAAAGAAATCATCTTAGAAAATCTTTACCTGACTTCAATATCTTCAGGGGAATGGAGGAGACATTGACTATAGATAATATCCTGGAATTCATACATCTGACTCTTATCAAGCAGGGATATCTGAAATATCTCTGGAATTTATTAATAGCTTATTATATTTATTATCACTGGATAATCAAAATGAATGAATCCACAACCTTTTTTTTTAATTACAATGAATGAAATGGGTCTTCCATGCCTGTAAGATAGAGTATAAAGTCCTTAGGGGGGCATATAAGCCCCAGCAGCTTGATCTCCTGTCTCTCCACGTCACAGGCCACACACTTCCATGCCCTACAGTACTATACTGTACATGCTTCCTTGGCCTGGGTGCTATCTCTTCCTACCCACCTCAGTGGAGCTGGGTCTCCAAGGATGAATGCAAGTCTTCTAGGCACTGTTACCTCCGCTGTAAGGTCGCTTACACCTCTATTCCCTTTTCTGTGTTCTCACATCCCTTATTACAATCATCTATCAGAAGCTTCACGTTATCATAATTATTTCTTTGTGTGTGTTTCCTCAGTGAGGCAGTGAGGTGCTTGAGGGTGAGATGTATTTATTATTCATCTTTGAATCCCTGGCGCCCAGCACAATGCCTAGGTCATAATAAGCACCTGATTCTTTATTAAATACGCGAGTGAATATTACTGAGCTTGAATTTGCGTTGGCAAATGCAAACACACATAAAGCAATTACATGTTATTTAGTTATAAGAAGTTTTAGATCTATCTGTTCTTTTTCACACTGCAACCTTTTTTTCATTTGTTTTCTAACTGTCCAAATGTTCAAATATTAATTTGGGAGTAGAAAAATTACGCTTGCATGTGGCCCATACAATGGGAAAAGGGCTGGCTTCTTCAGTCTGCTGAAGCCAACACTCAGATTGCTGACATGATTTTATCTGCTTATGTGCATAGTACAGACCGTGGCGTTTTTATTTTCCCATAGAATGAGATGGTGGTTTAGAGATACAGCCTAAATATTAGATTTGTTCCTTTTTACTTTAGTCATCATTGTATTATGAAAAAAAAACTAAAAGATAAGCAAATTTTTTATGGATAGTTGAGTCATTTAATATTTTCTGATATGGTGCCATTAAAGTTTCATTTATATTCCTATAGGGTTTTCTCCTCATTGTTTCAGCTAATAGACTTTGAAGTCCCAACGTGTCTATCACTCCTTTGAGGGATTTTAAAAATTGTTCTGAAAACACAGCACTAACTTCCTCCACAGATAAAACAGAGGAACCACAGCTGGAGAAGTATAAACGTCAATTTACCCTTCAGAGCACACAAAATTATACTCTATGATTGTAGAGGAAGGAAATGTTTAATTGACAGATATTTTAATACATAAATGTATTAGGACACCATCTGTTTTGAGGCTTCTACTATGTATATCTATGCTACCAAGTCTTTTGATAAAATACATGGCAGGCTAAGGAGAATGCTAATTCATGTGTGAATTGGGGAGATAAGTAGATTTTATTTCCCTGGTTTGAATTTTTCATACATGTCTCCCTTGTATCACTGTTGATTATTTATACGTCTAACCTTCAACTAAATAGTATGCTTGTATGGGGCCCATACAATGGGAGAAGAGTTGGCTATTTGAAACCAAACGCTCAGGTTGCTGACGTGATTTTATCTGCGTATGTGCATAATATGGACTGTGGCATTTTTATTGTCCCAGTTTAGGACAGCGTCCCAATATTCCTCATCTCCAGATCCCCAGAGTGGTCAACATTGTGTTGGAACATTATTTAAGTGTTTATCAAACATTTATTGAGACAATAAATGAACGTATTATTTAAAACTCTGATGCTTTAAACATTTCTTCTAGGAACTATTTGACATTTTTCCTTGTGTTACAGGACCACAAAGATGAAAATTCTACAGTTTCTTTCTTTGCCTACTGAAAGACGTGGCAATAATGAGAGGAAGAAGTTGGATTATTCATAACATCTAAGGCAATCCGTCATGGCAGTGTAATATTTTGGCCTCTGTGTGTAAAACATCTGAACCAAAGGTGAAAAATGCAGTAAAATAATTGAATTTGTATCCTCAAATAAAAATCAAACTGCTGCACAGCAGGAAACATCTGGATGATTCATCCATTCACATATTCAGTATTGCACACTCAGAGCCTCAAGAGTCTGAACGTTGGCGATTGCTTTGGGGTTATTTGTGGAACTCACAAATGGCTTTCCTGCCTTTACATTTAAAGTTCAGTGGAACCGAGGATTCATTGTAGTTTTATATTTTGAGATATTAGCAGGTCCTATTGTATATTTTTCTTACTAATTTTTTTCAAAATCTTGTCGTCGGGTTACTAAATGCTTTCAAAATAACTTTTTTGCATAGTAGGAATGACACTTATCAAATGTTAAAGAAAATCGTTATGATAACAAACATAAAGAAGTATTCATGGAAACACACTGCGTCATCTGATTCTCACCAACAAAATATTTTTAAGGAGTGCACGTCTCTTAAAAGAATCCTCAAGATGCTGTAATTATTATTCATTTTCTAGAATTGTTTCACCATGAAGCTTTATGCTTCCACAGGGACTTTAATGTTTATGTTTTGTGACGGCTGCATTGACTATTAAAAAGCAATTTGGCTGACATTTTAGGTCTTTTGTTGCCAGTTTTAATTGGATTGTTCATCAAGCATCAACTCCCCCGTTAACTGCAAAAATTTCAGGCCAACGTCAGTTTACAGTAATGACTGTTTAATGATTTTATCCTGTCAGTATGCAAGCTTCGTATGGATATATGCATGATTAGTTTCATATCAAGACCTGTAATTAAATAATTGAAGCCTAAACAGAATGTATATCAAACATGAACACACATTTAATAAAGCCTCAGAAGCTTATCAAAACACTGATTAGCAATTAAAAGTCAAGGTTTTGAGTTCATCTAGTGTTAGTAGTACATTTATGATATTTTTGCCAATATCTGTTTAAAGTTTTTGCCTAAAATTAAAAGACAAAAATTCCTTTTGCCAAGGTAGTAAAATTGGGTGTCTGAAGGTAATTTATATCCAAAGTACACCTATCTGCCTGAGTGAGAAAGCACATTGTTAAAATGTGCCTTTATTATTTCATTTGGAAAAAAAATAGCCAAAGCAGAAAACTGGTATAGTAGCAATAGTCTTATCAATCAGACACTATTCCAATTTTTAAGAAGCTTTTTTTTTTTTTGAGACAGAGTCAAGCTGTCACCCTGGGTAGAGTGCTGTGGCGTCACAGCTCACAGCAACCTCCCACTCTTGGGCTTCAGCGATTCTCTTGCCTCAGCCTCCCAAGTAGCTAGGACTACAGGCGCCCGCCACAATGCCCGGCTATAAGAAGTTGACTTATATACATACCCGTACTATGCTGTCACAGTTTGCATGTCACAGAATGTTACAGCTGGGTGGGACCTTGGAAACTACTTATTCTACCTTTCTTATGCTGTAGATACTAAGGTCCAGAGGTATTAAGTGACTTGCCTAAGGCCATACAATTTATTAGTGGCAGAATCAAGACAAAAATCTAAGTCCAATATTTAAACTTATTTATTCCTAGAACAGAACATTAGGTTAAAAAAAATCTTTCATGTATTGGTGAATTCCCCTTCTCCCCATTTCGTTAAATTAACACGTTCGAAAACTAAAACAGTTTAATGTGTTTAGCGAGGTATCTACTGACAAGTTTCACTTTTCCCTTTCTCCCATCCACTCCATGTATCCTCCACCCACTGTAGGTAACCATATTTAATAGCTTCTTACTCATATTTCCAGTATTCTTTCATGCCATTGCAGAACATGAAAAATTACCTTACTGGCTACAATGTACACTATTTGGGGGATGGGTACACAAAAAGTTCAGACTTCACTACTATATAATATATCCATGGAACAAAACGGAACTTGTATCCCCTAAATGCATAAAAATAAGAATATATTATTTCCCCCTTTCTGTACATAAAACATAGTAATTTATATATACATGTCTATATGACACTTTTGATAACAAAACATCTTGGTATCTTTCCATATCAGTGCATAGAAATCTTTCTTGCTATTCTTTTTTCTTTAAAGCTGTATAGTATTCCCCCGCATGGAGACTATAATTTATTCAATGTGTTGGCAAATTATTAATTGCTATTTAAAAATCTTTTAAATGCTAAGAATTACTTCACCCGGCCTATAAGAAGCATTTATTCACAAAACTGAACTTGAGATGATGTAGATATCAGCGTAAAGGCTAAACTCCAATGCCGTGTGCACTGAAAAACAACTAGAAGAACCATTATTTTCTCTCAGATTTAAAGTTCTACTTCTTTATGTATAGTTATTATGTGTCAATGATAAGTGGAAATTCATTAATAAAAAAATCACATGGCCAGGAGTGGTGGCTCACACCTGTAATCCTAAGGTTAAGCTGAAGTAGAAGGATCACTTCAGGCTAGGAGGTTAAAACCAGTCTAAGCAACACAGCGAGACACCGTTTCTACTAAAATATTAAAAAAGAAATTAGCCAGCACGGGGAAACACTCCTGTAATCACAGCTACCCACGGGGCTGAGCAGCAGGATTGCTTGAGCTTCGTCCAAGGCTGCAGTGAGCTGTGATGGTACCGCTGTACTCCAGCTTGGATGACAAAGTGAGACTCTCTCTCTTAAAAAAAATAAATTTACCTTTGAAAATCATAAAAGATAAAACTAAAGCTCATTGTCTAATTAGGATGCTCTCTAGAGTTGATTGGCATGGGTGAGTGGAACTATGTATAACTTTTTACTTTTATGCTATGCTCAGTAAGCATAGAATTTCAAAATCCTTCCATCTTCAGACCAATAGATCGTACTACTTGCCTTCTGTTCATGGTAACCCATATATATCCCGCATTTTAAAATGGCTTCATTGCATATTAGAATGGAAAGCCTGCTTACGCTGCTATAGTATAATGAAAGACATTAGGGAGAAAGACCAATTAAGGTAGAAGCGGATTTCTTATTAAATGACATATCCCAGGGTCCCATTTCATGACACATGTACTTCTGCCACATGCCACATTCCCATTAACTTCAAGAAGGAATTATGCACGGAAAAAATATATAGGCTGAAGAGGGCAGGATAAATTAGTCCAGAGGAATCCTGAAGTGTCAGTTTAAAATGCAGTGAATGCTTTAAATTATGTGTAGTCATGTTGTTTGGATTGAATATTATCCACTCACCCCTTGTCTCTGACCACATCTTCAAAATGAATGGGACTGAGAATTGCTTGAAATAGAGAAGACACATGAACAGCTCGATTTGGAATTGTAAGTAAAGATGAAATGCAAAGGTGTGAGTCATGAAAGTGTAATGGTTCCTCAAGAAAACAGCTTAGGAGAAAGACACTGCATTCATTCCTTCAGCATGCAAACTGCTTACATTGAATAACGTGGGTAGAAATATTTTAAAAACCTTATTAATTCAGACTAATTTGGAGAGTCAGGTTTTATTAATTGCTAAGTATAAAGAACATTTCAAATGTACGTAAGAGACAGTTACTTTCAAATGCACTGCGTGAATGTTAGTTACTACTACCGATGTCCTGTAGGCTCACTGGTTTAAAGAAAAACAACAAAAATGTCCATGGCCTTCTTACTCCTTTCAAAGTACTTAAAATAGTTTATTTTCTTAAGCAGGTGAAACAAACACTCGATAATATTTATAGCACCCTTTCCATGAGCTATTTCAGGGTTAAGATTCTGCTCAGCCTTGTAAGAATAAGTTTTAAAATTACAAAACTTTCCTACATTAAATTAACCAAAAATTCATCCTTTAAGTGACATATAAAAGTGTAAACATTAAAAAAAAACTACGCTCTAATTTAGAATAAATACTTGGTAGATAGTAATCTGAAATCACCTTAATAGGAAAGCTAAAATGATATTATAACATACATAAAGAAGATTTTCATTAAAAGGGCTAATATATGTCATTCTTTGTCATTTATGTAAAAAAGGAAACTTTTCTTATTTTCATGGATTGTATGGGCCTGACTTTGCATTTGCCACTAGATCAGCACTGCTTCTGTAGTAATAATCTGGCAGTCATCTTCTTTGCATCCAGCTTTCGTAGGATTCAGGAACACAAACCTTCTTCTTTTTTTAAATTTCTTATAGCATAACTGTGTACATTAATGCAATCATGGGGTACAGTGTGCTGTTTTCATACACATTTTGAAATACTCTCATTAAATTGGTTAATATAACCTTCATGTGGAACACAAACCTTCTTAAAAGTAACTCTTTACTGAGAAAATAAAACTTTATAACTTATGCAACCAGCCAGCTGGATCCCTGTAGGATTATTTCTTCACTGTTTCTTAGTAGATGATAGAAAACAGGTAACATTCATTAATTTTTTTTTGTTTTTTCTTACAGCTTTTTTATTGTTGTAGTGTATTCATTAAATACTATATCACCGTATCTAATGCCTGACGTCAAGAGATTACATCTTTCTTCATCTGGTTCCCGCTTTCCATTTTCTGCGGCCATATGTCTCTCTTTCTCTCCATCAATCCCTTTCAGGCAAAGGGGAAGGAAGAACCCATATTTTCATTTTTATTTTTATTTCAAGTTAATATGAGGGTACAAACAGCCAAGTCATAATATTTAAATTTGTTGAGTCCCTCTTGTAGTTGTGTCCCGCACCCAGAAGGTGTGCTATTGACACCTACACTATGCCCATTAAGTGGGAGCACCCCACAGATCTGCTATAAGTCCATAATTGGTTGACAGGACCAGCTCTTGACTTTCTGAATCCTCTACTTGGTTCATGCGTATAGTCCACATTTCCTGCGGTCTACTTCCAGCCAATGACTGGAGATGGATAGGGTGCGAACACAGGCCATTCCTACAAGGTGGGGAACTTCTTTAAAGGGCCACTTTGGTTCTAAGGCTCTCCATCAGCCTGGCCAACATTTTCCTGGATTTGAATTGAAACTCTGGATTTGATCTGAAACTCTTTCTACTCAGTCTTTCTCTCCTATCTCCCCACTTTACAGGTGTCAGACTCTGCCTGCCTTCTCCTGATCCCTCTCAATTCCCCTTTAAAGGGTCCTCCCAAAATCTCTGGCCCATCTTATCCCATCTTGGCCTCTGCTTCTTGGAGGACATGAACTAACACAATGTGAAACATAAAGAGAAAATCATAAAAACAACTAGATAGAAAGATTAGCTATCATGGAACTATAATTAGTTAGAGTGACAGCATATTTATCAACTTCATTATAGATGCTATTACATAATGTGTGGCAAGCTCTGTTGATTGCCTACCCCACAGCCATTAACCTATTCTGTATTGTTAACAGAACCCTCACCTTACTTAGGTCTAAGAGATGTTCCCTACTCCAAACTCTATTACTAGCTTAAGCAAATCATAATATTTTATTTTCCTTTGCCAGTGACTAAATGAGAAGGTAGACATGTCGTACAATTGTGTGAGTAGGAGTCTGAAAGAGGCTTCTGGAGAAGATTATCATATCTGATATATAGAGAGAAATAGGCAAGGAAAATTGGGGTCTTCCATCCAGCTTCTGGGTATTGTCATTGTGAGGACATGATGTTTGGAGTAGGCTGTCATTTAACAATTATAAAAGAAAAGCTAAAAGTGTCACAGAAAAGTTGACCCAGATATACTGAGCTACTCAGTTGACCAAGCCTGGTCCTGCCTACCTATGGAGTGCTTGATGGGATCAAAACTGGAGTTGACCCTTCAACAACACGGGTTTGAACTGCACAGGACCAACTTATTTTTAGCTTGTTAAACTATTTATTTATAAAACTGTATTTTATATATAAAATGGTTACTTATAAAACTATTTAAAAGAAAATGTGCCCTAAATCCCAAATCTCAGGCATTTAAATTAATTTTTAGAACACAATATATTGTTTTCATTTCAAAGCATTATAGGTTTGGTTAATAGTTTTGGTAAAAGTAAATAGTTTTGGTTACATAGATCGTTTTCATAATGCTTGAATCATGGTTATCAGTGTGCCTGTCACTCATATAGTGTTCACTGTACCCACATCAGGCAGCTTTTCACCCATCTTCTCCTTTCTCCCCCCTCCACTTGATTTTTTGTGAAGTTTTGCTTCTCTATAAGCACATGTGTGCTCTTCAGTTAGTTCCAATTTAACAGTGAGCGGACATGGTGTTTGTTTTTCCATTCTTTAGATACTTCGCTTAAGATAACAGTTTCGAGTTCCATTCAGTTGGTTTCAAAAGACATTACATCATCCTTTTTTATGGTTGAGTAGTATTCCATAGTATACATATACCACATTTTGTTAAATGTGTGCACATCCACTCATGAGTGGATGGGCATTTGGGTTGATGCCACATCTATGCAACTGTGAATTGTGTAGCAACAAACATTCAAGGACAGGTGCCTTTTTGACAAAATGACTTCTTTTCTTTTGGGTAAATGCCCAGTAGTGGGATTGTTGCATCAAATGATAGATCTACTTTTAGTTCTTTAGGGTATCTTCATACTGTTTTCCGTAGAGGTGATACTAACTTGCAGTACCATTAACAGTATATAAATGTTCCTTTCTCTCCACATCTATGCTAGCATATATTATTTTTGGAATTTTCAATAAAAGCCATTTTAACAGGGGTAAGATGATATCTCACTGTGGCTTCAATTTGCATTTCCCTGAAGATTAGTGATGTTGAGAATTTTTTCATATTTGTTGGCCATTGCCTATTTTCTTTTTAAAAACTCTGTTCATGTCTTTTGCCTACTTTCTAATGAAGTTGTTTGATTTTTTTTTCTTGCTGATTTGCTTGAGTTTTTTGTAGATTCTGATTATTATGCCATTATTGGATATATGGCTTACAACTATTTTCTCCTATTCTGTAAGTATTGTTCATTTGCTGTATTGAATATTTCCTTGGCTCTGCAGAAGCTTTTTAATTTAATCAAGTCCAATGTATTTATTTTTGTTATTTCTGTGATTTCCACTGGAGTCTTGCTCATAAATTATTTGCCTAGGCTGATATGCAGAAGAGTTTTTCCAATAAAGGCCCATTTTTTATACATATATTAAAAATACAGTATTTGTGGGATGCCAGCTTAGTACATGCAGGTTCTGCAGGGCTAACCACAAGACTTGAGGATGTACAGATTTGGTATATGTGGGGGTCCTGGAAAAATTTGTTGTATATATTGAGGAATAAATGTATACATTTGTATTGTTTTAGACATTATGGTTGGATGTTATGTTACTTGTACCAGGAAGGAACCTAACTGGTATTCATAAGGTTACATTTTCAAAATGCTTAGAGAAAATAATTGTAAATATTGGATTCCACGTCTAGAGAACTTCTCAGCAAAGACTGAGGGTAGAAGGAAGACAACTTCCTACAAAGAAAGAGAATTTATGACCCACAGACCTTTGCTGAAAGAACTATGAGAGGATGTACTCCAAGAAGCAAAAAGCTGAACCCAGGTGGAAGGTATGAGCATCAAGAAAACGTAGTAACAAACATGTGGGTAAATCTAAATAAGCACTGAATGTGGAAAATATAATAAATAATTTTGAGGTATTAAGAAAAAGTGGAGGGCCTGGTATGGTGGCACATGCCTGTAATCCTAGCACTCTGGGGAGTCTGAGTCGGGTATTGTGGAGAACACATGTAGCCCCAGGTACTTGGGAGGCTGAGGCAAGGGGATTGCCCAAGCCTAAGTGTTTGAGGTTGCTGTGAGCTAGGACGTCATAGCACTCTACCCAGGGCACAGAGTGAGACTCTGTCTAAAAAAAAAAAAAAAAAAAAAAGTGCAACCAGAGTGCTGGATAATAATTACAAGTAAGTGAAGGGGGTATGATCAAAAATTGTTTTAAGCTCCATTTATTTTGTAGGAAAGGGGTAGAGATAATGGTTTAATAGTAGACGAAATTGAGTAAGGATAATACAAATTTAAGGTATCTACTAAAATAATTGAAGTAATAGACTTTTTCAGTGAATGCTGGTTTCAAAGCATACCAAAAATATATCTCCGATTAGATGCTGAGTGTAAAGTTTTATAAAATTTTATAAATAAATATTAAGCAATTTTTTTCATTGTGTCATACATATAAGAAAATAAAGGCCAAAAGAAGTAGGAGAGAGCAAAAGAGCCTACAACTTATCAGGACATGCTAGAAATGAGATGGGCTGAACACACACACATCCCCTTCTCTGAGTAAGTTTGCTGTTTCACTCGCAGTGATATTTTGCTAATTGAAAACACATGCTTCCTCTCCACAGGAGCCTGACATAGAGAAGAGAGGTATCTAAGCAAGCAGCACTTTCATTTCATTTCATTTTTTTCCAAGCAAGCAGAACTCTAACACTCATTCACTCTGGCTTCATTGGCACTTTTTAAAATATCTTCCACTTCCACTTAAAATACTGTTTGAAGAAAGGGTTCTGCAAATGATGTCTGAGTACTACTCCTTCTTATTACGTTTCCCCCAGTCTTCTTGACATAAAGCAGCATACTAAAACTGATTTTCTGCTTACTATCCTCAAATTCTGACTATCACGAAAGTGTCCTTCATGGGATGGCTTGAGATCAGTGTTGGTGTTCCTAATTTTTTTTTTTTTTTTTTACACACCATTTAGTGACATATCTGAATTCTGACTGTATTCAGTCACTTTTGGGGACAAACTGTTGTCTCACTTCTGTCCTTATGGGCCTGAGTTTTGTCTTGGAGGTGCCTTATCAAGTATTCAAGGCACCTAACTCTATTAGAAAGTTAATACTCACCTTATCATTGACCTTTTTGTCTTTGAACAACTTATTAAAATCCCCACACATCATCCCCTACCCGTATACGGGTCTCTGTTTTTTAGTTTAGTATGCACTCATTTTTCCTTCTCTGAATTTCAACCCATTCTATTTTCTATAACTTAAGGTACAGTATCTGGAAGGGTTTGGGAGCACTAGCATTGCACGACACAAAGGATAGAAGAATTTTATTAATTTCTAATAATTCTCCTGATAATAATGTTTAAAGTTTGGGATATCCTGCCCTATATTTATGAATTTTCTCACACAAATGCATGTAATGTTTTATTCATCATTTCAAATAATTTTATATTTCATGGGTCAGCTAACTTTTCCTGTAAAGGCTGGATAGTAAATATTTTAGGGTTTGCGGGTCATATGGTCTCTGTGGTACCTATTGATTTCTACCATTGTAGCATCAAAGCAGCCACAGACAACATGTAAATTCATGTAAATTAGTGTAGCTGTATTCTAATAAAACTTTATTTACAAAGACAGGTGGTGGGCAAGATCTGGCCCATGGTCCATAATTTGCTGACCCTGGTAGTATTGGCTTGGTTTCTATTGCCCAGTGGATCCATTTTATAAAACAGAATTTATAATCAGAATTATTTAATTGTTCTTTTAATTTTTCTAAGATACTTTTGCTCCAATGAATGGAACTTTTCAGGGAGAGGTTGGATCAAGATACATAGAAACTTCTAGCAATCGTCCCTCTACAGGATGCCTAATCCAACAACTATCCATGCAAGCAAGCACTTTCGAAACAACCAAAAGTCAGGTGAGCAATCATGTTACCTGGTTTCAAATTTATATCAAGAAAAGAGGCACTGAAGAGGGCATCAAAG
This sequence comes from Otolemur garnettii, assembly GCF_000181295.1. Taxonomy (NCBI): domain Eukaryota; kingdom Metazoa; phylum Chordata; class Mammalia; order Primates; family Galagidae; genus Otolemur; species Otolemur garnettii. The sequence goes on from NW_003852619.1 coordinate 1,091,082, forward strand.
GCAGTCTTGCATTGCCTATGCCCCCCCCCCCATTTCTGGCAGTAGGGCTCCAGCAGGACAAGAGGAGAGAGAAACTGTGTGTGGGGGTGAAGTAATTGTGGGGCTTTTCATTGAAACTCAGGGCTGCCCTGGCATAGAGGAACACTGCACAGTGCAGATTCTGCCAGTGCACACAGGGGAGCACTCTGACCTGTCTGGCCAGTGGGAAATCCTCTGCCCCAAAGCCCAAGTTCCTGCTAGCCCCACCACTGGCAGATAATAGCAATCTGGGCCCCAGACTAAATCTGTAAGGCAATTAGGTCATAAGAGCTGCAGTCCTCTGGCAATGCCTATGGCCATGCTGGCTCAGAGCCAGCGGACTTGGGATGCAGATGACCCAGTGAGACACCAGCAGCTATGGCCAAGCTAGTGCCAGTGACATACCTCCCCTACCTACAGACAGTGTGGCTTAGGGAGAGTCTACTTCCACTTGAGAAAATAAGAGGAAAAAGTTCAAAGGACTGTTTTGCATCTTGGGTACCAGCTTAGCCTCAGTAAAATAAAGTACCAAGCAGAATTCTAAGAGCCCTGAGTACTGGTCTTCATACCTAGGTGGCGTTTCTGGACCCACCTTGAGCCAGAAGGAAACATTCTGCCTCAAAGGGAAGAAACCAGTTGTGGCAGGATTCATCACCTGCTCACTAAGGAGCTCTTGGTCTCTGAATAAGCATCAGAGGTAGCCAAGCAGCAGTCGCCACCGGCTTTGAGTGATACTGGGCTGGGTTCAGGTGTGATCTAGCACTGGTGGTCCTGAGGTGGTGCACATGTCACTCCTCCCCCAACTCCAGTAGACCAGCAGCACAGAGAGTGAGGGAAGAGAATAAGAGACTTTGCCTTGTAATCCTGTGAATTTTCTTATATCTCACCCAAGCTTACTCAGGCAGTACCACCACTAGTCTGCAGGACTCATGGCATTTCTTGGACTTGGGGTACCCCAGTTCTGGTAAAGGTATTATGACAAAACACTTATATCACAATACTCAATTCTGTTTAATATCTGGAAAGCCTTCTCAAGGATAAGTTCAAGCAAGCCCAGACCACGAAGATTAAAATAATAAGTAACTCTTCAATGCCAAGACACATGAAAGGAATATTCCCAAACATCCCGAATATACAGGAAGTTGACTTCGCCAAACAAGTTAAATAAGGCACCAGTGACCAATCCAAGAGTGATGGTGATAGATGACCTTTCACACAAAGAATTGAAAGTAACTGTCCTGAAGAAGCTCAAAGAGCTCAAGACAACAGAGAAGGAATTCAGAAGCTTATCAGATCAGAGAAATTTAAAAAGGAGATTGAAATAACAACAAAAATCAAGCAGAAATTCTAGAGCTTAAGAATTCATTGACAGGTAGTGCCCATAGCTCAGTCAACAGGGCGCTGGCCACATATACCGAGGGTGGTGGGTTCGAACCCGACCTCAGCCAGCTAAGAAAACAAAAATGACAATTGCAACAACAACAAAAATTTAGCGGGGCATTGTGGCAGGCACCTGTAGTCCCACCTGCTTGGGAGGCTGAGGCAAGAGAGTAGCTTAAGCCCAAGAGCTGGCAGTTGTGGTGAGCTGTGATACCATGGCACTCTATCCATCCATGTTAATATTCAGGTGTAAGAAGAAAACCAAGCAGATATAACTCAAATAAGTCTATCTCAAGGCATTTAATAATCAAGCTCCCAAAGGTTATAGATAAAGAAAAGGTCCTAAGGGAAGCAAGAGAACAGAAAAAAATATAGGCTCAGCACCTGTGGCTCAAGTGGCTAAGGTGCCAGCCACATACACCTAAGGTGGCAGGTTCAAACCCCGCCTGGGCCTGCCAAAAACAACAATGATGGCTGCAACCAAAAAATAGCCAGGCATTGTGGCGGGCGCCTATGGTCCCAGCTACTTGTGAGGCTGAGGCAGGAAACTCGCTTGAGCCCAGGAGTTGGAGGTTGCTGTGAGCTGTGATGCCACAGCACTCTACCTAGGGGGACAGCTTGAGGCTCTGTCTCAAAAAAAAAAAAAAAAGAAAAAGAAAAAAAGAAAGAAAGAAAGAAAGAAAAAAGAAAAGAAAAAGGAAAAAAATGTAAAGGAGCTCCACTATGTCCGGCAGCAGACTTCTCAGTGGAAAACTTACAGGCTAGGAAAGAGTGGTATGACATATCTAAAGTGATGAAGAAAAAAAACCTTAACCCGAGAATATTATGTCCTGCAACATTATCCTTCAAACATGAAGGAAAAATCCTTTCTCCAGACAAACAAAAGCTGAAGGATTTCACCAGCACCAGTCCTGTCCTATAAGAAATGCTAAAATTTCTTCAGTCGGAAAGAAAAGGACATTAATGAATAATAAGAAATCTTCTGAATGTGTACAGCTCACCAGTAACAGTGAGAACACAAATACAGAATATTGCTGTTGTTGTGCTGCAATGAGTGGAACTTCTGTTTCGAATTTGCTTCTGAGGACTGAAATAACGAATGTTGCCTTGGGTTTCAGTATTCTAAAGGCACTTCGGCTTAAGAGTCTGCATTTTTATTTCCCATATTTTTAAGCCATAAAAAAGTAAAGGAGTTTCATCTGTCAATGTGAGTAAATCATATCAACTCAATCACGTCTAGGAAGATTATTTACAATTTTTACATTTACATTCCTATATAGCACCTAATCTGCTTATAATTTTGTTGACAGTTGAATTTGTGATATTTTATCTACCTACAGAGAAGCCCTTGAAATTCAAGAATCTATGGTTTATTACTTTATTTGAACTCAATTCCTAAGGCATCTGCATAAAAATTTAAGTGAAAGTTATATTTTTAACTAGCTGCCTTATAATTACCTGGATAATTCATCTTTATTTAAAAAATATGGATATCGGCCGGGTCATGGCATAAGATATGCAGATTGCACACTGTACAAGAGTGTTCCATCACAGAGTGTGCCATTCCCATTGAAGACACCGAGGATCACTGGGGATACTGAAAATTGACAGGCTATTACAACAGTTTTCTGGAAGATGGCTGCACAGAGCCTAATTCTAACAATGAGTATTTTACAGTAAGTTTCTGATGGATTGCAAAGAATTGTCTTAAGGCAGGGCTCTTGTTAGGGTTAGGGTTAGGGTTAGGCACATGTTGTAGCTCATCTCCTTGGCAGGATTGTAGGAAAGTTAGGAAACCATGAAAAGTTTATGCTCTTCCTGTATACAAAGAACTTCTATTTCCCATGTTTCTTTTTGAAAGGGTAAGGCAATAGGCATACTGCCCATGTTCTCAAAATCCCCTCCTACCGTGTTTTTAAATCATATTTACCACAGAGCAAATAGTGAGATTATGTATCAACCTGCTAGCAACTACACAGTACTCTCATAATCACCTTGCTATTGTTTTTAATGCAATGTTTTAAGTTTTGCCAGTACTTTCAAATGTGTGCCACTGAAGGAATGATTTGCAAATTGTGTTTCAGATTTTTGTAAGGACTAGGATGGGAGCTGGAGCTGTGGATCCCTCACCTTCACTTTTACCTGTTATATACACTGGAGTCACACATACTATCTTGGTACAAACGGGACAAGTTGTAAAAATCGTTATATGCAGAGGACAGTTGCGAATACAGTCTTCCCCTGCCTCTGAAGTTGGCCTTAATTGCAAGATGCCTGCAACAGCATTGGTAGCAGTAGCAGTTGTTGTTCCTAAATATCTCATACTTGATATTTTCCACAGTATAATCTCTAATTCTCACTAATAGCCTGCAAAGATGTAGTTAATACTATTCCCATTTTACAAATGAAAAAATCAAGGCCCAGAAAGTTTCAGTTAACTTGCTTAAGGCCACCCTATTAAAGTAGCAAACCTGGGGACTGAGCCTAAGTCTGACTGACTTTAAATATCTACCTTCCTCTACTTTGATTTTATTGTAAGGTATTTATCAGCAGGTAAACACAAATGAGGTTTTAGAGAGCCCTTATTTAGATACCATCACTCTGCTCAGTGTGGACAAGGGATTGAGCTTATGGAAAATTAAACCACAGGGTCTAACTTACAATAGACCCTTAGTCTGTGCATACACACACAAATGAGGATAGATACAAAAGTGCCAATGAAATAAAACTGCATTTTCAAGCTCCTTGCCCAAGCACTCATTTCTTAACTTATTATCTTATTCTGAAATATTTCAGGTTAAAATTACAACCCTTCAAGGACCAAAGTGTGCTTATACACTTCAAACAGTAAATTTCACTAAGAAAATATGGTTGTTAGCTTTTAAGAAATATAGTTCTGCTACAGTAAGAGAAATTCATACCGTTGGTGATTCACATCACATAAAACTTTATTTGTTGCCTCAATCTGATTTTGAATTCAAGATTGTGTTTGGTGATACTATTATTTCAGTTAGGCATCTCACTTTGAACAGAAATTCGAACTTGGATGGCTTATGTCAGTGATGGTTTGCAGTTGTGATTTAAAGCAACCAAATGTACCAGTAAATGACTTTGTCGCCTCAGGGGAATGCAAAGTGAGGTCACCAGCAGGGACAAGCAGAGCCTTCCACCACTGATGGAAAAATCATTATTTTACCACCCCCTGTTAATTAGTTAGATGTCTGGAGTTTAAGAGGAGTAAACTAGACACACTAGCAAGGCCCCTAAGGATAGAAGTCAATATTTTCTGAGCATCTATGCAGGGCCAAGTACTATGCAACAGGGTACAAATATTAACACAACCTAGTCCCTACCCTTAGGAACTACTTATGCTTCATCTCCTGCTTTCCCACTTTATTTGCCATTCGTTCCTCCTTTACTTTTGCCTTGGAAAGACCTTTATTCCCTCATCTTTCATCTTTGGTTTACATGGTCACTTATAGTCTTCTTCCAAGACAAGTTCAATGGCCTCCTCCTTCACAAAGATTTTCCTGAACAATCCTTTCCTTGTGCCCCAACTGGACCATTATATAATAGCACCTGTTAAACTTGATTGTATTAGCTTGTTTACCTTTATGTCAACCCTACTGGACCATATCACTCATTCCTTTTTATTTATTTTTTGAGATAGCGTCACTGTGTCACCCTTGGTAGAGTCTCACTATGTCACCCTCCATAGAATGTGATGGTGTCACAGCTCACAGCAACCTCAAACTCTTGGCCTTAAGGGATTCTCTTGCCTCATCCTCCCAAGTAGCTGGGACTACACGTGCCTGTCACAACACCTGGGCTATGTTTTTTTTTTATTGTTGTCACTGTTGCTTAGCAGGCCCTGGCCAGGTTTGAATCTACCAGCCCTGGTGCATGTGGTCGGTACCCTACTATCTGAACTACAGGTGCTAAGCCTTACATCACTAATTTCTAATAAGTCCCTCTACAGCAAGGGTTGTGCTTAATTTCTTATTAAACAAATAATATTTCATTCAATGTATATTATTTGAGCCCTTTTCATGAATTAGGCAGTAAAAGCCATCTAGCATACCATATACTTAATATATATTTATTAAATGAAGGAATAAAATTCAAACTCCAAACTTATGTCTGCATGATCCTATGACATCTAATCATAGCTCTTCCCCCAATCTCTATCACCCTGGATTCAGTTTTTATTGCATTAACTTGAATTTACATACATATATGTATTATATATATGTATATCAAGGATATTATATATAACAAATACATATTTGTTCTTGGCCAAGTGTGGTGGTTCATGCTTGTAATCCTGGAACTTTAGGAGGCTGAGATGGGAGGACTGCTTGAGGTTAAGGGTTCAAAAGCAGCCTAAGAAATCTAGCAAGACTCCATCTCTATAATCCTAGCACTCTGGGAGGCCAAGGCAGGTGGATTGCTTGAGCTTGGGAGTTTGAGATAAGCCTGAACAAGAACAAGACCCTAAAAATAGAAAAACTAGCCAGGCATTGTGGTGGGTGCCTATAGTCCCAGCTACTCTGGAGGCTGAGGCAAGAGGATTGTTCAAACTCAGGAATTTGAGGTTTCTGTGAGGTGTGATACCACTGCACTCTACTCAGGGTGACAGAGTAAGACTCTGTCTTAAAAAAAAACAGAAAAATTATCCAGATGTGGTAGTTCACACCTATAGTCCCAGATGTTCTGGTCTCAGACTTAGGTAGGAGGATTGCTTTAGCTTAGGGGTTTGAGGTTTGTGTGAGCTATGATCATGCTACTTCCCTCAGACCTGGGCGACAAAATGAGATCTTGTCTCAAAAAAAGAAAAAAATTCTCAAGTTGTCCTTTGGTTGTATTACCCCTCCTCAGATAAATTAAAAACTCCTTGAGGATAAGGACCATAGGAAATATTTCTACCCTATTTTTCCATAGTTCTTAGTAAAGGGATCTGATCTATTAAACGGTCAACAATTATAAGTCTAAGAAGCCATCTTTTGCTTTTAGATGAACGTTATTTGCATGACATAGAGAAATCACCATTTATCAATCAGTTGTTCAAGTCAACAAGCCCTTTGCCTCCAAATTCTGTCACCAAATCCAGTTTCTGAAATGGGTCCCTGTCTTACTCCTGAAGCAAATACCACTGCTTTGGGGACCTTACTATCCTCTCACTTAAACTATTAAAACAGCCAAGTATGTGGTCTCCCTCCCTTAGGGTCTCCACCTCAAATCCATTGTCAACACTTGGAACCAGAATGTGCTTTCTAAAAACTGAATCTGACTATGCATGGCAAAACCACCCAGCTATTCACTAAATCCTCTTTCTCTTCTTCCAAGGAACACAGACCACGTTTCTCAGCCTTTCTGTTACCTAGATGTAAACATATGCCTGAGTCTAGAAAGTAGAAGTGTTGAATACTTCTTCCAGGTTTGGCCCATTTAGGATCTTTGTTGTCCTTTCATCTAGCTTGATACACAAACATGGCAACTTTTTAAGCTATGATGGAGCTAATAAAGATGAAAAGAGGCAATAAGGATGAAAAGGATAGACCAGAAGCGCTTTCTACTAACCAGGAATTCCAGATTCCATTTTAGGTGAATGAGAAAATCAACTACTATTTTTGATCCATTGCACATTTTTTAGCTTAGTTAGTAACAGAAGCTAGTCTTAAATGATACACCATGCTGTTCCTCTGGTCAAAATCCTTCACCCATGGGCTGTCATACTCTAGAAAAATTCCTAGGACATCTATAAGGTTCCTAATAATGTAAATGTGACTCACTTTATAGTCTCATGCTACTTTCAATCCTAGACTTGATTCTTACCCTCCTTGGACCATGTATACCATATCCTATATGTCATCCACAATGAATTACTTGGCCTCCCCAGGAAAAAAAAGTACTTTCATGCCAAGATCCATGCTGTTCTTTCATCTTAGAATACATTCTCTTTTTTCTGTCTCAGATCTGAATTTTTTTTATTATTCATGGACCAATCACATCATCTCTAATACATCCCTGATTTTCTTTGTTGGAATCAATTGTCCTCTCATTGCCATGCCCATAACACATTTAAAACATCTATCATAACATGAACTATTTTGGATTAAAATATAGTTTAGCTACTCATGTCTATTTAACAGAGTAGAATTATATATACATTATTTCATTTTTAGCCTTGTAATGATTTTATAACTTTAAATGATTTGACTTAAAGCCAAAAAATAATTATTTTTTTAATTATTACAGAGTACATTACAGAGTTAATTACAGAGTACAGTCTAGATCCCAATATACTGAGATTGGGCATGGGTATAGGCATGGGTTAGATACCTAAAGGAGGAGGAAAAGAAAATTAATTAGGCAAAGCTATCCTAACCATAAAGATTTATTCATAAAAATGACCATGCAACTTTTTCTATGATATGAAAGCATACAGTGTGGGGGGGGTGGGGTGGGGTGGGGGGTTGAAGTAGTAGTAGCAAATTTGTTTTAGGTATTTTAAGATTTAAGATGATGTAAAAAGATACCTATGATATATTATGAGTATGACAAAAGCATACTGCAGAAAGATGATGTATAGTAAAATCTCATTTTTGTAACAAATATCAGGGAGAATATTTGTCTCTTAGAGTAGAATAAGTGGAAGAAGTAGAACTTTAAAATGTACTTTACATAATTCTGTACTTTTGATTTCATAAACTAGTGATTATATATAAATTGTTTAAAACAGGATGAGTTCATACTGTTATACACATACTAGCTTTTTTATTATATAATTTTTAAAGTAAGCATGTACTGCACCAACTTTAAAAAGAACTTGTTATAAAGAGCAGTGGGAAATGTCCAATAAGTGATGGAAGTGTGTAGTTAAGTAAGTAAGCTTGTGCCATAACCTAGCCTTTTTCAGATTATAACCACCAGATAAAATTCAATGAAAAAAAAATCAATTACCTGTAGGCACTGGCGAGTGAACAGAAAAAGCAGATTGTGATGGGGAATCAATGCTTTGAAAAGGGGAAGGCATGGGTGAATTTCCAGTTTTTATGTGTTTTTTTTTTTTTTTCAACTTGAGGTTAGGAAGCAATGGGAGCTAAATAAGGTAGCACAAACCTTGAAAGAAAATTCAGTATTTCCAGCTTAAAGAACTAAGGGACAGAATCCAGACAACCATAGTCACTGGAAATTCAAGGGGGTCCCCCTAAAAGGATATAAAGACAGAAGATGCACCCCATATTCTGTTTCTAAACTCTGCCCCAAACTCTTGCTATCCTTGGAACCAAGCATGTACAGGACAGACTTTAACTGAGAATGAAGGAACTGAAATGAGATTTAAACTGCAACTCAAGAGACAGAATATATCACTTGAGTCCACAAAATTTAATTGGTTTCTAAACTAAAAGAAAAAATTAAAACTCTTTAGAGTAATATAACAAGATCCAGAGTCTCCACAAACCACAATCACCATGTTTAAGATCCACTGCAAAATTATTCAAAGCATGAAAAAAAAAAATAGGTACATGTGATTCATTCCCAAGAGAAGAGAAAACTTGTAAAGACTAACTCCAAGATAATGGAGATGTTAGACTTAGCAGATTCGGATTTTAGAATAGCTACTAGAGGTATGCTCAGGAATATGAAGATGAAGCAAAATATGCTCACAATAAATGGAAAGGAAAGCTCAACAAATGGAGAACACTCATAAAAAGGACAAATGGGAACTTTAAAATGAAAATCACAATATTTGAAATAAAAAAGTGAAAAAATCCAAGTCATGGACATGCCAAAGTTTCATTAGTCTCCTTAGATACAGCAACCAATTTTGGAGTATTTGCTTAGCTCACCGTCCCCCTTCTTGAAAACTGCCTGCTACTCACAGAGATAAGGCTCCTAGTAAATACTCTGGCCGTGGGCCCTGACCCAAGCTTTACTAATAAGATCTCTCTTGAGATTTCACAATTAGGACAAAGCCTTAGTCTTAGTCAAGTTTTAAAATTGAAATGTCATGTCAAGTCAAGATCAGTAGTGTGGCCCTATCTGGTCATGTTCAGAGGGAAGCAAAAAGAGCTCATCCGCAGAGAGAAGAAAACAAACACGAAGAGAGAAACACACAAAGAAATTGAGACTGTGGGAATTACTGACTTCTTTCCAATTACTGGTTCCAGGCCTTCATTAGGCCTTACAGTGAATTCTCCCTCAGATTCTGAGATACAACTATATTCTTATAACAAATTCAGTTCCTCAGTTTTTGCTTTACATTTATATTACTTGCCATCAAAAGAATCTCATTTACATTGGCATTATATATTTCTGTTCTCTGGCCATTCACCTCTCGAGGAAGTGCTAAATACTGCAATGGTTTGAAGCTAAGGATCACAGGCAATATGGACATAAAAATAATACACCCTTTCACATTTAAAAGTAAAGACCATTAATTGAGAATGAAATTAGGAACAAAATGTAATGAATGAGATTAGTTGACTACAGAAGGAGCCAATTCTAAGTAATAATCTATACCGGAGTGGTCAGATATTTTAGTCAGATATAATAAAATTAAGACACTAATAGTTAACGAGTAGTTTGAGGAAAGAATGTGCTGTCAAAAACACGGAACAGAGAAAACAGGAATCACTGAAAGAATTTATCATTGTCCTCCTTACCCAGAATGTCTAGTTAAAGGGGTCCCCTGATTTCGGAACCTAAGTATCTGATACCGGGCAAGGCATATCTCATAGTGGGCTATTCAGCTATTTGGAGTTTGATCTTCCAACTAACTCCTTTTATTTCTCATATCCATCTTTGTCAAAGAAACTTCTGGTTATCATTTGGTTTCCCATGTAGCTTCCCAACAGGAAATAAATATTTGGATGACTGACAAGAATATTTTGATCTGCTTTAAAGTTATATTGTATTTTATACTGTGACTATGTCAGTTGACCTAGTGGTTTTATACATCAGTATCTTAGAGTTTGGTTAAGGTAAGACAGACCCCTAGTGGTCAAATAACTCTAGATGCTCCAATAAAACAGAATGGACTTGAAAGACCAGATAGTGCAACGATACCTCCTCGAGAGACCAGACCTTCATTGCCAGCCAGTCTTCTAGACAATGATTCTACTTTGTCCAACCTTGTAATAAATATCTTAGATAGCAAAATTCCAGATCATTCACAAATACTGTACTTTATTCAATAGTGTTTAGTCTAGCTTGGAATAGTCCATGAATATTTGGAACATCTTATAGTAGCTTCGCACCGTGAATATGTTTGCCTTAAGTAACAACTACATAGGGCTCACGTATTCTATTATTATTAATAGTGTAATGGGTCAATACTTCTCTTGAATACGTGTGCCAAAAATGTACACACATTTTAAGAAAGGAAAAAACTGTATTAAATTTGTAATACTTGAAGTCACATTTGACTTCCGCAACTACAAGAGGTACTCCATGTGACTTGAATTCATCTTTTGTTATCAGCATATATTGAGTATTAAAACTTTAATACATTTTTTCCCACATTCTTAAAATGTGTATACATGTTTTTGGCACCCTCTGTATATATACAAATTTTTGGAGCATTGCCAAGTAAGCTGGAAAATGTAAATTGTAAAAATGTTAAAATATAATGCATGATATATATTCACTATAATATTGCCTTATTTGGAAGGAGGAAGAAAAAGTTGCTCTATATTCTCTTCTTAACTCTGCATTTCCAAAGTGTGAAGCAGTTGGTATCTGTACGGAAAGACAAATCAATAAATGGGTATTTGCTTCTCCCATTGCGTTTTCCGATATATCTCTTCCATATTTATCATATATGCTCTGGAAAATGTACACAAACAATTGGTGCTCTGTTACAGTTTAATTGCATAATTAAAAATGAAATTGTAATAAGTCCTTTTACAAAATAGAATCTTTTTCTTCTATAGATTACCCCCTCTAACACCTACCCATACCAATTTAGGTTATGGCATACACAAGGATTACGTGGTCAACTTTAAAGGATTTAGTGGACCGTCAGTCAACATTCAAATGATGTTTTCAAACATTCCTGAAATTCCTAAGTGAATAGTACCCACAAATTCAAGTTTTCTGTTAATCAACTGTATCCAAGTGAAGGAACTTAATAGAAACGTGCATATGCTATTGTTAAAAAGCAGACTTAGAAAACTAATGGAGGCTCGGTGTTCCTCTGGCTGAATTTTAATATAGAAAGCTATATTGTTCTTGTTCAACAACTTGTCAGTTTTTCATTTGAGCCACTGTTTATATGGACAAAATGAGTTATTTCCGAATGCTTCCCCTTCCCTTTCCTAGTCCTGATAAGGCAAAAGAGTAAGCCAAAGACAAAGCAAAGGAATGAACGTGGCCTAACAACTCAGTAAAAATGTGTGATGAAGATATTACCTTCTATTCTTTTAAAAATAATGTAACTCAAGATGACAATATGACACCAAAATCTCAATTAGACTTTTATAGTTCTGTAATCACAGAAATTCTATACTTTCTGAATAGTATACTATTCAGAATACTGAATAGTATATTCAGAAAACATACATAATTTCATTCAATAACCTGTTTCATCACTTAAATAAAAATGTTATAACCCACCCAATGCAACTCTCAATCTCAAAGTATTAGGCAGCATTTCATTACAGTGCTAATATTAACCCTTTTCTATACAAAAGCAAATGCATGTTATTTGGAAGTAATCTGAGGTCATCAGCTATGATATTAGCCAGGCACTGAAGTTACTGTACTTTGAAAATATCCACCAAGTGTATTCTTACTAACAGTGTGTCTCCACAAACATTTTATATATATTTCCACCATGTGGAATAGATTCAAAATATTTTACAAAGTTTGGGAAAGTTTACCCTCTTAGAAATCTTGTCTTGATGTTATTAGCTATGGGCAGAATTTGAGATCAAATAAGTTCGCTCATGGCCCCGTTCCATTTTCTTTAACCTTTTGACTTCAGGCCCTGGCTTTAGCGATACTCTTGATATAGCCTGATGCCCATTGTTTAATGCCAGAGATGACCTCCATAAAAAAGGTGTTGGGAGAGTCACCAATTTCCAACAGGTTCTCTCTTGTCCCTAGAGATTATAATTAAATGACACAACTTCACTTTGGCTGTTTGGGGCTGAAGTGTTCTGACAATGGCATAAGCTTTTCTATTTTTTTCTATATAAAAATAAGCTGTTAAAATTATCTTTATAAATTTTCAATAAAAATCACCTTAACCCTCCCCCCAGTTCCGTAATGATATGCTAAATTATTGACAATGCTTCAGAATTCCAAAGAACCATGAAATAAACAGGTAGATTCTATAAGATAATATATGCAGTTCGACACTAGCAAATGAACAATTTAAAGGCAGCACCATGCAGTTCAAATTTGGCTAAGCCTTTCATTTGGAAAGTGTGTGGTTACACACTGTCTTACCTTACCATATTCTCTGACTTTTCCTAACATTTGGTGACATTTGTATGGTGCTTCGTACTTCACAAAATGCTTTCACCTCACCATTTTTGGATACAAAGTCACCCAGAGGAAGTCAGAGACCACAAAATGCTATTTCCAAATACACTGTCTTTCTCTCCGAAAGCTGTAAGGCACACTACCTGTCTAGTAACTTTTTATTAAGAACATATCTGAAAAAAGAAAAGTTAGTGGAAAAGGGGGGTATCAAGGACTATCTTTCCCAAATTAAAGAAAAGTTAACTTAGTTTAGAAAGACAAGGGAATTTTTCTCCATCATTCGGTCAAGAAGGAAAACATAAGCAAACATTTATTTTTCACTGGAAGAGTTTTATAATTTTAACACTTACCCATGTAGTATTTATATAATGCTTATTTATACATAGAATATTAACAGCCACATACCAAACAGTAGATAATGCCCACATCAGAGATAAAGAATTAACAAATGAGTGAGTCAGCATTTTACATAGGCTTTTACTGTGAAGAATACTAATTTGTTAATGTGTGAGGTGATGTATTAAAGTGCTAAATTAGCCTTGGCCTTTGCCGTAAAATTTAGGCAAGCAGAAAAGTTCAAATAAATTATCACATATTAATTGCCAATAATGATTTGCATCAAAGTAACTTGAGTTATTCTACAATAAATTAACAAAGACAGAAAGAGTCCTAATTAAAAAATTTACCAATTATCTGTTTTGCTATAAATACGAGTTTGTGTTCTATTTTTAGTGCCATCCTATCCACATATGACTATGCATTCTATTTCTAATGATTTCTGAAAATGACGAGATCGGCTACGTGACCTGTTCTGCTTTTTGTGATTTCTTTATGTCGTCATTAAATGCTTTCTCGTAAAATGAAAACATCGATGCAAATGATAACCATCTATGTATACACGAAATATTTCACTAAAGAACTTCTTTTTAAAAAGTTACTTCATGAGGTATCAAACAATACTATACATAAAAGAGAAATAATTCAAGCAAGCCACTCTATAGTGAGATTTAATTTTCTTTCATTCTCTTAATAAGCATGGACAAAAAAAGGCTTCTTTTCCATTACCTCATCTTAAGTAGTTTTTCAAATCAAACCCATACTCACACTCATGCTGTCACTGATAATGGATCTCATGTCAAAGAGAAAGAGCAGAAAGGACCTGATAATAAGTGCAATTATCAAACATCAAAAATGTAGATCAAAGTGGATTTCCCGTCTCTTCTATATGCCGTCACTTCACAGAATTTCAGTATTTGTATAATGTGACTTTCACAAGATATATTAATTTTCTCCATTATGAAAGCAATAGGGTTGGTATATCTTACTCACATGCTGGCAATCAGAAGAGTCATTATTTCCCTATCTTATTTTAGTGCTTCATGTGTGTGTATGTGTGTAATTATATGTGTGTGTGTGTTTGTAAAATATCCTCCTCAGACACACCACATTGTGCCTCCAGAGGTGATAGAGAGCCTTCCGGGAGATGGTAATCTCCCTATGAAGGATGGGTGTGGGCACGGATTTTATTTCTTTCAGATGGTACAATATTTCCTCTCTGGGAAACACCTAGCCAGCCTATCTTTGGGAAGACTGAATTATCTCTGAGAGAAACTGGTAGTACTTCTAGAAACTTGCCAGCCTGCATCATTTTAATAACTCCAGTAATCTAATTTACACTACCACCCCCAATCCCACACTCCTTCCTTTCCCCAACACGTTCCCTGATACATTTGTCTTTGGAAAAATTTGCATTTTCTTTTCATACCAAATAGCGAATACAAATTGTGTGCTAGGTATTCTGCAGTGCGATCTCCCGAGTCTATACAGCTTATAAGCTTCCAGTAGCTGCGAGTGATTTGGTTTTTAGTTTGTGTCTATCACTCAGTTGCTTTGGGAAAAAAAAATGGCAGCGAGACAGGATTACCACCTCTAAACTCACACACGACTGAAGTATTGTTGACAATGATGAGAAGAGAGAGAATTTTCTGATTCTTTTTAGAAAGGTCTACCTACAATGGTAAGGGACAGACTTTCTCAGAAATAAACTCTTCAGAGTCAGTCATAAGTTTATGCCATTTTTCAGCCAGCAAATAAGAGTAAACATTGTATCATATTTCTTATGAACATTGGAAACTCATCTGTCAAAAGGGAAATAATCCATTTGTGAAAGGAAATAATGTATGAAAACTGGCCATGAGGGAAAAGGAAGTTTCTCTAGGATTAAAAAAAATTATTTTATAAAAGCAGAACACTTCCAAATTAGTGAGCTGAAAATCAATTGATTATAACAAAGCTTCAAGGAGTTTTAAGTATTTTGAGGTTCAAAAAGTAACTAGACATTAACATTTTTTAAACTTAATAAAATACAATTTTTCTTTTGTTTTACACATTTCAGTCTATCAAGCTTTTCTCTATATTTGGACAGTTCTTAAATGTTAGTTGGAAAATAGACTGGTTTCTAAACATGGGATTCAACATATGGCTAAGCTAACTTAAAACCGTATCACTAAGGAAACAAATATTATAATATAGAGAGCAGCCAATTAACTTACTTCATTTTTTCTCTATGGGTAAAAAGTCTTTGAACCTGCAAACAGCTGCAGAGTTGTTCACCCCAATGGTATCAGATGGAAGTTTCTGGAATTAAATGTGCCAGGTGATAAAATAATTTTACAATGTTTTCCTCATGGGAGGAATATGGAAGAAGAGTTAGAGATGGCAGTCCCCATCAATAAATTATGGTCAAGGTAACAGGGTTGCAGAATTGGGCAGTGGTTTCTATGATGATCAGTAAATATTGTTCTTGTCACTGTTTTTAAAGGCCAAAAGGCTATGAAATATGAGAGAAAAACAAAAATAGAATACAATAGAACAAAATCACAGACTGGAAACATATCTTAATATGAGAGAACCATCATCATAATTACTCTCCATGCCATGAAGCATGTGAAGCTTACAGGATAAAAATAATGAATATTAAAATATCACTGGCACTCACAGTAAAAGACCCACTTATTAGAAAGACAAAAGAAAACTATAATTACAATTTATATTTTACTCAGTCTTAAATGTGCGATGCAGTGGTTGCTATGGGTTCTGGAAACTGACTGCTGAGGTTCAAATCGCAGCGTACCACTTAATTCTTTGGTTAATTTAGGAGTTACTAAATCTCCATGTGCCTCTTTCCTCATTTGTAAAAGTGGTCAAATATCATAGATCCTGTAGGTTTCTGCAGATAACTGAATGAGTTACTTCATGCAATGCCCTTTGAATGGTGCACGGCATATGGAAAGGGCTCACTAAATTTTGCAATGTTTATTAATAAAAAGGAACTCAGAAAAATTTCAGATAAATATTTAGTAGCAGGCTTGGATCTCTGCACAGTTGTAAAATGACTCAAAATTTTTTTATAACACTTTTCCCCCACATTCTTTAATCCCTCTTCCCACTACAGCTTTCTCCTCTTTTCCTAAGAGGTCCCCTCTACTATGAAATATGACTCAACTCTGCTTTCTGAAATAGAACTGTATAATCCAGACTGCTTTTTAAAACCTTCTGCATCCAAATAAAACTCATCTTTTGGCACATTCTCTCAAGGCAGTGTCAGGAGACAGTATCTACTATGTTGAACTATCATTGAGGTAGTGCTGATATTTTGAGTAGAGCCCTCAATGCTTGAATCTAAAGGAATAAGCATTAAAGAACTATCAAGAACTGTGATTACTCTAAATGTTGCTGTTTGCTGACCCCTCCCAGTCACTTGCAGGTTAACTCACGTGGTTCTTAACTCCAGGTTCACATATCCAGTTGAAATTCAATATACATTAGAACCTTTGTAACTGATCACCTAAAGGACTCTAACAAACTGGTCAACATATAGAAGGAGTCAACATAAGGAACTAGACTAGTATATGAAAATTAGGTCAATTTAAGGAGGTGGTCAACTATGGAGGTTCTATTTTATTAATTTGGATATCTAATAGACACCCATTCAACATACCTAAAACATACCTCTTAATGCAACTCTCACTAAACCCTTTTCCTCATCTAACCTAGGTGATACCACAAGGTACTCAGTTTCCCAAGCAAGAAAATGACATCATCCTGGATGGTTCATTCTTTCTTATTTCCCACATCCAATCCATCACCAAGTTCTACTTGCATCCATCAGAAATCTACCTTGTCTCTAACCACTTTCCTCTGTTTCCACTGTCATCTCTCACCTGAGTAACTAATAGCTCTCTTCCTGGTTTCCTCACTTCCAATTGTAGCCCCCTTTAATCTATTTCCTGCATCCTAGAATAATCTTTTTAAAAAGTTGAATACCCCACCCCTTGTTTAAATCCCTTCAATGGCTTCTCATTGCACTTAGGAATGTTTAAATGCCTGCAAGACTACTGTTTAGCTTAGAGGGCCCTTTTGAGATGTTCTCCCTTTAGTTTAGCAGTCTACCCACTGTAAATTTTTGATACACTGGATCTGTTTCAGTTCCTAGATAGGGTCATCTTTTCCCACTACTGGCCCCTTGCATGTGCCATCGCCTCCCTTATTCTATAAAGTTAATAACATCACCACATCTCGTATATTTCTGTCCTGGTATTTATATTTTTAATTACATATTTTTCCTTGTTTCGTTTTTTGGTCTCTTTCCCGCACTAGAATATAAACATTGTTCAATGCTATATCTCCATTCTCTGGCACAGTGCTTGGCATATAGTAAGCACCCAACAAATATATATTGAATGCGTTAATAAATAGTACTATGAATACTTCTTGAATGAATGATTTGGAGTGAATGCCTTTTATCTCCGCAAACTCAAAGATGTAGATAACTTCTAACTACCACAATGCGTAAGACGCATCACCTAAAAAAAGCTTCCTTGATTCAGTGTCCATGTGGCATTTTGATTCTGGAAAAGCTAACTATCTTGTGGAGGGAGCTAACACTTTAGGGGTAAATATGACAATACGTGTAATATAGCCTGTTTTTGTCATTCTATGTGCTCCAGTTAATACCTACTATACTTACAAAATCTTTTTGCTTTAAATCCCTATTAAAGTAGTAGACTCAGTCATTTCCTTTCATTAAAAAGATATTCTAGGAGATAAAGTATCAGTTTAACCCAAGGCGCTTGTTGCTTTCTTTAAAAATGTAGGTGTTAGTTTCTGTGTACTCAATATATAATGTAATGTTAAAATTTTTCAAAGGCCGCAGCTGAGTTTAAAGGAAAAGGCATGAGGTGGCTCTGGATGCAAATTTATTTTCAGGATCTGTTTCTGAAAATGGCTATAAAAAAACAACAGGAAAAAATTAGAATTGCAGCTTGATTATCCGCACTTTCTTTTTAAAGATTAATAGAAGGGTTACTTGGTTCTATTTTATGTTAATAGTACTCTAACGATGTCAATTAAAAGTCACTTTCATCTTGTTTCAAGGACTGAGATAGTCTCTCAAAGTTACTTTATTAGCTTTAGTTTTGATCCGTGACATTCAAAGAGAATTATTTTTCTTTTTATAAGAAATAATATTCAGAACATTAAAAAAAAAGGAGCCAACAATATACTTTCACCTCCATACTTAACTATTTAAGCCTAAGGAGAATATGACAACCTTATTTGTATTATCTTTGCAGTACTGTAATTGCTCTCTGTGAGGAAGAAGTCATTTCTTATGAGGAACTCATATCCTAAGTCCTTTAAGTGCTTTTGGTATCAGATTAAATATTAATTTCAAGTACATCTGTGCTTATTCAGTTCTGCAGGTCCTGCTTACAAATGGTGGTATAACACATTTTCATTTTGCAGCACATGGTGATATGCATTGCATTGCTTTTCCACAAGGGATCACTATTTTGGAACAGATAACAGACCCTTATGACCTTTGCATTATATTATATGCACTTTTCTATCTAGGTCAATTTATAAAATCAGGACTTCTCAACTTAAAAACACAGGATAATCTTCCTATTTTCTTCTTCCTGAATCAAGTACCTTGAGTACCACTATCTTGGGACCAGCATCAAACATTAGATTTCGAGAATATTGTGCTCTGTTGGGAAGAGCTCATTATTATACTAAATATAGAAGATTCGGTATGTAAGACAGAATGATATTTCTATATAACATATCAATCTATTTTTTCTGGAGTGCCAGATACAGCCTTAGTTATTTAAGCCTCAACGATAGGATTTACACTTATGAAACCTTGACATTTATCATTATAATTGGGACCTTTATGAAGAAAAGACAATTTTTCCTAGATTATAAATAATAATCACATATGAATGAATTTCAACTTTTTAAAAACAGCCACTTGACAACAATGAATATTTCTAGATTTCCACTAGTTTCTCTTCCAAGAGTATGTGGTTAAGAGTAAGGAGCATCAGTCCAGTTTGAATCAATTTATATAGGAATTGAAATAAATATAGTTATTTCTCATTCCTTGGCCACTGTACTATGGAGTCTTCCATTCTTATTCCCACACTGAGATGGATCAGCATTGTATTTGCTTTGTCTCCAAAAGTAGACTTTAAACTTATTGTGTATTCAGGTTATGTTTTACTCAATCTTGTAGCCCATGAAATGCTCTGTATATGGGAATGACTCAAATATTTCTTGAACTGAAATTAGTGCAAATGTGAGTGAACTAGATGGGTGTGGCTTGCTTGCTTCAGTCAGGCAAGTAGATAAACAAGGGCAACCTCCTGTTGATTATTCTTTGAGTAGTTTTTTTCATATCACATAGTTCCTTGGGGCTGCCTGAAATGGGTTTTAGAATACCTTTTCTCTGGCTTTTTAGTCACAAAGTATTCCTAGAAATTTGCCAAATTCACATATAAAATTACCTTGATGAGGCAGAAGGTTTAAAATACAGCAATTCAGGAACTTCCTTTCCAAGGCTCCCTATTTACTGGGTTGCAATTTTCTGAGACAGTGGAATGACTTACTTTTCTCTGGAAACATAATTAAAGTGCTAATGTTATAACAGTGCTAGCTAGGTAATAACAGTGTTGGATGCAGGATGGAATTATTTAGGTGTTCTTAATAAAGGGATTTGGTTACCTGATAAGGTTAGCCGTAAAGATTTCATTCTAAGCCCCACTGTTTTAGACTCAGGTGGCCTTGTTGCTGTAAAAACAAACTATTGTACTCCAAAGTAGGGTGCAGCAAAAATATATGCTTGTTGCTAAATTGCAACTATTGATAACATAGTAGTATTTATATCTTCCATAGATGACAGGGTTTGCTAATAGATGTTCGTAGCAGTTTGAATTCCCTCAAGTAAAAGACTAGATCTGGGCAAAAATAGATGGAAAGGTTTTAATACTTTATAACAAACGAAGCCCAGCTCATACTGCCAAAGATAAATTTTCAACTCCTTATCTCTCATTCACATTTTTGTTCAGTAATCAAATATTTTAATCACGTGGAAAAGTAACAAGAGTAATATAACAAAATGTTCATCGGTCCAGTATGGACAATTAACAAATTTTAACCTTTTATTATATTAGCTTCATATCTCTTTTAAAAATTAAACTATCAAAGTTACTTTTAAGTTCCCTTCTTACCATTTTTAAATTCTGTTCTGCTCCCTTGCTGCCTGGTGGCAATTACTATCTTGAAGTTGGTATATATTGTTTTTGTCAATTACTTCCAGACTTCGAGCTCTTTCTTGATTCAAATCTTTCCTAAGCACTGCTATCTCTGGCTAGTATGCTCTTCTTCACTCTCTTCACCTGGATTTCACGTGCTCATCCTTAGGTTTCAGCTGCAATGTCGTTTATTCGAACTCTCTCTATCCAAAATGTATTTACCCCAATCCATCATGTTTTCTAATGGTGCCCTCTCATGTTACATGACAGTGCTTAAAACATTATTGATCTATTTGTTTGCTTATTTGTATGTTTTATTGTGTGTTTATTTGTGGAGCCCAAGTAGACTATAAGCTCAATGGAGGTAGAGATCATGCCTGCCTCATTCATCATTGAATACTTTGTACTAACACAGTTCCTTTCTTATACACAGTAAGAATACAATATTTGTTAAGGGATAAGTCAATATAATTTAACAATCAATATTACACATAATAAAATTCTCAATATTTGGCTATGATCATAAACGCAGTCAACTTACAGTCAACTTACTTTTATTTTCCATTTAAGCACAAAGGTGTCATTCTTGGAAAGGAAACATTGCAACTTGAAACATGATATAATTAAGACTACAGGTTATACTATATACCTTGTAGGAATCTAAAGCCCTGAAATATATATATGTTTAAAAATTTTTATAGATGCTATAACTATGTTCCCACAGATTTTAATGTTTTAAAAAATCTTAATTGGCAGTAATTGCACTATTTACATGTTAATGAACAGCACCTGGCCCCAGCTGAGTATAAAGACGCTGACAATGTTTTTCTCTCCCCTCCCTGGCAAGGAACTAAGCATATGCAATTTTAAAGAGACCTGCTTGCCAGAAATAACACATTCATAATTGGTTGGACAATATGAAAGTTTGCATGTTTTACCCTTCTCAAACAAATGCATAATATTTTTCATGCTTAAAAGCTTTATGATTCAAAGAGGACTTTATTTCTTACACTTTGTGATTATTCACAATCATTAAATTATTCCTGTCAATGAATGTGCTAGAAACTGGCTAAATGGACACCCAAGTAGCCTCCTGTAATAAGGGCCCAGTTCTTGACTTAATACCATGAAAAAAAATGAGTTTCTTTTGAAGTCATTCAAAATCTATAACTAAGTATGTTAATTTCCTGGCTCCTCTATCTTATCATATTTTAAATCACTACAGTTTTGATTCCATTTCACCCTATAATCCTAAAACCACTTAAGAGGCATTGAAAAATGACTTTCAATAACAATGATTTTGGGAGGTTAAATAATGGTTCTTGCTAAATTTTTATATATCATCATCTGTGATCAAACAGACATTAGCATTGGTCATAACAAGATGAAAAAAGAATAACCAAGTCCCGAATCATGTGTTCCTAGAATTATATATTTAATATACACACATACACACACACACACACATATATATGCTAGGTCCAAATATAGATGAACCAACTACCATGTATTTATTGAGTGCTTGGTATTCTCAGTGTTATGATGGGTAATTTGTAGAGATGGGCAATAGATACACAAGTAAAAAAGTTTCTCATAAAGTTGTTTATCATCTAGTTAGGGAGGAAAATTACACACAAAAAAAAAACCTTTGCAAGATGGCATTGGTTTGTGTTACGCAGGCAGTATTTTCAATTCAGAGGAAAGTGTGTTCAGGGAAATTTTCATGAAAAACCATGTGGAGTTAGAATGAAAGAAAAAAATTACTATCTTCTATGTGCCAGGAAATATGCTATCTGCTTTATCTCATTTAACTTATTCAAGGTTACACAGTTATTAAGAGCTACTAAAAGCTAGGCCATGAACCTAGATATGACATTATATGCATTTCTCACTCAACTACATGCTTGAAGGATGGAGAAAACAGATAAGGTAAGAATAACTTGAGTAATGTGAGGAATAATTTTGAAGAGTGCTGTGCTGAAGAGATTATTGCAATAGCAAATATGTTGAGGGGTCACAGAAAATAACATCAAATAGACACTAAGGGAAGAGACAGATGATATTTCTAACCTTGAAAGCCTGGAAAAAGTTTAAACTTGATGAGGTAAAAATTCAAGTCAAATGAGTTACATGGTAAAATAGGCATACTACTTTGTCAGAGTATGACAAGACTAAAAAGAAGTGAGAGAGGAATGGAATCAGTATTATATATTAGAATTGGAGTGTGATGATAAAGATGTCAACTTCATTAAATAAGTCAGAGTATAAGCTTTTCAATAGAGCTGTATCTTCAGCTGTAGGAGAGTGCCTATATATTAAGTGCTCAATACAGTTATACTGAATAAATAGCATAATGAATAAATAAAGTAATAAATGGTTATGGGAGATAATTTTGACATAGTGAACATATACCATATTAAAATTTAGCACTAAGAAAATGCTTTGGAATGCAAATAAAAATATTAATACTAATAACTAATGAATATTAGTTAATTATCAAATAGGCTTGGTATGTAATAATGAGTGCTCAAATCATATTTAAAAATTTAGGACAGGATAGAGCAAGATTGTGGGAATAGACACTCTAGCAATCATGCTCCCTGCCAAAACATCAATTTGAACAAACAACTATCCACATGTGAAGATACCTTCGCAAGTGCTAAGGAAACCAGGTGAGCAATTATAAGACCTGGTTATAGCATAATAATAAGAAAAGATGCATTGATGTAAGTATAAAGGTCATATTTTGCTTTACCCATCTTACCCCTCTTTCAACCCCAGGCAGCATGGCACAAAGACAGATACTACCTGCTTTAAGGAAAAAATGAACATGAGCATTGGACTTTGCCTTGGACCCTAGTACTGGGAAAGCTGCAGTAAAACAGTACTAGGCATATTCCAATGGCCCCTGACTCCAAGCTGGTACCTGTGAACTGAGACTTCACATCTACCCTGGCTCCAGATGTGTACTCATTGTCCCTATAGTACAATTATATCTGTAGTCCACATCCCTGCTAGCCAACCATATCAGCCTTGGTGCTGGATAGACCTCAGTGACAGGTAGGCCTCAGTGAACAAGAAGCTTCAGGTATACCCTGAGTTCTGTGCCAAACTCAACAGTGAACAAGAAGCTTCAGGTATACCCTGAGTTCTGTGCCAAACTCAATAGTCATAGAACTTTATTTCAGTATTACACTGGCCATGGTAGTCCTGAACTTAGGGAGCCTCAAGCACCACAGTAGCCACAGCCATCCTGGGTTTAGGAACCATGCAAGATAACTTGCCTAGAATCTCTGGACAAGTTTGCTATTTAAAGGCATTCCCAGACAAAACCAATCTACAAAGATTGCAGTAACTACCTACTTCTTCAATTGTGCACATATTGATACATAGTGATAAGGATCAAGAACAATCAGAGAAAAATGACAATACTAGAGAGAAAAAGATGTCAGAGAAATGGAGATATGTAAGCTGCCTGAGAAATAATCCAAAATAACCATTTTAAGGAAGCTCAATCATATTTAGAGTCGTAATTCAAAGCAATGAGAAAAGCAATAAGTGACCAGAAGGAGAAATTTTAGAGTGATCAAAATATTTTTTATCAAAGAGAAATCATGAAGCTGAAAAGTACAATGAATGAAATTAAAAATGCAATAGAGAACACCAACAGAATTCATCATGCAAAAGAAAGAATCTGTAAAACTGCAAATAGATTATTTAAAAGCATCTAGTCAGATAAGAAAATAAACAGAATGAAAAGGAATGAAGTAAGCCAATGTGATTTATATGATAGTATCAAAAGAGAAAATACTTGAGTCCCTGGATTTCAAGAGGGAAAAGAGAATGATAAATGGGTAGAGAGCTTAGTTAAAGAAATAATAGCAGAAAACTTTCCAAACCTCAAGAAAGATATAAATATCCAGGTATAGGATGGTGAAAGGTCTGCAATCAGATTCAACTCAAATAAGACTACCCCAATACATATTATAATCAAGCTTTCAAAATCACACACTTAAGGAATCCTAACAGCAGCAAGAAAATAGAAACAATTAACATATAACAGGGTTCCAATATACCTAGCAGCAGGCTTATCAGCAGGAACCTTATAAACCCAGAGAAAATTGAATTATATATTCAAAGTGCTGAAGGAAAAGCCTGCAATTCTACAAAGCTGTCCTTTAGAAATGAATGAGAAATTAAAAAAGAAATCTGTCCCAGACAAACAAAAGCTGAGGGAGTTTATCACCACCAGATCTGACGTACAATAAAAGAGTCTTTCAAGCTTAAAGAAAATGATGGTAATGAGTAAAAAAAATCTGAAATTATAAAATTCACTGGTATAAATAAGTGCAATGTCAAATTCACAATAGTCTGCTACCATAATAGTAGTGTGTAATTATCTTTAGTGTGAATATTAAAAAACAAAACTATTATAAGATATACAATAAATTTGTTAAGTGATATGCAGTAAAAAGATATACATAGTGACATCAAAAGTTCAAAATGTGGTGGTGGGAATGTAGTAAAAGCACAGAGTTTCTTTTTTTATTGTGATCAAAGTTATCAGCTTTAAATAAGCTATTATAACCATAAGATGTATTTTACAAGTTTCATTGGTAACCACAAAGTAAATCCTTTAGTAGATAAATAAAAACTAGAAAGCAAGAAATCAAAACATACCAGTGGAGAAAATCACTTAAACACCAATGAAGACAGTAAAAAGAGAAGAAAGAACACAGAATCTACAAAACAACTAGAAAACAATTAACAAAATAGTATCAGTAAGCCCTCACTTATGAATGGTAACCTTGAATGCAAATGGATTAAATTTCTTAATCAAAAGACAGAGAGTGACTGAAAGGATTAAAAAATAAGATCAAACTCTATGTGTCTACAGGAGACTCTATACCTGTAAGAACACATAAGAACATGACAGACTGAAAATGAAGGAGTGGAAAAAATACTCCAAGAAAATGAAAACCAAGAGAGCACTGTACCAGATAAAATAGATTTTAAGTCAAAAAAACTATAAAAAGAGACAAAGAAAGTCATTTTATAATGATAAAGGCATA
This sequence comes from Otolemur garnettii, assembly GCF_000181295.1. Taxonomy (NCBI): domain Eukaryota; kingdom Metazoa; phylum Chordata; class Mammalia; order Primates; family Galagidae; genus Otolemur; species Otolemur garnettii. The sequence continues at coordinate 1,116,640 of NW_003852619.1, forward strand.
AATTCTGCAAGAGGATATAATAATTATAAATGTATATACACCTAACATCAGAGTACCTAAAGCAAGAGGATTGAAACAAATAACATTAAAAAAAGGTTTAAATATGCCTAGCAGCAGGCTTATCAGCAGAAACCTTATAAACCAAGAGGACTGGAGTGCAGTGGCTCATGCCTATAAACTTAGCACTCTGGGAGGCCTGGGCAGGTGGACTGCTTGAGCTCTGGAGTTTGAAACCAGACTGAGCTAGAATGAGACTCCATCTCTAAAAATAGGCAGACATTGTGGTGGGTGCCTGTAGTCCCAGCTACATGGGAGGCTGAGGCAAGAGAATCACATGATCCCAAGAGTTTGAGGTTGCTGGGAGCTGTGATGCCAAGGCACTCTACCAAGGGTGATAAAGTGAGACTCAAAGAGACAACATTTCAGCTAATACCACAGAAATACAAAGTACCACCAGAAACTATTAGAAAAATATGCCAACCAGTTGAATAACCCAGAAGAAATAGATATATTTCATGACATGTACAACCTACAAAGATTGGATTACGAAGAAATAGAAAATCCAAACAGACTAATAATGAGTAAGGGCATTGAATCTGTAATAAATAGTTTCCTAACAAAGAAAAGCCCAGGACTTGATGGCTTTACTATTGAAACCTACCAAATATTTAAAGAAGAATGAAGATCAATTCTTCTCAAAGTCTTTCAGAAAACTGAAGAGGAGGGAATATTTCCAAACGAATTATGTGAGGCCAGCAGTGTCCTGAAACTAATATGCAGACAAGTGCACAACTATAACAACAACAAAAAAACCCTCAAAAACTATAGACTGACAACTCAGATAAACATTGATGCAAAAATCCTCAACAAAATAATAGTGAATCTAATTCAAAATCACATTTAAAATATTACTTGCCAAGTGGGATTTATCCTTGGGATGCAAAGATGCTTTGACGTGGGCAAATCCATAAACTTGATACATAACATTAATAGAAGGGAGAAGAAAAGCCATATGATCATTTAAATCAATGCAGAAAAAGAATTTGTCAAAATTCAACATTGTTTCATGATATAAACTCTGAACAAATTGGGTATGAAAGGAAAGTGCCTCAACACAAGTAAGGCCATATGTGACAAAACCACATTGACATTATAGTCAATGGAAAAAAATTGAAGGCTTTTCTTCTAAGACTATGGTCCCCAACCTCCTGGTCTATGGCCTGTTTAAAACTGGACCACACAGCAGAACCACCTGAACTCTGCCTCCTGTCCCATTCCTCCAATGTCCCCAAACCATGGAAAAACTGTCTTTCCTGGTGCCAAAAAGTTCTGGTCTGTGCGGCCTGTTAGGAACTGGGCCACATAGCAGGGGGTGAGTAATAGGCTAATGAGCAAAACTTCTATTTACAGCCACTCCCCATCACTTGCTTCAATGTCTGAGCTCTGCCTCCTGTCCCGTCCCCTACCTCACTCACCCTCATGGAAAAATTTCCTTCCATGACACTGGTCCCTGGTACCAAAAAGGTTTGGGGCCATCTGTCCTAAGATCCAGAATAAGACAAAGATGCCCACTCTCATCTCTTCTATTCAACATAGTGCAGAAAATCCTAACTAGAGTAATTAAGCAAGTGAAAGAAATAGAAGGCATTCAAATTCAAAAGGAAGAAATTAAATGATTTCTGTTTCCAGATGATATGATCCTAAATCAAAAAAAAAAAAAAAAAACTCCTTAAGACTCCATGAAAAACTATTGGAACTAGTGAATTCAGTGAAGTGGCAGGATTAAAAAAAAATCAATATAGAAAAATCAGTTGCATTTCTACACACTTATAGCAAACTATCTGAAAAAGAAATAAAAACAATTCTGCCTACAACAGCTATAAAAATACCTAGGAATACATTAAACAAAAAAAGTGAAAGATTTCCCAATGAAAATTATAACATCGATGAAATAAACTAAAGAAGGCACATACAAATGAAAAGGTATCTTTGTTCATGAATTGGAAGAATTAATATTGTTAAAATGTCCATACAACCCAAAGAGATCTACAGATTACAAAGCAATTCCTATCAAAATACTAATAATGTTCTTCACAGAAATACAAAAACCACTACTAAAATTTGTATGGAACCATAAAAGACTCAAACTAGCCAAAGCAATGTTGAGTGAAAATAAAGCAGGAGTCATAACACAAAATATAGTACAAAGTTACAGGATCCAAAACAGCTTGGTACTTGAATAAAAACAGACACACATACCAATAGAAGAGAATTTTTAAACAAATGAAATAAATTCATGGATTTATAGCTAACTGATTTTTGACAAAAGTGCTGAGAACATGCAATAGTGCAAAAGCTGTCTTCAATAAATGTTGAAAAAGGATATCCACATACAGAAGAATGAAAGACCACACACTGTATATAGAAATCAACTCAAAGTGGATTAAAGGATGAAATGTAAGACACGAAACTATAAAATTACCAGAACAAAAACAGGGGAATTTCTCCATAATAGGGTCTTGGGCAATGACTTTTTGAATATGATGTCAAAAGCATAGGCAACCATAGCAACATTAGACAAATAGGATTACATCAAACTAAACAGCTTCTGTAAAGCAAAGGAACAAATCAACGGTATAAACAGCCTAAAGAGTAGGAGAACATATTTGCAAATTATATATCTAAAAAGGGATTAATATCCAAAATATCTAAGAAACTCAAACAACTCTATATCAAGAAAGCAAATAACCTGATCAAAGATAGACATTTCTCAAAAGAAGACACAAACAGAAACAGCCAAGAGGTTTATGTATATTAAAAAATGCTCAACACACTAATCATCAGGGAAATGCAAATCAAAATCACCATGAAATATCGCCTAACTCCTATTAGAATGCTATTATAAAAAATACAAAATATTACAAGTGCTGGCAATGATATGGAGCAAAGTGAACTCCTGTACACTGTTGGTAGGAATATAAATTGGTATGGTCATTATGAAAAACGGTATGGAGTTTCCTTAAAAAATTAAAATAGGACTGTCATATGATCTAGCAATCCCACTACTCAGTATACACATATATTCAAAGAAAATATATCAATGTGTTCATAAATTGAGAATTAATAATAAAGAAAATGTGGCATATTCATATGCAATGGAATACCATTTAGCCATAAAAAGGAAATTCTGTCATTTGCAACAACATAGATAAACTTAGAGGATGTTATTTTAATTGAAAAAAGCCAGGCCCAAATGACAAATACTTCACAGTTTTACTTGTATGTGCTATCTAAAAGTGTCATTCTCATAGAAATATAGAGTAGAGTGAAAGTTCCCAGAGGCCAGGTGGTTGGAAGTGAGGGGTGCAGAGATGTTGATCAAAGATACAAAATTACTGTTAGATAGGAAGAATAAGTTCAAGAGACATTTATACTTTATACTTAATGACCATAAATTGTATTCTTGAAAAATGCTAAGAGAGTGGATGTTAAGTGTTCTCACTACAAATATGATAACTATGTGAGGTAATACATATTTAGCCATTGCTACAATGGATACAAACTTCAAAACGTTATGTTGTACTTGATAGATACACATAGTTGCATCCATCAATTTAAACTTAAGTGACTATTAATAAAACAAAATTTAAACGTGCCAAAAGAAGATAGCATTAATGTATCATTATGAACGATTCATTAAAAGATTGATGTTTGTCAAGAACTACAATAGGCAACCATTGCTAAATAATGAAGATTTTTACATTCCTGTACATACATATAACTCCAATGTCCACTAACAAATGTCATGAGTCTGCCAGTAGGATTAGTGATAGTATCGGTAACATAAAACATGATAACTTTTTATAAGTCACTTTTGGGAAGAGCTTCCCAAATTGTTTCAATAAATTAGAAATAGGAATCACAATGAAAAACCACTGAAAAGTATCATTGATGCTTCTTGTTCTATTTTGAATTTTTCATGAAAATACTGTGCTGACAAGAAAAAATATTTTTATATACTTCACATGACAAATTTCTAAACATACTATATAATCATTTTTAGAATTAAAAAACTCAATTAAAAATTTGAAATAAAGGATAGAAGTAAAGCATTTGGATTAAAATGAAAAAAAGCTAGAATTTTCTTAATTATATCCAAAATGAACCAGCAAAATTTGAAACTCTTAATAGTATACCATTTATCCTTCATATATTTTGCTTAGTAGGTATAGTTTGTTTTTGTCAGCAAGGACTGTTAAAGAACATAGAATATTAAAAAAAAACAATTATACAACTCACATGCACATATGTGTGCAGCCCACCTTCATGAAAAGGCAAAATACAAACAAAAAATTAGGAAAAGTATTTGCAAATTAAGTCCTAAATAAATGACTATTTTACATAATATGTAAAGTGTATCTACAAATCAATAACAAAGCCCGGGGGCGGAGCCAAGATGGCGAACTGCAGCCAGCTTTTTACAGAAGCTCCCGTCCAGAAGGAGGCTGAA
>NW_003852619.1:1128632-1176564 GCF_000181295.1 Otolemur garnettii
AGAAGTGCATTAATGTACATAGTTACCGTTCAATAAAAAAAAAAAAAGAAAAAAAAAATAACAAAGCCCAACAAGCTAATTTAGTAAGCAATATGAGTGGTTTAGAAAACAATTAAAATTAATGGCTCTTTAACATGAAAAATGCCCCCCTCATTCATAGTAAGGGAAATGCAAAATAAAAATACAGCAATATTGGAATAAGTGATTATAAGTTTGGCTGAATTCAGAAAGTTTGATAATGCTATATATTTGCAAGTGTTTGAGAAAACAGGCACATTAATGAATTAATTCAAATTCATCCAATGTCTATAGAAGGCAATTTGATAATAATTCTCCAATATTATCAATATTTATTGAAATTAAAAGTGTAGGAACAAATTCTACTTTTAGTAATTTATGTGTGAAGGGACACAGAAAACATTAACTATAGTAAATTTTTAATAGCAAATGAATAAAACTAGCTTAAATCTCCATTAAGAGATACTAGTTAAATATGATGCATTTGTATAAATAGAAGCTCAGCAGCTATTAAAAATAGTAATCTTATTTTGCCACTTAAGTGGCAAAATGCAAGGTGCTAAACAGTGAATATAGAGTATGCTTCTATTTGATCAAGAAAGGGGGCATATATGTGGAGGGAGTGGTGACTTATACAGCGATTGGGGTGAGGGAGGTATTTATCTTTACATTGTATTCTCCACATTAGGTTGGAATATAAGAAAATGCCAAAATTCAATTTTTTGACACACAAAAGCAGCAAATTTCATATAGTTTGAAAAATACCACTATAATTTCTACCACATGCACAGGTTGCCTGTTACTAAAAAGGAAGTGTATTAATGAAAGCTGCATTACATGCAAAAGAGTCTGTTATTTCTTAACAGACTTAATAGAGTGTCATCAAATACATTTAAGATTTGGCCAATTGTATAGATGGCGAAAGAATGAAATGGCCAAGAGAAAAACAGCATAAGCTTCCTTTTGGAAGGTGGTAGACGACTTCATTTCTGGAGTCAGACTGCCTAGGTTTGAATCCTGGCTATGTGACCTTGAGTATGCTAAGTAATTGTAATCCAGTTTCATCTGCACAATGGAGATAATAGTGCCTAAGTCATCAGGCTATTGTTAAGATAAAGTAGATATTTAACGTATATTGTACTTGGAAAAATATCTAACCCATAGTGCTCCATGAATGTTAGGTGCTATTATCATCACCATCATCATCACTATTATTGTTATTATTATTATTATTAAGACTTATTCACTTCTCAGAGCTTCAAACTCACATTGACCTTTTGGCTCTCTCCTTTTCTCTCCCCAAACCCAATATACTTGTATTTATTTTGGGTCCGTTTGCTCTCAGATCCTTGTTCACATTTCTTCTCTTCTGTTCCTTTTCCTTGCTCCCTATCCTTAGGTTTCTCGGTCAGCTGACTCATCCCTTATCCTTCTACCCTAGAGGCTGGGTGCGTTGCTGCAATGTCTCATACTCAACATCTCAGTTCTGCCGTGGCCCATGTAACTAAGTTCCAATGTTAAATCTTCATGCTTTAATGTCTATTTCTCTTTTCCTAGATAGACCTTTACTCTTCGAGCATGAGAAATATAAAAAGGCATGGTAGAGAATGGAGGAGAAGTAGGATCTGATTGGTACTGGTGGCCAAGAATGATTCCAGTTTCTGACCTCCCTTATCCAACTGAGTCCTTTGGGTATGAGCGGAAACTGAAAGTAATCTCCAACACTAGCATTGTGGTAACCAGGGTTTTATAGGATTTAATATTTTCACCTAATCAAACAGAGAAGTTATTTCTGGCCAGATGGTGTATATCAAATGTTTCCACCCCTGAATGCTGCCAACTATTAATTAAAAGTCTAGAGTAGATCTAACCAGTACTGAAAGCAAATGTAAGCATCAGTAGTAATGTATAATCAATTAAATGTATTTATGACTGGTCCCTCATTATTTCCTAATGAGGAGTTCAAGATGCTATGCTTGGCTGTGGACGGCTGGCAGGCTACTACATCAATACCTTTGGTCTGTCAGAGTCTCGGGGCTTTAGAAATGTTCATTTATACATTTCATGAAGCCAATGTGTATAAAATAAAAGGTCTACTCTCTATCCTTCATCAAATTATATGCTATGGCCTGATTGCAAATATATGATAAAAAAAACAATGGCAGTCATAGTGTGTTTCCACATTCATAAGACAATTTTCACTTTGATGGAATAAAACGATGCATTAAGGAGACTTTCCTAAGATCAAGAAACAGCAGACTTGCTCTACTAAAGCCAGGGATTTTTATTCCAACATTGATTTCATTATACAGCAAATTATAATGCTCGAATTGAGACTTTCTAAAACACTAGATAATATTAAATTTTAAATGACTATTATCCTTTGAAATGGTTGCCAGAAAAATTATGGGCAGAAGCTAAATAGATTCTATTTTTTTCTTTAAAACACCATAAGTATGTATATACCATTTTGTATTTTAGAGATAATTTTCAATAATAAAAGAGTCTCTGTTAATTAAAAAAGAGTACTTTAGGTGAATAAAGAAAATTTTATCTAAACATTGTACTAAAAGAAATAAAGCTGATTTAAGACAGTGTGAATCATTCAGTGAAACAGAATCATAGAATAAAACAATGTGAAGAGACCTGGCAAATATTTGTTTAAACGTTACACAGAATAGAAAAGACTTCGATTCAACAACAACAAAAAAGCAAAATAGTTAAGAGAAGGATTTCTCTGTTTGAAACATAGCAGTTGTTTCTAATTTTAAGCAGTTTTAAAGGAAATTAGTTTACTTAGGGCTTAAATATATTTGAAAATAAGTAAAAGGATTTTAAAATATAAAACTCTGTTGATGAAAAAGAATTGGGTGTGAAGTTTTAAAATGAACAGGACATATTTGTATGTCATCCTGAATACTCTGGAAATTATCCAACTACTGAATATAGTCAAGAGATGATTACAAAGATGAAAATCATATAGTTGTCATAAAGACGATCAATTGTTTTTAAATCAGTATCACTGGAAAGAAAGGAGATGAGAAAATAGGTCTTAATAAAACAAAATACAACAAAACGAGCTTTTCTCAGGACAATTTGCAAAATATTTATAAGAATTATAGATCATTCAAAAGAAATGCCTGATAGGTATGTATATATGTGTGCATGCGTACATGCGTTTGTGTGTGTGTGTACAGGTAGAATATTTGAATCTGTAATAGTTCAATACAGGCTAATAAAATATCTCTAAGCACTTGCTTTTGGAAATACAGAACAATAACTTGTGATTTGCATATCAGTTATTTATATGTAAATGAGTGTGCATAAAGTGTTTGAAAATCCTTCGGTTTCTCTAAAATATTTTATGCTCTTTGCCATCTTACCTCATGTCTGAATTTGCTTATCAGTCTCCGACTTAAACAAAGCAAGGAAATGCAGCCCAGTCACTGTACTAATAATTATAATTAATTGTTTCAGAATGAATACATTTTACTATAGAGAACTTATAAAATGGACGATTTTCCCTAAGACTCAAAAAATTACCTTAGATTAGTATTTTACCATTACCATTTGTTATGAATGGAACAAGCACTATTCTAATTAATCATTGGTATATATAAAATCTGCCAATTTTCCACAAATATTCTCTTACTTGTGCATCATACTTCAGGTATCCTGGAACCAAGTTATATTTGTTAAGATGCCTTCAGATTGAATATGCTGGGATTGTCACAGCAGTGATAGCAGCGATGTGAGGGGGGCTTTACCTACATGACCTTATTCAATTGCCCTGGGAAACTTATACTAAGTGGTTTTTATCCCCATTTCACTGACTAGGAAATTAAGGCCGTAAGCTGTTAAGAAACTTTCCCAAATCACACAGCAGTTAAATGATAGCACGAATATCCCAATGCAGTCATTTCATACTATAAAGCTGGTGCTTCCTCCACTATTAGCTACTTACTGGTTCTCTGTGAAATATTGTGTGTATGAGGGAATGAGAGAAACCAAAATCATTTTAGCAGCATATCTCCACCCCTACCTCCAAGAAAAAGAAAAAGGAAAAAATAACTTTTAGAAAACGCCCTGGCGTTATTTATGCACTTATCTAATACATCACACCTCTTTCAGTTATGAGTCTGCATAAAACAGATTCTGATGCTTAGCGTTTCACCTGGGGCCCTGGGAACATTTTCAATTAGCTATCAAAAGTTCAAGAAAGGTCTCTAGACTGTATTTACTGAGGCAGGGCTGTCACTGATTTTTTTTTTCAAAATTGCAATTAAAAGGGTTAAAATAAAAAGAAATGGAAGTGTAATGCTCTGCTAACCAGAAAATTCAATTAATTAGTATGCTTCCATTTCCTGAACATTTATATTAGTAAAAGCTTTACTCTATTTAAGCTGCCTTTTTCACATAGTTATACCATTATGTGATAATGCATTTAAAGAGCTTAGAATGGTGCCTGACTCATCAGTTTATCAAACTGTTTATTGTAACTTGTTCATAGGCTCACGCAACAAAAATGTATTAAGTGCCTACTAAGTTCCAGGCACAATTTTAGATGCTAGACATAGAGTGATGAATAAAACAAAGTTCCCGTCCTTGTTAAATTTCCTTTTTGGAATACCAATGCAATGTGGCAATGCAGTTGCTACTTTTATTGTTGATGTTATCATCATCATTATTGTCATCATCGTTTCTCAACAAGGCAATAGCCAAGAATTACGCCACCTCTGAATTTAATACCAATGGTACATACACCTACTCTCACTATTGGAAGGACCTATTACATGGCAAGACTAGCCAATTAACTCTATAGGTTTCAAGTTTTTCTCCTTCAAAAGAATCATCCCTTTGCATCTCTGGAGCACCTGAAAGGATGATGAACTGGGATTTCCTTGAGCTTACAAAACAGGTCGAATTAACTGTTTTATGTACAGAATTGCTAATAAACGCCTAAATAATAAATACGTGTATGGCGGGACTTGGTTTGGGATTTTTTTTTTAACTGAAAGCCCATAATAAAGTTTTGAAAAGACTAATTCTCAACCATCTCAAGACCTCTTCAGAGGCTACTGTTATTTACAAGAGCCTAAGAATTCTTGAATTCTTTTCATTTCAAGAATTCATGAATTCTTGAATTCATGAACAAATTGGCTCATCAGTCCACAAGAGAAAGCTGTTGGGTAGTGTAAGAACACTTTACACATTATAAAAAACGTAAACACTCTCCCTAAGAGCAAGTACAGTAAATTCAGAGTAAAGTTATTGCAAGGGTATGTACCCCAGGCCAGCGTCAGACAAACTAAGACCATGATGACATGCTTCTGGGGAGAGAACAGAAATTTCATATAATCCAACAGATACTTAAAAATTCAACCACAAAATTCAGTGTCTACCCCTAGGTTATTTTGACTACATATTCTTCATCTTCATCTTTTTTTTTTTTGGAAGTGGGAAGGAAACATGTGTTTATCAGCCAGTTCCCTGAGGGACTACATACTATTCTTAACAGAAAAATCAAGAAGGGCTAGAATGAAAATAATTCTAGAAATTCATCTCAACTTCAAACCTTCTAGAGGCTTCAATCAGTCCTAAATTTAAAAATACTTTCATTGCAACTTTCTCTGCAGTCTTATGAGGCAAGTCACTTAAAATAAAAATCAGAACAGAAAAGAAGGCAGGCATAAGAAATTAGTGAAATTCTATAGTACCTTAAAAATTTGAAGGTGATTTTACTACACAAAGCGATTGTCCCTGTTAATTGTATGAGAACATTTATTTAACGAGGTTTAGCGACTTAGATAAAGTCACTGCACCTGTCGTTGGCAGAGTATAGGTCAGAATTTAGAATTGACACTAAATCGCATGGTCTCAATGGTTTGACATTTACAGTATTATACTCTAACTTTCCCTTTACTACAGAGTTATGCAAATGAAACTTTACCAATACAGGCTCTTCTTCAGGCAACAGGCAAGAGAACATATGGCATCAGAGGGTGGGGGAGAATGTTTCTAGTGTACATAATTGTAGGAAACTTCTTTCCATTCTTTAGCTATTGCTAATCTTAGCCCTTTCTCACACACCAGCATAATGAAATTTTCAAGCTCTGAGTTTCTTAATTAATCCAAATTATAATGGGCCACAAGACTAATATATTTTAGCCCCATTCTCTTTTCATGTATCTATCAGTCAATGTGTTTGTCTTAGTGCTCTGCCCTGATTTCACTTCTCTGACATACAGCCTATCATTTTTACTGCAATTCTTCTGTGTCTCAGACAACCCATTTCGCCTCCTGCCTGGCTTTTTGTTACACTTTTTAGTAAGCCATACGTTACCTTTAAGTCTTTCCTTAAACTACTTATGTAAATTAAAGTTTTTAATCTTGTTTAAAGTCAAAGATTCCCCCCACCATACAGACACACAGAGTTTCATTTTTATTTCTTTCTTTTCTTTCTTTTCTTTCTTTCTTTCTTTGCAGTTTTTGGCCAGGGCCAGGTTTGAACCCGCCACCTCTGATATATGGGGCCGACGCCCTACTCCTTGAGCCACAGGCGCCACCCGAGTTTCATTTTTCATTCCTTTCATTTGGATTCTCCCCAATTCATCTGAAGACCAGAGGTACACATGGGAAAATAACATCCAATTTTGATCTTCTAATGATTTTTAGAGAGAGCAAGAGGCATCTCACTTTTTGCTCACCAATAATCACAAAGGCTTAGTGTTAGAATGGTTCTTGAAGGTCTTTGAAAGCAATCACTCAAAAATCCTAGATAAACTTTGTGCATTAAAACTCTTCACCATTGGCTCTGTGCCCGTAGCACAGTGGTTATGGTACCAGCCACATACACCAAGGCTGGCGGGTTTGAACCCAGCCCAGGAAAGCTAAACAATGACAACTGCAACAAAAAGTAGCCAGACATTGTGACAGGCACCTATAGTCCCAGCTACTGGGAGGTTGAGGCAAGAGAATCTCTTAAGCCCAAGAATTGGAGGTTCCTGTGAGCTGTGACACCATAGCACTCTACTGAGGGTGGTATGGCAAGACTCCGTCTCAAAAAAAACAAACCAAAGAACAAACAAACAAAACTCTTCATCATTGGGAATATGAACTTCTCATAGTTGTATTTTTTTTCTCTCAGTACTTTGCATTCTCTCAATATAAGTAGGTAGTTTATTATATATATGTATATATGTTATATACATATATAGTTACGTAATTCACATATGCACATAGTCTGTTCGGGACCATAAGCCATTTAATTCAGCCCCCTCATATTGCAAGTGGGAAAACTAAGACCTAGAAAGAAGGAGAAATCTGCTCTGCATCACTTATCCAGTTGGTGGATATTGTAAAAGCCACATCTCCTGTCTCACAGGCCAGTTCTTGGCTTCTGATGTGACTTATATTTACGGCATCACCTTATCAGAATTGCTTACCCATTGGTAAGTATGTATCTTCCATGAGCTAAGGGCAAGGATCAACCAAACACTGTGTTCACTCTTCCTTCCCCTTCTCCCTCTCTCTCTCTCTCTCTTTTTGAGACAGAATCTCATTATGTTCCCCTTGGTAGAGTGCTGTGGCATCACAGCTCACAGTAACCTCAAACTCTTTGGGCTTAAGTGATTCTCCTGCCTTAGCCTCCCAAGTAGCTGAAACTACAGGTGCCCACCACCATACCCAGCTATGTTTTCGCTGCAGTTGTCATTGCTGTTTGCTGTTTGGCAGGCCCAGGTTGGGCTTGAATCTGCCATGTCCAGTGTACATGGCTGACGCCCTAGCTGCTTAAACTACAGGCGCCAAGCCCACTCTTCCTTCTCTATGTTACCCTTCACAGCAGCAGCTAGAATAATATCTGGGACATAGCACATAATTTGTTTATGAAATTTCATAAACATACTGTTATTTCCTTCTTCTAATTTGCATATTTCTCAGCGTACTAAGATAGAACGGACTTCCCGACTGAAGACTTACTAAATACTTCACTTATTTATTGTTTATTAATATCTTGTACTTATCATTGGGTTGACTCACTAACTGCAAAACTCAATGAGCATTGCAATTAAGATTACATAAGGCAGGTGATCCCTCCAGACAGGTGGCCTGTCCTTTCATTTTGTGTCCCAAATAAATCATTATGCCAACAGGCTACAGAATGGAAAGTTGCTTAAACATAGACGTTTCTTCCCAGCACTCAATATCCCCACTTGTTATAATGGGATAAGATGGTATGTCACTTCAGATTACTGTGAAAAAATAAGACAATTAGGGTGGCACCTGTGGCTCAAAGGAGTAGGGCGCTGGCCCCATATGCTGGAGGTGGCAGGTTCAAACCCAGCCCCAGCCAAAAACTGCAAAAAAATAAGACAATTCGAAAGGTACATAACACAAAATCTATATATTTCCTGTGATATTATCACCTATGCGTTTTTCTACAAAATATTTCACAAAAAGAGAACTACTATTTGAAATTGTGAAATAAATCTGAAGAGTTTAAGTAAATGACATTTAAAAGGCAAAAAAGAAGAATTTGGTATATAATTAAAACAGGTCAACCAATCTTCCTTTGCCACTGTATGGTGAAAAGCAGTCATCCAAAAAGCAGAGAAGTCAGGGCAGATGGAAGTGCGGATTTTGTAATTCACTCTTTCATAATACATTTCTTCCCCGCTTGGGCACCCTTAGGGACAAAGATATGAGATTTCAGTAGTTAAGGATGTTTACTCAGTGTTAGCTTAAGCTAGACCCCGGGAATGGTTTGAATTCTATTCCACAGGAATAGTGACAACAACATCTTGGGCTTAAGCCACTTGAATAACAGAAAATTCACTTCTTAGGGAGATGAAGTCTCCATCTCAGATTCCTAGGGTACTGGCATGGTGATAATAGTGTGCCATTTAATAATAATCATAGCTGGCCTATTAGCTATCCACCCATATCTGTTCTCCTCTTCTCCCATCGTAATAGAAATCAAGTGACTACCCAGCCAGAGAACACATTTCACAGCCTCAGTTCATGGAGAGGACAGCAGACGCCTCAGCACATCACAAGTGTACTACGTCACTTTTTCCCTTCCTAACTGCTGGAATTAGGATGTGGTAAGAGCAGTTTCAACCACCCAGATGATAGCAATGACCATAGAGGATGACGGAACAACACTAAGAGATGAAACCAGGTCCCTGCATAGTCACGGATGGTGTGCACTGAAGGTATCTGCTGACCCTCCACCGAGTGCAATAATCTTGTGTGGGTCTTCTTTTTTTACATGAAAGTGCAATAATCTTTGGTGTGTTGTTTTTGTGACAGTGAGTGAGAATTTTACCGTAACAAATGTATCTAACATTTTTTTACATACCAGACAGACTTTCAAGAGCTTATTCCAAGTGTCCATTGCATTCATTTACTCATGCCAAAGTACTTCCTGTACCTTAGTTTAGGTCATAACCGAAACAAAACTTCTATACAAGTCTTTTGCCCATTTACCTCCAAGTTTCCACCAGCTGAAGGTAACCTTGTTTTTCCCTTTCTCACAGGAATGCTCATTTTGTAGCCTCATATGGCAAACTCTGTTTGGGTGTGTCTCTATCTGCCGCCAGAGCAAGGTTCATGAGAGTGAAGTCCATAGCTTATGCTCTTGTGAAACCTCTCAGTGCCAGTACTGCGCTTCTCTCAAGAAGTGCTTATCGGCTGGATGAAAGACTGATGTATTTGTAACTGAATAAGCCTGGAGCAAGTACGCATCTGTCATGGGCAACAGAAGCAGAAGGAATCTAGGTCTCAGAATCAATAACAAGTTGAACTCGAACCAACTTTTACCTACAATCCTGCTATCTTATGTCTAATGTTTCCCTTATGTTCCCCAAATTTCATAGCAACAAAGAAACTATAAGGAAGTAATGGATGATAGTTAACCTTACAAAGCTTACCCTCTACTTATGACCAAGTCCTAACCCGATGGTGGGAAAGTGCCTACTGGTAACAACTTTCGTCTTCTTACCAAGGCTTACAGGGGCCATTGTAAATACTAGTGGGCCGAGTACAATTTTGAGTTTAACACCTATACTGATACGTTAAGGGGCATTTCTTTTACTTATCCTCACCTCTCACCACTATTTCTGTCATATGCTACAAACGGATACATTTGGTACTAAGAAACAATGGAAATTCACCTAAAATTGAAAAGAAATTATTTAGATGGATGTCAAGTCTGGCATGAGGCAGTAACCATTTGAGCTAAAGCCATCAAAGAAATTATTCAGAAACAAACAAATATGTTTATCAATTTGCACATGAGATCTTGGACTGAGATTATTTTACTATCATTGTATATTAGAATAAAATGGGAAGTTTGGAGCAAAACAGCCTATAAAAATTTTTTATTCTTTGTACTTTGCTATATTATTATTATTTTCGGAGACAGAGTCTCAGTATGTCACCCTTGGTAGAGTGCTGTGGTGTCACAGTTCACAGTAACCTCAAACTCTTGGGCTTAAGCGATTCTCTTGCCTCAACCTCCCAAGTAGCCGGGACTACAGGTCCCCATCACAACACTTGGCTATTTTTTGTTGCAGTTGTCTTTGCTGTTTAGCTGGCCTGGGCTGCGTTTGAACCCGGCAGCCTTAGTGTATGTGGCTGGCACTGTAACCACTGTGCTACAGGCACCGAGCCACTCTGATATATTATTAACATTTCATAATTCTTTGTGAATGCAAAGGGGAAAATTAAAAGACATTTTTTCAAGAAATTATGATCATCAGCTTGGTGTTGTGGCTCACGCCTGTAATCTTAGCACTCTGAGAGGCCAAGGCAGGAGGATCCCTTGAGCGCAGGAGTTGGAGACCAGCCTGAACAGGAGCAAGACCCTGTCTCTACTAAAAATAGAAAAATTAGCAGGCTGTTGTGGTGACACCTGTAGTCCCAGCTACTCAGGAGGCTGAGGCAGGAGGATTTCTTGAACTGAGGTGTTGGAAGTTGCTGTGAGCCAGGCTGATGCCACAGCACTCCAGCCTGGGCAACAGAGTGAGACGCTGTCTCAAGGGAAAAAAAAAAAGAAATTACGATCATCATATAGATACTGTTTTATTATCAGCTTTTTGTATATCATGAAAGATGTCTCTTGTCAGTCTTCTTAGAGCATTATGGCTAATACCGCACAATGTCGTACTATATACATACACCATAATTTATTGAACCCACACCTACATTATAGGACTTCCTTCCTTTCCTCGTGTCTCTTCATTTGCTCACATTTATTTCATTTAAGCTTGATTGCTCTAAATGTAGGGGTAAAAAGAACTACCAGTATTTTAAGAAACTATTTTATAAGACATTTCCTTTGTTGGTCAAACTTCTTCCTACAACATTTAAAAATAAAATCGCTGCTTACTTAGCTCAGGTGATTAAAGGTAAATGAGGCCAATGTTATGGACTTGTTAGTTATCTCTTAGCCACTATATAAACTTTAGACATGTTCTTCACATACTTCATGGATGGCCACAAACAAACAACAACATTAAAATGCATTTGCTTACTGTCCTAAGAGGAATAATATTTTAAGTAGAAACACAATTTTAAAATAGTTTGTCCTACTATTTCGGTGGTTTATGTACCTATATTAACTGGTCTCTTTTATAGGAAATCTGACTTGTTGATCTCATTAAGCACCGTAAAATAAAGGCAAGAGATAATCAGTCACCTTTAAACGAAAATACTCTGTGTGCTCCAAATGCTAAACTGGGATAAATTCTTCATAAATACACCTTGGATTATTGAGCACTGAACTCTGTTTAAGATTAAAAATGAACTTGTATGCATTAAGGAAAATCTTTCTTCTTAATAAAAACTTTCTTTTCACTATTAAAAAAAACCAACAACATTAAAATGTGTTTAGTAGCCACCTGTTGGAAGGACAGACCAAACAGGTGAGCTTAAACAGGAGCACCATACACACACCTGTGCACGGAAAGCGTGCTGAACCTAACTCCCCATTACCTTACAGTCTTTACACCCAACATGAGAGGTGCTAGTATTTCCATTTTAACAGATAAGAAAAGTTACTTTCCAAGAAGTTAAACTGGCTTAAGATCACATAGCTGGAAAGGGGCAGTGCCAAAATTGGAAAGGTGACTCTTGGCATCCACAGCATAAGCTTTCAACTATGGTAAAGTTGTTCTCTCCTGTCTGGATAAAACGAGAGGAGGATATTCACTTCACAAATTTAAAATGGAATCCATTTACTATGTAACACGACGAATGTGCAATATTATTTCTTACCTTTTTACATGTTAAAGGCAGAGCTATGCTGTTCTTTACAGAAAGATTTTTTTTTTCCCAACTTGAGGGATTCTAGAAATAAATTAATGTCACATCTCAACCCTTGCCTTACCAAAAAGAACAATTACAAAGGGCAGAGATCCCTCTCTCATCATGCAAATGTTATTTCTGCTGAACTAAAAATGATAAAATGGGACGGTGATAAGACACAGGAAAGTAAGGAAAATATTATTATCCTGTACATTGATTTTGGACTGAATGATATTCTATTAGTGGAAATCCACACGTTTCTATTAACATGAGTCAATTTTTTGGTTCCCTTTTAGGTGGAAAATGGGACAGAAAATATCAATCCAAAAAGGCCCAAACAATTCAGGTTTGGTACTTCTGCACACTTTTACTTTTAAGCCTATGGGCTATACTATCCATTATTAAAAATGTAAAAATGAAACAAGCATTAATTATGCAAGAGCATTTTTTTTTCTTTTGAGCCTTTCTAACCTCAAAATTAAGAATCCTTTGCATTTACCTTATATAAAATGTTTGTAGGTTATACCTTTTTTAAATTTTTATTTTTTGAGACAGAGTCTCAGTTTGTTGCCCTCAGTAGAGCACTGTGCTGTCATAGCTCACAGCAATCTCATACACCTGGGCTCAAGGAATCCTCCTGCTTTAGCCTCCCAAGTAGCTGGGAATACATGTGCCCATCACAATGCCTGGCTATTTTTTAAAGATGGGGTCTTGCTCTTGCTCAGGGTAGTCTCAAACTCATGAGCTCAAGCAATCCACCTGCCTTGGCCTCCTGGAGTGCTGGGATTATAGGCATGAGCCACTGCACCTGGCCTGTATGTTATACTTTTAAACTAATACTTCATTTTTTTTTCGTTGTTGTTGCAGTTTTGGGCCAGCGCCGGGTTTGAACCCACCACCTCTGGTATATGGGACCAGCGCCCTACTCCTTGAGCCACAGGATAAGGAGAGAAGGGGAGTGGGAAGGGAAGGGAGGGAGGTGGTTCGATAGAGGGAGGGTTAACGGTAGGACCACACCTACAGAGCATATTGCAAGGGTACAAGTCAAATCTATCAAGTACTGAACACAAATGTCTTAACACTGTAATTAAGTAAATGACGTGAAAACTACATTAATTAGTAGGATGTAAGCACTCCAATTTGTACAAATAATCAACACAGTGAATCCCACAAAAGCATAAATGTATTCATGATCTATGTATATGTGACTTAATAAAAAAAAAAGAAAATTGACAGAAAAAAATAAAATAACACTTCAATCATACATTGATACTTAATAGGTGAATCTTCCTATAAAGACAGAGTCTTGCTTCATTCAGAAGAGCCTGTGATGCAGGACGTGGCTTTCAAACTAATGAGTTTCCATTAGTTTGAAAATTATTCAGACCAAAATGATAATGCAAACACAACCCCCCCCTTTACTGACCAAATTAACGTAGCTGAAAAAGAAGAAAATTCGGTACTGGTGATAATGAGTCCTAGGACCTCTCACACGATGTTGATTTTAATATAAATCAGTTAAGCTTTTTTGGAAATTAATTTGAAACCATACAGCAGATATTTAAAAAACATTCCTTCAGTTTGACCTACCATTTTATTACTGGAAATCCTAGTCATGCGATTATCTGAAATGTAGGCAAAGCTGCACCAAAGAAAGGGCTTGATGCAGTTAGAGTGCTGAGAGATGGAGACGTCCCAAACATCCATCATTAGGGGGATATTTAAGTAAATCATGGATCAGAAAAG
This sequence comes from Otolemur garnettii, assembly GCF_000181295.1. Lineage (NCBI taxonomy): Eukaryota > Metazoa > Chordata > Mammalia > Primates > Galagidae > Otolemur > Otolemur garnettii. The sequence continues at coordinate 1,142,706 of NW_003852619.1, forward strand.
CGTCATTAAAATGCTTTCCAAAAACGTATTTACTGGTGTTATAACTTCCATGTGGCAAGTGTTCAAATTGTGTAAACAAAAAATCTGCAAGAAAATAAGCCAAAATATTAACAGTTGTTCCTTTGGGGGTGTGAGAGAAAAGTCTCCCCCCTGGCATTTTTATACTTTTATTTACTCTGTGATTTTCTACATTTGATACAAGATTTTCTCAAAAATGTAGAAAAAATCGCATTTCAAAACCACTTGACTTCAAAAGTTTAGAACGTAAGTTGTATCAACAGGACCAATATTTGTGAAGGTCACACCTTTTGCCCACAGTCACAACTGTTGGTTATTTCTTAAATCGCTGTTTTTTTTAAAAAAAAAAAAAAACAAATATTTCCAACAGCCAAACTGTGTCAGTTCTCTCCAAATTACAGAATTTTTGCAAGAATAGAGCAAGCTAAACAAAGTGAATTTACTGAAAGTTTTTCTTTAAAAAAAATTTTTTTCAGGTCCACCGGGAATACTTTCACTTTGCTAGCTGATAAGCTTGCAAGTTCTCTACATGGGAGCATAAATGCTACCCAAGCAGCTCCACACAACAAAGGGGCTTCTCAAACTACACTTGCGAGGGACTGAAAATGCCTTTATCTTGCAGTAAAGTGAATCTGAGGAGATTCTGTGAGAAAATTTTGCTTGGGGGCCCTAAATAAAATTCAGATCTTTGGCTCAGATCCAAGGTCTATGACCTTCCCAACAGCCACGATTCATATTATTGTTTTTTAGATGAAGGAAGAAGCCTTGACTATGGGATTTACACCAAAGTCAATAAAAGATCTTCTGAAAGAAGTGTCAATCAGATAAGCAGCATATTCCCTTATTATTCCAAGAAGAACATATATATCAAGTTAGACTCCTACAGCCTTACTGCATTAGAAAAATAACACGCAACTTAAAATACAATTGGTCTGAGCTAACTAGTCACAGATTCTCCTTCTTGAAGAAAAGGCAATATATTTAACACAGACTTTAACAAGTTTAAAAATAGGTCAATTATTATTCACAAAAGGCAACCCTGGTAGGGGTGTCCAATCTGTTTTTTTTTTTTTTCTACTGCACAGAGAGAATAAGAGTTGTCTTGGGGCACATATTAACTACACAAACACTAACAAAAGGTGATGAGCCAAAAAAAAAAAAAAAGACCCATGTATACTTTTGGTGACATCCAATACCACAGATAAGCAAAACAATTCTCAAATAATCTGTGTGCGGCCCATGGGCTGGAGGTTGGACACCCCTGCAAGGACCTCAGTGCTAGAAAGTAGGAAATTAAAACTTGAGATAAAAGACTAGCTGTCATAACCAATTTAAAAGTAATCAGAAAGGAGTGTCACAGACCTCAAATTCCAAGGTAAAAAAATCAATTTAAAAGCAGTCTTTGATTAACAACTACTTACACACATTTTTCCTACGATGTTTTCATTTCAAATATTGAGTTATTTTAGAATTACTTTCTGGAATCACACCTTTTTCTGCTCTGATATTAATGCCTAAGTATTTATAATGGTGACTGGATACATTAGAATAGCACCTTTTTGGAAACACAATTTTTAATAATTCTCAGATCTTTTAGGAGCAAGCCTGGAATAGTAACAGTGCCTGCTCTATGCTATATGTACTCTTACTAGTATATTGTTTTAGCCATGACTAAATAAGACATAAATTTAATTTCTGGTGAACATCTGCAATTTATGAGTCAAGAACTCTCTGAGAAGAGCATGTGATGTACTTTCCACCTGCCCTTTTATCAACATTAAACAAACAGTATGTTTTACTACAACTCACTTCTGACATTTATCAGTTGCTTTAATTTTTTTCTCTCCCAACCTCAGGCTTGTCAGCAGGACTTCAGTGTGACAGTAGTGGCAGCTCATTCCAATTAGACCCTTTTCAAATAAACTGTTCTTTTCAGAACTGCACACATTTGAATAGACCAAAAATGGAGAGAATGATTATCATCGAGGCTGAGGGCAAGGCACTCACCCCGCCTTTACCTACCTGAATCTCTCCTTTCTGAACCAACACAGACTTCCAACTAAACAAACAACAACAACAAAAAAATAGAAGAAAGAGCCACAAAACACATCATAAGTATCAGTTGTTTGGTAGTTTGAGACACCCTGTGATATTTCTATGTTGTTTGGAAACAATATTGATGACGAGAGTGTATTTCCAGGGCTTCAATGAAGAAGAAGTGATAAAACTCAATTTCCATGAATTATTATAAAAGTAGTAGATGGGAAAATTTTGTCCTGAGCATTCCACCCACACTCTTCCCACACACATATGTACAAATCCTCCGGGGAAAAAAAATGATTTTAAGAAAGTCTCCCCTCTCTTTTATTTAACAAGGCAGCTATGCAGCTTGCCATCCTGGGCTAACAGCCAGAAGAAGATTATGGCAAAAATAATCACCTTTGCAACATTAAGGAAAACATGAAACTGGCACTATGATTCAAGGGCTTATTTCTTTGCCTCTAAATATGATACCACGTTTAAAAAAAATTATTTGGGAAATGGCTTTCTGCAAGATGTATCTGGGAAAAAAAAAGAGTTGTTTTCTTTTCAGCAACTAGCTAGAGGTGCTGAGAGATTTCCTGTTAAAACTATGTAAGGCATTCAACTACTTAAAAGGGAATTTGGTGGTGATGAAAGATGCCAGTTTGACAGCCCTGGAAAATGAAGGAAGCATCCTTTATTCCCAGGGCACATCATCTCAAAATGAGGAATCATTTCTTCTGGTTAAGAGGGTCACCCCTTATTTTTTAATATTCATCAAGAGGACATGCATGTCGGATGATGGAAAGTTACACAGGAGACACAGTCCGTGTCCTCTAAGATATTACATTCTTCAAACCACCATATTCCTAGTCTCAGGGGCATAATATACAAGACTAGTGGCCTCTCCTCTGAAAAAAAGGACTAAGCAACAAAAGCTGGTGGGTACAGAGCTCAGTATGGACATTCTTCTCTCTCCTCTAAGTGTTCTCACTCTGTAAATTTAAAAGGACTGTGTAGGCTTGTGGTACCTGTCACTTCATTATAATCTGTGGGCAATACTCATCACACACCCTTTCTACCTTTACTCCACCTCCAAAAAAATCAAACCTTCTTTTTAAATACTCATTCCTTGTGCATCCTCAGATAGAACATAAAAACTGGGAGAAATCATTTGGCCCCAGAACTTCAAAACATACAAGTAGCTATGTGTGGTTAGGGGGTTCTGACTTAATGTAAAATGAGAGTGGGCATAGGGAAATACAGCGACCCTCAGGGGAGTTGATTTGGGTTAGTTGACTGGAGAGGAAGAGGCTGCAGATTTTTGAGTGTATGTGTGTACTAATTTGTGGTGGGGGATGTCTGGGGCTAGAGAAAGAGAAATGAGGATGTGACCTGCCATGACACATGTCCTTTGCCTGATTCCCCGTTCCATACATCATGAAGGATTGAGCATAAGTGGTGCTGCTTCAGAGAGCAGATGGCAGTATTTGACACAAAATCGAGAAGAGGAGGCAGTTTCTCCTTTTTCTGCGTGGAATATAGTATGACTCCATAACACATGAGAGCTGAGAAGCTGTAGCAAAGCTCAGTACCTTGAGGGAAAGGCAGCTTTGGGAGCCTTGCATGGGAAATCGTCCACTCGAATAGGTACCATTAGTTGTGGCAAGGGCAATAGTAAGTAGTACTAAATTCCCACCTTGATTTCTTGCCACATAGTGATCACTACATCTTTTTGTTATTGAGATGGAGTGTCATTCTACTGCCCTGGGTAGAGTGCGGTGGCATCATCACAGCTCACAGCAACTTCAAACTCTTGGGCTCAAGTGATCCTCTTGTCTCAGCCTCCCCATTAGCTGGGACTACAGGTCCATACCACAATACCTGGCTAGTTTTTACATTTACTAGAGACGGGGGTCTTGCTCTTGCTCAGGCTGGTGTTGAACTTGTGAGCTCAAGCAATCCACCTGCCTTGGCCTCCCGGAGAGCTAGTATTACAGGTGTGAGCTACCACGCCCAGCCACATCAACATGGTTTTTAGAGCAGAAACCATGAAAAGTCTGGCTTGAAACATATGAGATACTTGGTGATCCTAGACATAATTGGGGAGACACCAGTTGTGAGAAGTTGTGGTCCTGCAAATTGCAGGAAAAGACTGTGTTTACTAAGGTTCTAGGGAACACTGAACACTGAGTACTCATGCTCATGTGACTTCATTTGTTCCCAAATTGATAGAGGCTTATGGTACTTGTACGATGAAGAGAAAAATGGCTGTGGAGCCTATCTCCCACCTCTCCCACCTCTCCCACACGCAGGAGTTTTAGAGAGTTTGGACGCTGAACTCCACAAGCTCTCTCATGGGGAGCAAAGACCACCGCATATGTGTCATATATGTTAAGAAACACTAGAATTCCACGCTGGCTTTTGCTACTGTTCCATGTTTTTAGGTGTTTTAGTTTAGAGCTTGTGGGGTCGATAAGCTATGAGGATTTAGTGTAGGGTGAGTCCAGAGTTGTTTTTACATTAGTGAAGGACAAATTTTTTCTTTTTTTGAGACAGAGTCTCAGGCTATCGCCCTGGATAGAGTGCTGTGGCATCATAGCTCACAGCAACCTCTGACTCGGGCTCAAGTGATCCTCTTGCCTCAGTTTTTCTTTCTTTCTTTCCTTCTTCTTTTTTTTTTTTTTTTTGCAGTTTTTGATCAGGGCTGGGTTTGAACCCACCACCTCCAGCTTATGGGGCCGGTGCCCTACTCCTTTGAGCCACAGGCGCCACCCCAGTTTTTCTATTTTTAGTAGAGACAGGATCTCACTTTTGCTCAGGCTGGTCTTGAACTCATGAGCTCAAGCAATCCACCCACATCGGCCTCTCAGACTGGTAGGATTACAGGCATGAGCCACCGTGCCTGGCATGAAGGACTATTTTTGAAGATCTGTGTGTCTCTTGTCTTTTTACCTTGTTGCCAAAGCAATATGCTCCCAACATTATTTTCTGTCTGCTGAAGGCTCTGTCTCTGGAGGCTGCCTCTTAATCCACTGCAGCCTTCCTCTTCTCATCTACATTTCTTCTTAGAAACTGGGACTGAGCTTCCCTAGACACCCTCTCACTCTTAATCTCTTACTCAAAAGTTCTGAACAAAACCTCAAGCCTCTGGAAGTTCAGCGGATTTAAGGGAGCTCGTTGTACCGGGATCCCACAGGCCACACTAAAAATTTAAGTATATATGTGTGAGACAAGAGATGGTACTCAATGACTCTTGCAAATGTGGAAGTGACTTCTTTTTCGCTATCATTTTATTCACCAGCAAACAGACCTCAACGAACTTTGTACCAACACAATTATGTTGTACAAGGAACGTCGCTGACTGTTAACCTGAGAGCCTGCAGACAAAGCATGTTCACAGCATAGGAAGGCATGATGCGGAAGAACTTTGGACTTTTCTTTAAAACAGAGGACTATTTCACTGATTTTAAGCCTGGAAAATACTTTGATATAGGACCCGCTGCTGTGTTAAAACTAATCAAACCCAAAGTTGCCATCCTGAGAACTAATAATGCAACATGTTAGTATCAAACTTCAAGTGGCTTGGTATTTATTGCATTATTAAAATTGTGCCCTTCGTGAAGTCATCTGAGCATAGTGTGGAGAAAAAAGAAAACATTAAAACAGGTCATGGCATGGCGGCAGTCAATGACTTTCTACCCTTTCCAAATATATGTTTGTCTCAGAGAAATATTTCACTGGCTCTTTGTCAGGAGACTCACTTCTCATTACCATTTCAAATGCACTTTCTGCGCTCTGAGGTACCTCTCTGCTGCCCTAGGGCTTTGCCAACAGACTAAAAAGTTTACTTGCTGTGCATAATATACAACACAAGTTACTACTATGAATTTTTAACAGTGTTCTGCTATATCACATCCCAGAGTTCTTCGAGATGCAAGAAGTGGGGGAGGCCTTATTTATTTATTGCCCTCCCCCCTGCTTAATGCAACATTTGCCATTGCCCTTGGTATGTATTCCTAATGACAAAATTAAACAACACTCAAACAAATGCACACGCATCTTAAGGCGATTGTCAAAACAGAAATAATTGCCTGTATGAAGACATTAGGAGAGGCAAAAGGAAAGAAAGAAATATTATTAAGCAAGTCATAATTATATCCAAATAGACAAGCATTTCGTAATGTTCCAAACAGTGTCAGTTTCTTAGCCAGCAAAAGTTAGTGGTCAGTCTGGTGGGGGGGGTTACGAAAATGGGCTCTAGAGCAGACTGTCATTGCTCATGTTTGAATATAGACTCTGCAATTCCATAGCTCTGCGACCCCCAACAAACGACTTAAACCCTCTGGTTTTAGTTTTCTCTTTTGTAAACTGGAATAATAATAATAGCACCTGTCTCATGTAAAGATTACATATGTGAAACTCTTAAAAAAGTGTCTGGCTGATAGTATGTAGGCAATAAACATCAGGTGTTATCATCATTAGTCATTATTAGATATAATAGGAAAAAATTAATTGCATGCATTTGGTCATCAAAACATAATTTCTTTTATGGAGCATAGCAAAAAATAAAAAGAGACAAAGGAAAGATTCATGGAAATTATATGTCCTGCAATGACAGGTGGAAATTAGCAAGAGCGACAGCTAAAAGATAGGTATACATTATAGGTTAAACCGGTAGGTTTATACAGGAGAAAGTTGAACTTCTAAGAGAGGCTGAATCCCTTAAAGAGATGTCTACCAACATAGTTCAATGATGGCTCTATGAGCAGTTATGAAATGATCCCTCTAGGCTCAGTACCTATAGGTCAGTGGTTAGGGTGCTGGCCACATGCATAGGGACTGGTGGGTTTGAACCTGGTCTGGGCCTGCTAAACAACGACAACAACAAAATAGCCAGGCATTGTGGCGGGCACTTGTAGTCCCAGCTGCTTGGGAGGCTGCGGCAAGAGAGTTGCTTAAGGCTTAAGCCCAAGAATTTGAGGTTGCTGTGAGGTGTGATGCCAAGCACTCTACAGAGGGTAACGTAGTGAGACTCTGTCTCAAAAAAAAAAAAAAAAATCCCTCTAGGTCTGGAGAAGTATTTCATGGAAAAGTACCACCATAATTTCTAAAAAAGTCTCTGTCTAGGAAAATAGTGAGTTGAATGAACCACAAGTTAGCTTTTGTGCAGCTATGGTTACATTCTTAGCAGTATCTTGGAGCTGTAGTATTGGCAATTGAATCAGATGGACTCTGAAGTCCTCTTTAGCTCTAGAATCCTGTGATTTTTTTCTCATCATATTTATTATAATTTTAATATATTCCTTTTATCTTTAAAACCCTTCATCAGTTTTCAGTTAAAACTTACAAAGAAACTCCTCACCTCCAGATGTCTCATCAATCTTGCTTAGCTTTGCTTTCTTCCCTTAGTTCTCTACCTCAGTCATAGCAACTGTTATTATTTTTAAAACCATACTAACAGATATAAATGTACAAATAAGTTGCATTTACATCAGGCACTGTGCCACATCATTGTGAGCTTAAATAAGTTAGTAATACCAAAATCCACAGAGATAGTAAATGCTATTGCTGTAATTAAAAGTTATTTCTGAAATACTTTAAAGCCCATCCTCAGCCCAGGAATCCTGCCTCTCCCTGTCACCTTATTTGAGCTTCCACAGTTTTATCACAAGCCACTATTTCTCATTTGGACCAATGAAATAGCCTCTTAATCAGCAACCTTGGCTCCAAATTTAACCATTTCTTCTCCAGTCTTTATTTTAGGTTGCTGCTAGATGCAATCATATCACTACCGTGTCTACCGCCACCTTCAGAAGAAAGTCTGCATTTCATAGATGATATAGAAGACCCTTCATAAAGTAGTGCTTGGCCATCTCTCTGGCCTCACCTCCCCCCACAGGCACCTTTTACTCTGGTTAAACTAAACCAGTCTTAGTTTCTCCAATAATTCCATGTTCCCTCGTGCCTTTGGAGTTTTGCCCATGTGATTTAAACTGCCTGAAAAGTCAACCCCACTTGGTGATTTAGCAAACTTCCTTCTGTCCTTTAAGACTTGTCAGCACACAGAAGGTACACAGCAAATATATTTTGACTAAAACAACAATAATAAAAACGATTTCGTTCTTAAATTTAAGAGATAGAGATGAACATGGGTAAATACAGTAATCTGATTTGCTAAAGGGCTATAAAAAGTACATTTGGGGCTTATGCTTCTAGAAATTGTTTTCCCTGCCTTGACCTCTCATCTGTGAAATGTTGCCCAGTGAGCAGGTCATAATTATGAAATATAATGTTTAGATATTAAGCAGTAGAGTCCTTGCTATGTCCATTAAATATAGATTAGTTGATATTTATAAATGTTTTATATATATTATAAAATGTTAAAATACATTTCTGTTCTGTGAATGAATTCATTACAACATTTGACTCTAGTTTTTATTAACCTCTTACCCTAAGTGTTAATATTTCCCATCCTTTGGGGAGCCATAGGACACAGTCCCCACATTAGCTTCTAAGAGGTCACTGATTTGTTTTCAGTTTGTCTGGCCACTAAGAGTTGGTGCAGAGTTACCTTCATAAATGATTCAAGTTAATGAGAAATATTAAAATTAAAGAAATAACAGCAAAAATGGGGCTCCACACGTGAGAAACGAGCATTGGAATATCATTCCACAGGGGAATCATCCCATTTAGCCATTTGTTAAAAGTAGCTTCAAGGACATAGAAAAGAGACACGCGTGCCCATATTGCGTGCCCAATAGGAATGCTTTTTGAAAGGATGTAGTTGGGTTCAAAATGTATACTACGGACCATGGAGAGGCTGACGATGACTTTGCCAATAAAATGATTTTCCATGGACCACAGGTGACTTAGTGGTATTGGTTTAAGGGATAAGCAGGTGGACATTTAATTATGATGCCATGTCATATCATTAAATCATGTTCAACATAATTTGACATTAAGAATTACTTAAAATATGCTATACCACACATATTCACTACCTACCTACATTGTTTACAGCAATGCTTTCTATAGAAGCGTACATTCATGCACAGATGATAAATATATTGTGATTATAAAGTAGAACAAGCCCACCCCCTCCTGTTAAAGTACCATATTATTCCTTAAGGTCCTATACTTTTTTTGTTGTGAGTGTCTAAACCTTTCTCCCAGCTTCCTAACAACCTTTACTTTAAAAACTTTATATCTTCTTCCTTGTTCTCCTATCTCTTCCCTCCTTACTCAAGTACTCTTTACTGGTCTGCCGTTTCCTTTATCTCTATATTATAAGCACAATACAGTCTTGATACTTTTTTAGACACAATATAATTCCCTTGTACTTTTCTTCCTCGTGTATCTCCAAGCCTAATACAATTTATAAAGATTCAAAATCCAGGGAAACCACCTAAATATTCTATAACAGGGTCTTATTTGCCTGACTGTTGGCTTGATCCTCTCGTAACAGCAGACAGCTCCTTGATAACTGGATGGAACGTTAGTCCTGTGCGTTGTCACACATTTTAGAGACAGGATCAAAGCAAGTTAAAGGTAGAAGGGCCCTTGCCAATAATGCAATCCTTACATTCATAGATGATGAATCTAAAGTTCATAGAAATGAAATGGAATGAGTTTGCTACTGCTTGTTCTTTACTTTCCTCCTATTGCTTTGGTTTTCTGAGTTTGGCTCTTTATTCTATCGCTGTCACAGTATTTGTTTTGGATCCTCGCTCTCTATTTGGACTTGGGCACTAACTCCACTTACTCCAGTTTGTTAACCTCATGACTTAGGATATCAATCAGGTGATGTTCCTGTGTGTCTCATCTGCCTCAAGCTGGTATAATATAGATTCTAGTCTGAGCTCCAGGTTTTGCCATCCAACTACAATGCATAGATCTGATTTTCTCTATCATGCCCTGATAAGCTACTTCAGTGACACAGACTTCGATAAAATAGAGGTTAGAAAGCTCTTTCCTTCATTTTAAGGCAAGTATGTTTAAGAGGTAGATATGGCTCCATCTGCATAGGAAACAAAAGCAGAACTGTTCTCATCATGGTGAATATCAGTGAGATATAAACTTAGTAATATTCATGCCATATAAACACTGATTCTAAAATATCATATTACCATTCATTAGGAACCTTAAACAATCAAATCTGAGTGAATGTGACGCTGCCTCCTCTATCTCTACAATGTCTCTAGACCTATGAGATAACAAAAAGGACGGACTGAAACTCTCAAAGATGTTGGCAATGGAATATTATTTTAAATACGGTACTATTTTAATCATAGGTTAAATAGGGAAAAGATAGGTAGAAAGTTTTGCAACACTGAAGAAATGGATGTTAACTGCTGCCTTAGTTAGATGTATAAAACCAAAAAGGCACTGCCAAACATTTTTCATTTTATAGCTGTGTACTGGAAAAGTATGCTGCCTAATCTTATTCACAAAAGGAAAATACATTGCTTGCACTTAAAGAAAATGAAATCAAACAAGATAAAACATGAGCAGAGAGACTTCAGACATATCCCACAGGCATACCAGTTCATCAAACTTGTAAAGAGCAGTCCTCTAGCTAGTTAGAGAGTCTTCCCTCAACAGGGCAGATGGGCCAGGAAAATGCATAAGCAATAAGCTTTTGTGCCAAAGCAGAAAGAAAACCAAGAAGACAAGAAATGTGTACCACATTAGTATGCTCCCTTATAAATTTTAGTCTTCCCTATAATCATGGCAAAATCATGATATTTTTAGAATTTGGGATGGATTTTTAATAAGTTTGGAAGTAATATGGAAGAAAGGAACAGCACAGTTGTAATTACATGAAGTGTCCAATTTTGTCTATTAACAGGACATAAACCCAAGCTATCCATAATTTGTTTTTATTCTGTGAACTGAAATAAAATTAAAAGATTGGAATAGATCAGAAAATGATAAGCAAAGTGAAAAGATAAGCACACAGACTGAGACAGACATTTGCAATGTATGTAACTGACAAAGGATCAGTATTTAGAATATATAAAGAATCCCTACAAATCAATTGCAAAAACCAAACTGCTCTAAAAAGAGATGAGAAAGAAATGATTGGAAGCAATTAACAGAGGAAGCAACTTCAATGGTTAACAACTATGAAAAGATATTCAACCCCACCAGTAATTAAAGCCAGGGTAGTATAAATTAAAACCACAAGATTCTATTTCATACTCATTAGACTGAAAAAAAATAGTAAGTCTGAGGCAGGTGGTACCTCAGCTGGGCTGGGGCTGTGCCGACCTGCCTGGGAGGACCTGCTTTGCCTTCTGTGTCATTGTCCAGGGGGTGTTGGTGTAGCAGGATGCCAGGAGACGAGGGCTGTAGAACCAAGTGTGGTGGAGAGGAACAAGCATGAAGCCAGAGGGTCCCTAGTTGAGGGAGACAGCCTGCACTTCTGTCCATGCCAACCCCAGAATCACCCTGGGACCTAGAGAGTCCTCCTCCGGCTGGGCTACTACCCTGTGAGCATTTCACAGCCCTAAAGGTGATACAGGATTCACACATTCAGGTCTGAATGAGGGCTGCCATTTCCTAGGCCTGGGCAATTTCATGAAGGGAATGGCTCATTCATCTTGCCCCTATGGGGAAGGGCTGTATCCATTCATTAATGTGCTCATCCATCTTATCAGATTGGAAGGGATCATATCCATTTATTTTTTACCAAGTCCCAATCAAGTTTAACTACAAAGGATACATGTGACTATATATACCCCTAGACAAAGGATCCAGGCAGAGATTTCCTGACTTGGGTTTTTCCCTCGCTAGGCGCTCTGGTGCTTTTTCTAAATTCTTTTCTGTCTAATAAATCCTATCTGACCACTGATGTGCGGTCCGTAAGTTCATTCTTTGAATCCCCGAGACCAAGAACCTACTGAAGAAAGAAATTCTGGTAACAATAACACCAAGTGTCAGTGAGGATATGGGGGGAAAGGAGTACATATATTATATCTGGTAAGAATGAAAATGAGATACAATTATTTTGAAAGGTAATCTGGTATACCAAATAAATTTGAAGATAAAAACTCACTACTGGAAGATAATCGACTTCTAGGTAGCTATCCTAGAGAACTCATACATGTTCATCAGGAAACAGGCATAAGAAAATTCATTGAAGTTCTGCTGGTGTGGTTAAAAAAATAATCTCAGTGTCCTTCAGCAAAGGTAATGAATACATTTATTCACATAATGAAGTATCACATAGCAATAAATTATCTAGTTCTTTCTGTATCAACATGGAGACATTTCAAAAACAAAGCTGATGGTTCATCTTATCAGGGTACATGTGGATTTTCCTAAATGTAGAATATAAATGTCTTAACACCATAACTAAGAGGATGCCATGAAGCTATGTCAACCAGTTTGATGAAAGTGTTTCAAATTGTATATAAAACCAGCACACTTTACCCCATGACTGCATTAATGTACACAGCTATGATTTAATAAAAAAAAACTAATTGAAAAAATCAACTTGAAAATCATGTACAACATTTAAGAATATTTGAGAGGCAAGACAAGTTTTAGTAACTTTTACTGATGTGTCCTTACGTATATAGCAGGATTATAAAGACAATCATGGAATGATACAAACCAAATCCAACTTCAAGAGAATGGTTAACTCTGGGAAGGAAAGAAGGAAGGTGGAGGTTTACCCAGGTCTTTAACATTTTATTTCTTAAAAAAAAAACAAAACAGTGCTATGAATTAAATGTGGCCATATATTGATATAAGCTTAATACTGTTGTGGGCATATAAATGCTATATTTTCTGCACTTTTCTGATTATTTAAAAGGTTTAATATAGAAAAGTAAAGTAGGTGTTTGTGAATGTTTCTCTCTCTGTCTTTAGAAAAGACTAACAGAAAATAGAGTGTTCAGTGTAGAAAAGAGTGATGGAGAATTGCTGATTAGACAGAGGTGACAACATTAGCTCTGTTCATCCAATGAAAATGTTTGTCAGCTAGTCATAAAAAGACATCATATTCTGAACAGGGAAATTAATGAAACATTATCTTTACAGCATTTTTTCTAAGTGAAGCACTTCAATGGTCATTTTAGGCATGAACACAAAAAAGTCCTTTTAAATCATCTGGCCCATGTCCTTCAGATGCAATCAGGCTCAATCCATTCTGTCAAGTGATTGGCCCTTATCTCTTTGGTACATCACAAGTGAAGGAGGTCCTGCTGTTTTTAGTTCTGCTTATAGTAAATCCTTGATGGCTTCACAGCCAAGTGACAGGAGTGGATAGAATACAGGATTGGAGCCTTGAGAATTCAATCTCTGGCAATGACTTCTTATAAGTTGGACATGTGGTTTGACCTCTCTAGACCTCTGTTCATCCATCTTTCAAATGAAGATAATAATATCGACCACCAGATACTACTTTAAAATATATATATTTTTCTTAGATGCCCACCATCAGATAAATACAAGGTGCTGCACAATAAGCTTATAATAATGATATCAATGGAATCTATACCATGAGATTCCCAGGCAAAACCACTTACCTAAGTTCTCTTGGTACTCCCATCAACTCAACTCTTGGGACACTGATCTAGTTCATACTGAATATTTTCAGAACATAATACAAAATATTTATTATATTTCCAAATAAAGCATCACCTCCTTCAAAACGTTAGATTTTTCATTTGCAATGAGAGTTAGTAATAAACATGGCAGAAACATAGGCAAAATTTTAAACATGTATCTTCTAGAATGAATGCTCAGGTATCTGTGTACAAATTCTGGGTACACATGATGTTAGATAGCTAACTTTAGAAATAGCTGAAGATTAAAATAAAGACTGGCTGCCACTGAGCGTTAAAATGACACAAATCTGCAAATGTGCATAGCCTAACTTCTCTGAAATGCCCTATGTTCCAAAAAGCTGCTGCTCTGTTTTCCTTAGGTTAATCAGATCTTGCTTAAAATATGTGCTAATCAGCACTCAACTGCCTACTAACCACTTCAAGTGAAGCTCTAAGTGTTCAGTACTAATGAAATTTGGCAAAGATGTTAAAAGATACGCACATATGTAATTTTATGATATAATAGATATTATAGTTTTATAATATACATATTATAATTTTACTTTGGCATTAGTATATTATGGCAAACTTCACATGTCCTTTTGCTTATGCATTTTATTTCTCCAGCAGAACAGGAATGAAGTTAGAATATGATTTGTTGTGCTTATTTCAAGGTGATTTATATTTTGCTGTTGATCGAAATAGGGACATGGTTATCAAGAAAAAGATATTTCTATGTCTAAAATTACCTCCAGAAAGTTTGTACCTGAGAGCTCAGAAGAGTAAAATGTTGCCATGTAACTAGATCCTTTTTAGTAAAATTACTGGCAACAAAAATAGTCAGAAAACACTTTGCAGTCTCAAAACATTGCCCTCAGTTGGGTGGAGAAAGAATCCTTCCTCCATGCCTTTCTTTCTTCTTCAGTGGAAAATGCACGCATTTAGATAAACACGTCATCTTTTGTCCTTTTGGTTAAAGAAAGAAAAATTAAAACAGAGCAGCAAACAGATGAGCAAGAGCATTTAAAAACTAAACCCAGCTACAATATTTAGGGAGCTTGGATTCGGTAAATGAAAGCAAGGGCGCCTGCAAAGCCAAAAAGACTTCCTCGGCATGCAACATGTGCTCCCTGTTATTAGGAAAAGAATGGACAAAACTCAGTACAGAGGAGGACCAATCATTTACAATTGCTTTTGCACCATTCCCGGTAGCCTGGGGCTTTTCAAAAGTTCTGCATGCAGAACATAGGGTGTGACCCATCTTGGCTAGCAGGTGAGTAATCTGGCTGCCTCTTTCCGAAAATGACAAACAACAACAACAATAAAAAAGAATAGAGTTGGAGAGGATTCCATAGACATGGAATCAACATGCCACCTACTGGTCCTTTTCCCTATGGCCAAGGCTCACTATGTCTTTATTACCTCGGATGCTCTCAAACCACTGTCCACTTACTGAACAGGAAGGTATGTGATGCCAGCATCATTTTGACAGAAACAGAGGCCCTGCTGGTGATTATATAAACTCAGGAAGATTTCTAAACAAACCCTCCAGGACATATTGAGAACATGTTGAACAACTTTTGTTTCTCATGCATAATCCCCCTAAGTTGGCTTTTTTGTGGTCCATTTTCAACAGGAAGTTATATTTGTTATTGAACGGTTCGCCTCTAGAAAGTCAAATGGATTCCCTAGAAATACCCCAAAGTTTGCAGCATTTAATCTCATGCGTGTACTGTTATCAAAGCCGGGTATAGACAAAATGATGACATGTTTCCTTTGACTTCTCCTCAATTTTCTATGTCTCTTCTGGTAGTTTTTAAAATTTCAGAATATTATGGTAGTATAAATGTTTTGGTTACATGAAAAGCTTTGTACAGCTGAAGTCATAGTTATAAGTGTGCACCTCACCCAGATAGTGTGTATTACACCTGTTGGGTGTGAATTTACCCCCTGCCCTGACTCCTCCTACCTGCTTGCTTTCTGTTGAGTTTTACTACCAAATGTGCACATGGGTGTTGATGGATTACTTACAATTTAATTGTGAGTACATGTGGTGCTTGTTTTTCTATTCTTGCAAGACTTCACATAGAAGAATGGTCTCCAGTTCCATCCAGGTGGTTACAAAAAGTATTAGTTCACCATTTTTAATGGCTGAGTAGTACTCCGAGGTAGACATTTACCACATTGTATTAATGCACTCACATACTGATGGGCACTAGGGTTGGTTCCACACCTCTGAAATTCTAAATTGTGTTTCAATAAACATTCCAACGTGCCTATCTTTTTGATAAAATGAGTTTTTTCACTTGGGTAAGTATCCAATAGTGGCATTGCTGGATCAAGTGTTATGTTTACTTTAAGTTCTTTGAAGTATTTCCATACAACTTTCCATAGAGATCCTAGTAGTTTGCAGTCCCACCAACCATGTATACGTGTCCTTTCTCTCCTCATTCACACCAGCATCTATTGTTTGGGGATTTTTTTAAATAAAGAATATTCTCACTGGAATTAGGTGATACCTCACTGTGGTTTTGATTTCCATTTCCCTGATAATTAGAGGTGTTGAGCATTTTTCATATGTTTATTGGCCGTTAGTCTATCTTCTTCTTTCAAAAGTAATCAACAAAATAAAATTCCTAGGAATATATTTAACCAAAGAGGTAAAAGAACTACAGAAGAAGTACCAGTTACTGAGGAAGAAATCACAGAGGATATAAAAATAAAAAAATATAGCCTGCTCATAGATCAGCAGAATCAACACTGTTAACATAGCTATACTACCCAAAGTGATGGACAGAGTCAATGCAATCCCCATTGAAATACCAATGTAAGTTTTCACAGACGTAGAAAAAATAGTTCTATGGTTTGTACAGGACCAGAAAGGAGCCAAAATAGCCAAAGCAACCTTAAGCAAAAAGAACCAATCAAGAGGCATCACTTTATCAGACTTCACATAATACTATAAGGTAATAGTAACCAAAACAGCATGGCAGTGGCACGGAGACATAGACCAATTGCTTAGAGCAAACTCAGATATAAAAACCCAGATATAAAACCATCCTCATATTGCTGTCTGATCTTTGACAAAGCAGACAACAGTATGCACTGGGGAAAAGAATCCCTATTCAATAAATTGTGCTGGGCAAATTGGATAGCCACATAGAAGACTGAAAGAGGATCTGCATTTCTCACCACGCACAAAAATTAATTCACTTTGGATAACAGACTTAAACCTAAAGCATGAAACTATAAAAATGCTAGAAGAAAGTGTTGGGAAAACTCTTATAGATATCAGCGTATGCAAAGAATTTATGATGAAAACCCCAAAAGCAAACACAGCAATAACAAAAATTAACAAATAGGACCTGATTCAATTAAAAGCTCAGGCACAGCCAAGGAAACAATTAATAAAGTGAATAGAAAACCTATAGATGGGCAGCATCTGTGGCTCAGTGGGTAGGGTGCCGGCTTCATATACCCAGGATGGTGGGTTTAAACCCAGCCCCTGCCAACCTAAAACAAAAAAATAGCCAGGCGCTGTGGCGGGCGCCTGTAGTCCCAGCTACTCGGGAGGCTGAGGCAAGAGAATCGCCTAAGGTCAGGAGTTGGAGGTTGCTGTGAGCTGTGTGATGCCATGGCACTCTACTAAGGGCAACGAAGTGGGGTGACAAAACAAACAAACAAACAAAAAACCTATGGAAGGGGAGAAAATATTTGCATGCTATATATCCAGTAAAGGGCTGATAACAGAATCTATAAAGAACTCAAGCAAATCAGTAAGAAAAAAAAAAAATCAAACAACCCCATCAAAAAGTGGGCAAAAGACATGAACAGACGCTCTTCTGTTATTTTGTCCTCATCACTTCTTGGGCTTTCTGTGCTCTTGGTCTACTGCCTACAACTTCATATTGCTATGACCCAATGCCTAGTTTACTGTCTGATGCAAAGTATGTACTCAATATTTGTAAAATAAATAAAGGAACAAATGGAAACCCCCCATGCCATTTCCTGCACAGTCCCACCTTTTCTTTTGAACCATGGGGCCTTTCATTAAGCATGAACAAACTCATAGTACTAGAAGCCTCAAATGCAGTTATGCTCTTATTCAGAGCATTTTTTTAATGCCGTATCCAAGCTGCAATGAAAGCTGTAGCAAATTATCATGTGCTGGGTATTCCTACTGGCATACAAGCCATATCAGCGTTAGATAACCAACAGTGAACTTACAATAAGAGAGTAAAATTTGTTCCCCTTAAACACTATTTCTCTTAAAATGAGATACTGTTTTTGTCCGTGAGGCCTTATTTTCCGGTTTGCCAGACCTGTATCAACTCCATTAACTTTCTGAGCAGCTTTACCAAACATTCTGTTCGTCTCGAGCCCCTTGCTGTTCTTCCTTATTTTTGCAACACCTTCAGTACTTGAGAGTCTAAGAACGTGCTTGCTGTGTGCCTCTTTGTTCAGAGCTTAGGAGTATGTTAAACACAGCAGATTCCTGTTGCCTCCTTACTCCCCCTACCCCTTTCCCCACCTGTCCCATTTCAGGGATCTGCTCACCTCACAAATCCCCCTTAGCGGTTCTTCAGCTAATGTGAATAATGCATACCTTTGAGTGCAAGCTGATACATTTATTTTTCACATATTTCATAAGCTGCTGCAGCAGCCCATTGAAAAAGAAATTCGGATATTTTTAGTACTTCTTTTTTTCCAGTAAAAACTGCGCTTGTTTTAAAGAAGGGGTGCGAGCTTGATTAATTTCTTTTTTTATAAATCCATAAAAGTCAAGATGCCGATTTCATCTGGGCTTCCCCAGCTTCTGAGCAGTACCACATGTTGCCTATAGCTCCAGTCACTGAGATGCCTAATCTCTTCAGTGTATTTTCTCCATTTTGTGTTGTTGTTGTTGAGCTCCCGTGAGGTTTTCTGTTTTCTGTTCCTCTCCTTCTGGGATACCAGAGGAATGCAAGGAACAGATGCAGCCAATGACTCATTACCATTAGGAGCCAGAGTGCAATCAAGACCTTTATTGACTTCCTGGCTGCCTTGTTCGGTTCGCAGGGGAACCAGATTATGCACGAGTGGCCCTCCTAACCTTCCTCTCCAGATTCACTAAGAGACTTATCTTTTCTCGTTCAGTGCTCTGTGGTGTCTCTACTTGGACATAGGCAAAGCCTCTCCTTTACTGCTGTCTCTTGAGTTTATAGCACTGGATCTTCTAGCCAAGGAGAAAGTCATTTTCAAGCACATAAAAAATACAGAAATACTTTGTTATTTATAGTACACATACTACTACTGTCAAGTTATCATTTCCAATATATTTAATTACTTAATTCCAGAATCAGTTGCTAGGCAAATAGACACACGTTGGACTCAAGTCATTCTCAAGTTCTCACAAATGTATGGGCTACAGACTAAAGAGCTACACTGCATTATTAAGAGAAAGTTCCCCATCGGCAACATTGCCTTTGGTGCTCCCAGCAGCAGCCTCTTGGTCTTGATGGACTGTGTGGTTGATGGGGGTGGTAGTAGTGCAGGGGGAGGGTGATCATTTTTGTGCTCTGTTTTGAGTGCTTCCAGTAAAAGACTATATATGCTCTGATAGCTAATGATAGCTGAGGCTTTTAACCACAGGCCTTTCCATAGAAGTTATATTTCATGTTGAAAAATAATATGTCACTGATTGTAGAACTTCTGCAAACATGAATAAAAGTTGTGCTCAAGATAAAATATGCTCTTTACCTGGTCCTCTGAAAATGGAGGTGGTGCATTTTTTAGGGAAGCACCTTGAATTGAGGCACGTGGCATTTATTTTGTTGTATTTATATAATATGGGGGCTGTCCAGAAAGTATCCAGCCGTGTCCTACGAAAACGTGAGACAAACATGGCTGGGTACTTTCTGACAGCCCTCATATTCTCTCTCCCGGTTGCTCCTGGCCCCTCATTGTTTTTCAAAATGAGGTCCCTGGACCACCTGCTTCAGAATCACCCACACCGCTTGTTAAAATTGCAGATCCGTGGACCCAAACGGGCCAGCAAATATAGAATCTCTGGCGCTGTGGCCTAGAAATCTGCAGGTATACAATACACCCTAGTAACTAGTAGGCCTGTTACTACTAGAGAATCACTGCATCACTGGAGGATGTGAGGGTAAAAGTAAAAGAAAGACCTTTAATTATTCTAAAATTTAAAAATCCATTCTCTCTTCTTTTCCAAAACAGCACATGGGTTAATTTTGGACTTGAGGCTCTAAAACAGGAAGGCTGTACCAATTAAATCAAAGGTAATTCCCTTCCAATGTTGCTTGCTTTTAACTAAAGTATACATCTAGCACACTGCCAGCATTTTTCCTGGGCCTCTGCTCCTCAAATCTTAATGTGCACACAAATCATCTGGGTCTCTTGTTAAAATCCAGACTGATTCAGTGACTCTTTGGTGAGGCCTGGATTTTGTATTGCTAACAAGGTCTCAGATAATATAGATGCTGCTATTCTGTGGACCACCCTTTGAAAAACAAGATCCTACAGCACCTAAGGGAACTATTTTGGCTTTTAGTGCATGTGAATTTGCAGGAGCTCTGCAATATATAATGCACAGTAACGTTATTTTCTGTGAACAAAAAGCTGCATTAAGGTCCTATATGCAACGCATCGCGTAAATCCCTTGTTTTGGTCTTCCTCTGACTCCAGTAACCTAGAGAGGCGAACTTGGCCTTGGACACCCTGCGTAATTAAGGATAACAAGATAGACATGAGACCTTACAGTGAAGCAAGAACAACACACTGGACTTCCCCAACCTCTGTTTTGATCTGGCGGGGAAATTAGAAGGTGTGATTGGGCATTATGGAAGGGGGTACGTAAGCATTCTGGAGGAAGTGGCTTCTAAGTTCAGATCCTGCAGGGAAGTCTGGAAGGCTGGGAAGGATATGGGTCAGTGGATAGGGGGTGGGAGGAGAGTGGACTCAGTCAATGGCAACAGATGATACAAAGACTTAGAAGCAATAAAAGTTTTGCACGAACATACAATTGGAAAAATTGTAGCCTTCACAGAAAATACAGGGTGTCCATAAAGTGTGTGTGCAATTTAAAATAGTTGTCTAATTTATACTGCACACGAATGGGGACACCCTGTATATTTAATTTATTCAGACCCAAAGGAGAGTGCAGAATGGAATTTCAAGCCTTGTGACAATACATAAATATTTTTCTTCCTGGGGGGGGAGCAGGGTAGTTGGAGGGAGGTTAGGAAGATATATGCTACCCATCGTAGTAGGTATAAGCCTTGCCCGTGATACAAGGCAGGAAAAGAGTAACCTTTAGTACTTTTGTCCTGCTAGGAAATTGCTGACCTGCTTTTTTTGATTGGGAAGAAAAACGACATCGGTTGGTGTCAAGCGGCAGGTGGTGGCCACTGTTTCTTTAAAGACAACATATGAAACACTGAAAATTTATTTCCCAATAAACTTGACTTTCTGAGCGTAACTGCAAAAAAAAAGTGCCACCCAATAAAAGCATAAGGAACAAGGATATTTCCAATTGCCATTAAATATAATCCAAGTGAAGCGATCCACCGTGGCTCAGGTGCAGGTTCCCTGTCAACACAATTTATAAGGGTTCAGCTTCCAAAACTACACTTCCCTTTGACAGTAATTTCCTCTGTTATTTTGTTTTGTTTTAAGTTGACTACAATTTTCAATCACGGTTATCAGTTCATCACCTGGATGAAGGTGACCCAGCAGCCCTTCTTTATCTCATTCCTGAGGTGCCCTTAGATTATCTTTCCCCAGCAAACTTAACAATGATAACAGGAAAAATAAATTAGTTCAAAGATGAGGGTTTATCAAATGCCATCTTTTGAGGGCTGCTTTTTTTTTTTTATTAAACATGAATCAAATAATCTTTTGAAAAGAGAGGTCTGGTTATCCAGAATTATCTTCTTTCCCACTACACCGCTAATTCCACAGTCTTAATTAGTAAGCCTTTTATGATGAATTTTATAAATAAAGCTGCCATCAATTTGCCTGCCAAGTATATTCTTCTCATATTTTTTTGAGATGTATTTGTATTTTTAGAAGGAATTAAAATTTTCAAGCAAGTCAAAAGGAATGATGTGAAATTAACATGGAAAACGTGGAAATATTTTATAGCTAAATAAGGCTAATGGTAGGAATTGCCTTTCTTAAATCAGCATTTCCTAATGCTTGGGAAAGCTAGTGAGTGTTGTTTTAAGAGAAGAAAGGTCTCAACACAGGTAAATTTGAGGAACTTCGAGTTGAACACCTCTGTATAGATTTCTTTATCAGAGGACTTCTCGGAGCCTTTTATATACTGGCATGTACTCACAAAGAGTGAGCTATGATAAGCAGCATTTGCTGAACACTTAGACTATTTCTCTTTTGAGTCTAGTACAGAACTCAGGCTTCACTCTATAACATATTTAGGGAAAGGAGAACATATTTGAAATAATTTATTTCTAAACTTGAGAAAGGGCATAAATAACGTCTTTTAAAAAATTGCTTTTGTACAAAATACCTTCAATTCTTTCAAAACACTATTCATTGACCGTTCTATAATCAGCAAATTTCAGCGTTGGCAGGGTAGTGTGCCTGTAACTTCTATACTGGACATGTAATTCAGGGTGATTAAACCAATTGGTCTAAGCCAAGATTACCACTTTACATGATCGATCCACAAATTGTAGCCATAATTAATTGAAAGTGTGCGTCCCAAACACAAAGCATGGGGTAGGTTTCTTCTCCTGTAGTCTTCCCCCCTGTCTTCAGAAGTCTTCAGAAGAGAAAAATTAGATGGTAGTAGTTAGAATGTAGCTGTCAGAAACTGGACAAAATGGAGTATTTCCTTAGCATTCATAATTACTTTCAGAAAACTGAACAGGAAGTGCAGGTATCGACAAATCATGATGATAAGGAATGAGCCTTGAGATTCTGAGCAGGCTTTGTAATCAGCAAATTGAAAAATCTCCATGTAGCCCCAGCAATGGCATTCTACAAAATATCCTTTGGCGTTATTATATATTATCAAGGCAATTGTATTCCTTTTTGGGGGGTACAGATTGTGACATTTTTACATGATAGCTCTCAGTGGGCTTTTTAGTACTCTGATAGATAACCTAGTTTACAGAACTATTTTACTTGTTTTAAGAGGTCTCTTACCATGTAATCATAGGTGATTTGGAAATGGCTTTGAAGAAGGACTTTTAGAGCTGTTGAGCTAATAACATGCATTATCAACATTCCATGGTATGTTTTACACACCTGAAATGTTCACTCTGTAAATGAGCTATTTTCATAGATGTAGGTATGTGTACATAATGTGGGCTGAATCCAAATGAGTACTCTAATTTATACATTATAAGAAATGGTATCTCTTGATATAATGGAAGCATTGGAAGCACTTTTCAAAATCTATTAGTGTGCC
Organism: Otolemur garnettii; assembly: GCF_000181295.1. Taxonomy (NCBI): domain Eukaryota; kingdom Metazoa; phylum Chordata; class Mammalia; order Primates; family Galagidae; genus Otolemur; species Otolemur garnettii. The sequence goes on from NW_003852619.1 coordinate 1,165,740, forward strand.
TACATTTTCTGCGGCCAGCCAAATGGGCACTGCTGCTACCCTTACTTTCTAGTGCTCTCACTCCTTCTCATCCCCTTGCTCACTGACCTCTATTGCGCCCCCTACCAGGTTGCTAAGGGTAACACGTTGCTGATTTTGGGAAAGACCTTAATGTGGAAAAAAAAAAAAAAAAAAGAGCACTGTCACATACACACTGCTCACACTATTGCTAGAATTGTAAATAGACATAGTCTTTTCTGGAGCACTTTTTAGAATTATTTAAATATTTATTTTATTATTAATTATTAAATGTGCGTATCCTTTGACCCATTGACTCTCCTTCTAAGGAATCTATTCCCAATAGGATAATTCCCACAGGTATATACATATATGCATACATACAATTCATTGTAATTTTGATTATAACTGTATAAAACTGGAAATCTCCTAATTTTATGTGTATATAAGGCAATAATATCAAGCAACAGATACAGATCTATCCATACTGACAAAAAAAGATCTCCAAGGAGCAGCGTTAGAAAAATAAAGCAAGTTACAGAGCAACACATATAGCATAATCCTGTTTATATTTAAGATATTACAGAATAATAAGTACCAAACTATTATAATTAAGCACCTCTGGATAGGGGAATGGATTAGGACAGGGTAGGGAGTGAAGAATAAAGGACTTTTCCATTTTACGTTGTTGTATGGTTTTAATATTTCTTTTTTACAATAAGCATATAATTGTGTGCTACTTATGTAACTATTTTTTTAATAAAATGCTTCTGGGCTTGGTGCCTGTAGCACAGTGGTTATGGCTCCTGCCACAGACATTGAGGAAGGCGAGTTTGAACCCAACCCAGGCCTGCTAAACAACAATGACAACAACAACAAAATAGCCGAGCATTGTGGCAGGCACCTGTAGTCCCAGCCACTTGAGAGGCTGAGGCAAGAGAATCATGTAAGCCCAAGAGTTTGAGGTTGCTGTGAGCTATGATGCCACTGCACACTACCAAGGGTGACAAACTGAGACACTGTCTTAAAAAAAAAATGCTTCTGTAATACTCTCTCAAACATTAGTTTCAAAAGTCAGATATTATGGAAAAATAAATATGAAGTATTTGATATTTAGTTCTCATTAGGCATGTTAAACTCTTATCAAGGGAGACTATCCATTAATTCTCTTACATCTTAGGCCAGGGAATTGCCTATTATTTCTTTGAGTACTGTGGCACGTAGACCCTAGGATGGCCCCTATGTCTATGTCATTATATAATCCCCACCCTTTGACCTGAGTTAATTCTAATCAATATAATATGGCAAAAGTGATGGGATATCACTCCCTTGCATAATTATATTACCATATGTAAATAGAAGACTCATTACTAGCATGTAGTAAAATAAATCTCTCTATGTATCTCTCTGTCTCTCTCTCTTCCCTTCCTTCCTCTCTGGGGTGCTTGCTTAGAAGAAATTGCCATCCTGTGGGTAGGTCTAGGGAGGGGGGCATGGGGCAAAGACTAGAGAGCAGACCTTAGAAGCTGAGAGTGACCTTTGGCTGACAGCCAGCAAGAAAATGAGACCTTCAGTCCCACTATCAAAGGAATCAAATTCTGCCAACAAAAGGGCATCCGATGAGATCTCAGTCCCAGCTGGCATCATGATTTCAGCCTGGTGAGATCCTGATCAGTGAATCCAGTTGGCTGTTTCTCTCTTAGCATATAGCTGCTGTGAGATAATAAATGTCTATTGTTTTAAGTCCTTAAGTTTGTGATAATTCGTTACTCAACAATAGAGTACTAAAACAATTACCTTGTTCTAATAATCTGTCTAATGTCATACTAACCATCTTCTCTTGTGAAAGACCATCAGCTATTTTGTTTCCTTACTTTCTCATGCCAAACCACTACCAAATGCAGACAATCAAACTTTATAAATCACTTTCTGTATCTTAGGCACTAGCTTATGCCTTTACATCCCTTATCTCACACAATCCTTACACTACTCTTGTGAAGTAGCCATAGATGAAGGATGCTGTGGCTGGGAGAGGTGATGAAATTTGCCCAAGGTGGCAAAACTAGTAGATAGCCATGGCAGGATTCATACTCAAAGCCCGTGTTTAACACGATATTTTAAAAAAATGAAAAATCAGCAAATAACCAAATATTTTAAATCCCACTTCCCTTTCAGAAAATACTTCAAAATGGGAGAAGATCTAATCCTAACTCTCTTCTCCCAAATCTATTACATTTTCCAGCACTGATTTTCAGTGATTTAAAATAAGAATTTAGTTAACAGGTATCCCACTCAAGCCTGTATACATTTTCTCTCATTATCACGCAGCTTTCTATATCTTGCCATTCACAAAATTTCCTCTTTGAGTTATACTCAACTACAGTGGTAGCCGATAACGCATGTCAGAGGCCGTTCTGTTCCTTAGTATCAAGAGATTGTTGACTTTCTAAGTTCACATGGGCTTTCATTTAAAGGAAGCAAACTCTACAAATCTAAAAAGCCAGAAGCACAGAGCTGCATACAAGAATACGACACAATCAATGTAATCACCAATAGGCAAGTTGAGATAAACATCATACTGACAGGATATGTAGCTGAAGAAGGCCAGAGGAAGAATGACTCAATTTTATTTTTCCCATGGGCAAAGGCAGAAACAGTGTCATCATGAACAAATTAAAGTCCCACCACAAATCATCTGTACAATGTGCCATGCCAGAAAACAAAGGGCAAACCACTAATCTCAACAGATTAAAATAATTAGAATAAACAGTTTAGAAAAAAAGCAAGACTACTAGGATGAAAGGATGTTAGGAAATATCACTATCATTTGCAATGACTCTTCTAGAATGTGAATTTTGACTGATTTTATAGGTTGTGATTTTTCTTACCAAAGGCATTTAGAATTGGCATTCAAATACTAGGAGAGCCAAGTTTAATTAACCTAAAAACTTTTGAATAAAGAGACAGCCATAGAACAAGAAAAACTTCCAATGCTATAGTTAACAATTTGCTACTCAAATTGCAGAAATATATGCAGTGCTGTTTTTTTTTTTTTTTTTTTTTTTGGCCTCTTCACCTTATCAAAGGAAAACTGTGGCCATGTCAACAAAATTATCTGTGATCCAAATTTTATACCATTGATGGCCCCGTTCTTCTTCCTTATTTTATCTGGACCAGGACAAGGTCTAATTTGGCCCTTGAGTTGAGACACTGAGGTCAAAAGGAGAATCTTGAACTTTATAAATCATTTTTTCATATGCTAGACACAATCCTACACACGTTCATCCTTTATTACTCTTTCTTCAAAGGACTCCACGAGGACTCTTTTGAATAATATAAGATAATACAAGAGGATTAATCTGAGAAATTCTCTGGTAAATTCAGAAAACTTTAAGTTTAGACCTGGTTATTTTAGAATGAGAATGGGTAGAAAGGATAGTATCTAAGGGGCATACATGTGTATCTTATGCACATACACAGTAAACAGTGAATTCATGACATTCAGGCAACCCCAAACCAAGTTGAAATCTCCTTGTCCCAATATATATCTCACTTTTCTTCTACTTGACTTTTATGTTTTAGTTCTTTTTTCTCATATTGGCTTACAGCATAACCCTCAAGTGAAACACTGGGTCCTTGCCCCTTGATTTATCCAAAACTCATTCAACCTTCAAAAGCTACTTCCTCTGTGCAGCCTTCCTTGATGATCTAACCTGATGAAGCAAACCTTACTGCTTTCATTTCTCTATTCTTAGTCTATTTCCATCACTTGATGATTACCATACCATATCTCACACTATTTACTCTTCTAAGTATGTGTACTGTCTCCTCACCTAGACTAACTTAATTGCTTGGAGGCTGGGCATCATAGTGGAGTGATGAAGATAAACAACTTAATAATTTTTAAAAACATAATGTAAATTTGTTTTTTAATGGAGCTGTGTGACACAAAATGCTCTAAGATCAAAGTGCAAGGTGACTTTCTTTGTGAGACTTGGAGAAGATCTACAGAGAGGCTGGTATCTGAACTTAGAAATTGGAATTATATGTTTAGAGTTGAGAAAATGTATGTTGTACTTGGTGATAAAGTGAATAAATGTGTGTACTTAGTTTGAGAAATCAGAAAGGCAGGCTGAGGATACTTTATGGAGTATAAGAGTTTATCCTATGATACTCATTTAAAATTTCAAAAGGGAACTACTATCAAAAGATTTTCATTGATGAAAATATTTCTGGTGACAGTGTAAAAGTCTGATTGGATTTAGGTAGTCCTGAAGTTGAAAAAATCAAGTAGCAGACTACTGCTATATGATACGTCAAAAATTATGAGGACTAGAGGTAAGATAGAAGTAGTGGAGACAGAGAAAGATAAGTTAAAAATGGAATTAGAAAGTAGAGTTATTAGAACTTGCAGACCAAAATTGGAGGTGGGGGACAAGGAGCCTAGAATAAACTAAAGATGAGTGTATATACCCTGATGTTGATTCCATTAACTAAAATAGGACATTTGAGATGAAGAGAAGGTAGTGAATTGGTGCTGGTTGTGTTGAGTTTGAAGAACATGTGGATCATCCAGGAGATGCCCAAAAGGTAGTTAGAAATAGTTCTGGAGGAAAGTGGGAACTGAAGATCTAGATTGGGAAGCCAATGGTAGTGTTTAAAAACACAAATATGGATGACATTTCTCAGAAAACAAGAGTACAAAAAACAAAAGTTCCAAGAACAGATACCTGGAAAATACTATTACCTTTAAGAGGTGGGATGATGAAGAAATATCAGTGAAAGAGTCTTAATAGAGTGGAGAACGTGCATAATTTTTGTATGAGGTAGGGTCTTGCTCTGTTGCCTAGGTTGGAGTACAATGGTGCCATTACAGCTTGCTGCAACCTCAAATTCCTGGGTTTAAGGGATCCTCCTGCCTTGGCCTCCAAAGTAGCTAGGGAGTATAGGTGCATGACACCATGCCCAGCTATTTTTTTTTTTTACTTTTTTGGTAAAGATAGAGTCTCACTATGTTGCCCAGGCTGGTCTTGAACTCCTAGGCTCAAGTGATCCTCCCACCTTAGCCTCCCAAAATGCTAGGATTATAGGTGTGAGCCACTGCACTCAGCCTCAGTTTTCTTAAGGGAAAAATTGGACAACAATACTAACTTCTACTGAAAGTGGGATGAGAACTAAAAGAGGAATAGATTTAGCTAAAATGTCAATGATGATCTTCAGGTCTGGAATAGACTAATGGAAATCGAAGTCAAATTGTAGTTATTTTATTCATTTTACTCAATAAATACTTATTTTATTCCTACTATGTGCCAAATTTTGTTTTAGTTCACAAGGATTCAGATAAAAATGCCCACCCTATAGAGTTTATATTCCAGTAGTGAAGGTATAAGACAAATAAGTCAAAGCATGTTAACAGTGGCAAGGGCTAAAGAGAAAATGAAAGCAAGAAAGGGGGACAGGGAGTCCATGTGTGAACAGACTATCTGAGGTTATGATTTTAGCTAATGTGGTCAGGAAGGCCTCACAGAGTAAGTCATATGTGAGTAAAGACCTGAAAAAATTAAGGAGAAACTCATGACGACTGAGGACTAAGTAGTAAAGGAGGAAATCTTTACAAGGCAATAGAGATAATAAATAATGCAAGTGAGGGAGTACAAAAGGTATAAGCTCCCGAGGAAGTAGGGAGGGTATTGTATCAAAAACACAGAATGAGAATTGATGCTGAGAAGAAGGATATTTCTGACTGTGAAACCTGTGGTAAGGCTAAATATGAATATAGGTATGTTGAAGGTAGCGGGTAGGGAGGAGAGGAAATTTCATGATTTATGGCCTCAATGTCCTCTATGAGGTAGGAAGCAACACTTCTGCCATGTATGAAGGTATGGGTGGAATAAGTAGTTCAAAGACAATGGCATCAGAACCATAAGAAATGGGAACTAACTAGAAAGGGAGCTGACTCAAGAACAAAAACAGAAGGTCAGGTGGGCAGTCTTCAAGGCTTAGCTAGTGTTGGATATTATGATTTGCAGTGGCACCAGTCAACTAAGTGTATGACTTTCTTTGGCAGTGATTAGCATAATGGTAGAAAGAAGAAAACATCAAGTGTAACTGACCCATGGCTGAAGATTGGCAAGATAGTGCAGCACAAGGGTGTCAGTGATGGTTGAAATAATGTTAGTGAGAAAGAAAGCATGTAAGGGTCTGAAGGGAAAATAGGTAGATAGGAAGATGTGAGGGCTTTGAGGAGACCAGGGGTGATTTATTGAGAATACAGGAAGGAGAGAAGTGGAAGTGAGTTGTCAAAGTAGAGCGAAGGCAATGATCATTGGCCTGAAAGAGGTCACGGAACTATGAAGTTAGGGTTTCAGATGAGTTGGTTTCAGATGAGTTATCTGTCAAAAATAGAGGCAGATTGTTTCAGATAGATGTTTTTCCTAACAGAAAAGTAGATGTATAAGTTCAAAGTAAAAATGAGTATAAAAGTCTAGCACATGTAGTATCATTCTTATGGTCCAAGAAACATTAAAATGCCAATTATAAAAAGCCCACTGCAACAGAACAACAGAAAATATGTATCATAAATACTATTTGGGGAAGGAATCTCAAAATCTAAAGACATACTTCAACTAAACAGATACTCTAAACTGTTGTTAGGCAAAATAGTGGAAAACATTTATGTTTAAATAAGAATTTCCAAAAGAGTAAAATGCATTAACTCTGGGCAAGCAGGATAAACTTACTCAATAAAAGATAACAAGAGTCCAGCTATACTACATTAAACTCTTCCTGGCAGGATAATAGAAAAAGGTAAAATTGAATTGGATTAAAAATGTTTTTTTTTTTTTTTGTAAATGGACACGTAAAGAATACTTTATCCTTGAAGACTAAATATTAGCTAACATCACTAAAGAAAATAAAATTATTAATTGAAGTCCAGTTTATAGCTCTACTACCTATGTAATTTTCATTATTGTTACTTTGAGATATTATGGCTTAATTAAAGTTTTAGTGCCCATGACTAAGTGCAAAGTGTATATGCTATTTTACAATTCTGCAATATTTTAATGTATCTTGCATTTGACAACTTGGATCCCAACTTTTTTTTTATTTAACTTTGTAAGTCATAATTATTAATGACAATCAGGATAAACCTTAATTATAGAAGCATATACTAAACTTTCATTTACGACTTTTATGTCTTTTCTTACCTGATTTGGGAATCACTGTATCTGCTATTTACAAAGTCTACAAAACCATCCTTCTGAGCTATTATTGGGCATAACTTAAATGCACTGATTACTGTAAAATCCTCTACCCACAGCAATGATAATTCCACACAAAAAAGACTAAAAGCTTTATGGAGCTTTTCTGATGAACCATGTCGGAAATATACACTTTGAAAACTACAGAGCTTGAATAAGTAAAATAAGGAACATTTAACAATGGAGGTTCTACTATCTTTAATTTCTTGAACCTTTCTTTGCTGTGGTTACCTCTCAATCTTCATTTTGCAATCTGTAATTAAGTTCTCTGCAAGTGCAGGGTGACAGGTGACGAGGAAAAAAAAGGGAAATCAAAGTTTCTGCCTCTTCCTCTAATTCAGATTATATTTCTTGTCAATTATGCATTTTGGATTCTTCTGGAAATGGCAGCCACAAGTACAAAAGGTAAAGGATGACCATGGGAGGGGGAAAATAAAAACCAGGAAAAGGAAGGTTCGTGCATAGGAGGTAGAGAGGTACTTTGGAGGAGTTTTCCCAGCTTCTATGTGTTTGGAATAAGTGTGGGAAGGGAGAGAGGAGGAAAGTCAGCAATGAAGTCATCAGAGGAAGAGAGTGAGAGTATCCTTCTATTTAGGAACTATGAAGGGGTGTTGTGTAAGGTGGTGGGGGTTTTAGATCATTTTTGTTTAAATAGGTCATCATTATATATGATATCAGGTTGTGTCCTATAGACACATTTTATTCCTATTTCAATTCTGACTGCCAATTATCCCTCCTTCTAGAATCCAACTGTTAAAGCCAAATTTAGTACAGCAGATCATATGAGAAATGAGTCCAAATAGTCTTTCGGGTCATTCGACAACTTTTCATAGAGAACATTTTGGTTATGCTTCCTCTGGACTTACCGCTCCAGAGAAACTTTGTTACCTTAAGGCATACTTTAAAATACAGAGGGAAATACCCATAGAAGTTACTTCTGTATTTTAGAAGATACCTTAAAATATCTTATATTAAAGTGGTATATATCAATTAAGGTACTTTATTTTTTATTTTTTTTTTGCAATTTTTGGCTGGGGCTAGGGTTGAACCTGCCACTTCCGGCGCCTGGGGCCGGCGCCCTACTCCTTTGAGCTACAGGTGCCGCCCCAAATTAAAGTACTTTAGAATATTAAATTTAAATGCCTTAAATACTTTAAAATGCATTACACTAATCAGTGGTAAATATTAGGTTCCTGGTACAACATAAGTATTATGGGTCATAACAGGAAAGTTAATTCTCAAGAGAAGGGGATAATATACATAGCCTAATTACTCTAATTGTTCCCAAGGTGCTGAACTGTACCAATAATTACTTTTGCCTTTACAAGTCAGTAGGTTAAGAACAGAGGTGTCAACATAGAAGCTGTCTATTACCTAACACCATTTGAATGTGTGTCAGCCAATAAAGAATCATTTTTTTAGCCACCATCTCAGAAAGATGAGGAATATTTCTGGACAGTGATTTTGAAACTTTATTTTGTTTTGTTTTTGTTTTTTAGAGACAGAGTCTTACTTTGTCACCCCTGGTAGAGTGCCGTGGCATCCTAGCTCACAGAAACTTCAAACTCGTGGGCTCAAGTGATTCTCTTGCCTCAGCCTCCTGAGTAGCTGGGATTACAGATGCCCACCATAACACCTGGCTATTTTTAGAGACAGGGTCTTGCTCTAGCTCAGGGTGGTCTTGAACTTGTGAACTCAAGCAATCCACTTGCCTCATCCTCCTGGAGTGCTGGGATTAGAGGAGTGAGCCACCACGCCCTGCAAGATTTTGAAACTTTAGATAGTGATCTAGTAATAGGTTATGAAATCAACGTACGGTGTCATGTAAGGCATTTTTACAACAATAAAACAGAATACATAGGGTACTATAGAGTAGGAGAGAATAAAATAGAACATAATAGATTAGGATAGACTAGAGCTAGACTAAAATAGGATAGGCTATCACAGTGCATTTCATGTAGTAATCAAGCATTGTTTTGTGAAACTTTTTTTTACTACTGGTACATGCAGAACTGAGCCAAGAAACAAATATAAATGAGGTCTTAGTGCAGTGGTTCTCAACCTTCCTAATGCCGTGGCCCTTTAATGCAGTTCCTGTGGGTCACGACCCAGAGGTTGAGAACTGCTGCCTTAGTGATATAAGTGGCCTTGATAAAGGCATTCTTGAAGTCAACTATGCACCTTAACTTTTCATATAAATCAAGGATTTAGGCCAAATTGAATTGGTTATCAGCCACTCACAAATGAACGGATACTAACTGATATACATTCTAGTGCATATACACACGTATACACAAGAAAATAAAGAAAGAGACAAGATGCATGTTGTAGGGGGAATGCAGCTTACTAGAAATCACAATGAAAAGCATAATCTACTTGAAAGGCTAGCCATCTTCCCACTAACTTCCTGTTACTTCATCAACTCAGTTCAGCTAAAAAATCATCACCACTTAATAATCCCAGCAAACAGAACTGCTGCAGTAATGTATTCAAAATTATCTCAGCAAAAATAGAAGTACAGCTAGCAGTTTCCAATCAGACATTTGAATATAAATTAGGCCATGGAAAAGAGAGAGAGAATGTGTGTGAGGGAAGCCCAGTATGACATTGTTAGAGTCATTAAGTCAGGAGATAACAGAAGCCTGGACTGGTTTATGGTAGAGAGAAGACTGGGGATGAATATGACTGTGATTTCAAAAGGATAATGCCTAAAACTTAGTCGATAAAAGGGATGAATCTTTAGGGTTTAGAGCTTGAAAAAAAGAGACAATAGTAACAGGTAAGACGGCTTTGGGTTTTAAGGCCTGGAAAATAGGGACAAAAGCAATAAATTGTGCAGGGTTGAAGATTAGGCTGCATTCTCCTCTGAACTTGGGACCATCCAAGCTCATTTCTGTTCTTGGCAGAATTTGGTTCCCTGTGGTTGTAGGACTGAGGTCCCCATTTGATTGTTATCTGTTGGCTAGGGACTACTCTCAACTCTTAGAGACAACTCTCATTTTTCCCCCATGGCCTCCTCCATCTCAGCAACAGTGAATCATTTTCACATTGCATACCTCCCACTCTCTACATCTCTCTCTTTTCTTCTGCCTCCAGCTCCTCCATGTCTTTCAAGGACACATGCAATTAGGTTAGAACCAATGGATAATCTTTTAATTTTAAAGTCATCTGACTAATAACTTTAATTACATCTGTTAAATATCATTTTACATGTGACCTAACGTAACCAGAGAAGAAACATGAAGAAAGATGGAGATGATAGGGAACATCTTAAAATTCTGTCTAACATACATTTCGTATGTTTTGTGATTCATTCTGAAAATTTCTACCTTGTACCAAATGAGTGTGTTAATCAGGATTAGTTTCAATTCCAACTGAAAGTCACATTTACTTCTTAAACTAGATAGAAATTTATTTCTCTCTCATGTAAACATCCACTGTGCAGGGGTAGGGAACCCACTGCCTTAGGGTCACATGTGGCCTTCTGGATCCTTGAGTGTGACTTTTTGACTGAATCCAAATTTTATAAAACAAATCCTTTTTTTTTTTTTAACTTTTTTTTTTTT